>NC_089868.1:23352269-23666019 GCF_036373705.1 Amia ocellicauda | reverse complement strand
TTTTTTATTTTCCTGTACTGTGCATGAAGAGGTGGTGGGGTGTTGTTTTGTGTTCTTAGTGTACAGATACAATTCAGGAGATTTGATTGTTAGAAAGATTGATTGCAGCGCAGCCTCCACCTGTGCGCATCGTGACACGTGTCCAGGAATAATGAATGCAATGAGAAGAATGTAGTGAAGTTCATCTCAACACACATCGGTGAATGAAGTTTGTGTCTCGATTGTTTAACCACTAGGGGGCGTCCTGCAGCTGTCCTTGCACTACAGTGAAGGATACAACTCTGTGCCCCCAGCCGTGCGATTCAACACGATCCCCTTCCACCCCAACGGTGAGGCCTCAGCCCTGAACGCTTGTATAGGACTTTCTATTCCTTTATTTGTGGATTATCTTACTAACATGCATAACCTTTACAAAGCGCTCCACGAAGCGTGCGTCCCCCCGGCTGGTCACCTGACTTTGCATTGTCGTTTCCAGTGGATAAAGACACGGGCCGGCCGTGCCTCGGCTTCCTGTACAGCCCAGACGAGTGGGACCCGGGCCTGTCCGTCCGCAGCGTCCTGCTCGCACTGCAGGTACATCTATAATAGTGATGAAGATGTGAATGAATCCCGAGAGCTGCTCCCTCTTTGTGTACATGGTGATGGAGCATTACTGCAACATGTGACATTAGACCCCAACCAGCCAGACTGTATTATATCACTACAGTACTACACTCTACTGCAGTTTATTACACTACACTGTGTTATATCACACTACAGTACTACACTCTACTGCAGTATTTTACACTACACTTATATCACACTACAGTACTACACTCTACTGCAGTATTTTACACTACACTTATATCACACTACAGTACTACACTCTACTGCAGTATTTTACACTACACTATTATATCACACTACACTATAATGCAGTATTTTACACTACACTTTACTGCAGTATTTTACACTACACTATTATATCACACTACACTATAATGCAGTATTTTACACTACACTGTATTATATCACTACACTACTACACTTTACTGCAGTATATTACACTACACGGTATCATATCACACTACAGTACTACACTTTATTGCATTATATTACACTACACTGTATTATATCACTACACTACTACACTATATTATATAATGTGAAAACAGCCCTCAATACATATTAATCAGTTTCATATCGTAACCACTCTAATGGAAAGGCACAGTGTGGCAGGACAGACAACAAGTGTCATGGAGAGAAGACGTGCCACATGGGAGCAGAAGCTCTCCGACAGGCAAGAGGTGTCATATGGGAGCATAAAGTGCCATAAAGGACTAACAAATGTGTCAAACACGACAACAAAATGTGATACGGGAACAAAAAATGCCACAGGGGACAAAAAGGTGTCATACGTTTCCAAAAATTGTCATCTGGGACAAGAAAGTGCCGTCGGGGACAGAGAGAATGTGCCAGAGTTATCGCTTGTTATTCATAATTATTATTTACATACAGCAGTCATTTTGTACTCTGCATTGTGCCGTAATACACTGGACTGGACTGTGAGACTGATTCCCCCTCATGACCGTGTGAATCTCCTTAATCTAATAATAATAATGTGAAATGAAATAACTCTGGGGCTTTGAAGACAGAGTGAAATACAACCGATCGATCGCAGCATCACGTGGGGTCTACAGGCCGACGCAGAGCTGTAGGTCAGGTAGGCCTGCTATCGTGTGTGTTTGTGAATGTGTTTCCCACAGGCTCATCTATATTTATAGTCGCGGCCGTTGTATCCGTGTAGGACTCCTGTTTTCCTCTCGCTCTGAGACTGAGGCTCTTCGGTTTGCCAAAACAACGGAGGAGGAAAAATGTGCACATATGGAGAGACGATCAGGCGGGCGCACGTTCTGGCAGAGGAAATGGGAATCGGACTCGGAATGCGCCGTGTGTGTTTCACAGAAGGGTTTTGATCTCGTTCGGTATGTGTTTGATCTCGTCTGCCTTTGATTCCCGGTTCCCTCGCTTGGACGGCCCTCGCCGTGCTGTGCGGCCCGTCGTTTCTCATGCGGTCGCGTCTCTGTCACGACCTTTACGGCAGATAGAGTGTGAGTTTTTATGAATGCGCCGATGCACTCCCACAAGGACAACCCTGCGCTTGACCCGACTGAGGGAGATCTGACGTTCGTTCTCATCTAAATACGAAACCGTGCGTCTCTGTTGTGTTTCGTATACAACCATAAACTAACCTCTAGGTTTCTAATCAACCCGAAAGGTTGTTACTGTGATGGCGGTAAAAATGACATTTCTGCTTCCCTGCTGAGCAATGTGTGTTTGTTTTTATGTGGGTTTTGTGTTGTTTTATTGATTTGAACACCCTTTTCAGATTAAAGAAACGCTGAATTAGGTATTTGACAAACAAAAGCCAACATTTTGAAGGCCTGTCTGGGAATCACTCTCCCTCCCCACCTTCACAGTAGTTTCGTGTCGACAGAAAGGAAAACTCCCAAAAGGAAAACACTGCGCTTGACCCGACTGAGGGAGATCTGGCGTTCGTTCTCATCTAAATACGAAACCGTGCGTCTCTGTTGTGTTTCGTATACAATAAAATAGACACTAGAAAACAAGGTAAGGTTAACGCTATCTTTATAAAGATGCCTTCAATACAAAACTCTGATCCATTATGCACTTGCGCAGTCTAAACAATGTAACATAACTGTAGAAATGTAACTCTTTCTATACTAGTGCTCTGCAACTGAACTAAATACACTACATCCTCCTCATCTCCGTCCCCCCGTCACCTTTTCCCAGGTCCTGTTATCCAACCCGGTGCTGGAGGACGCGGTGAACGTGGAAGCGGCGGAGATGCTGCGGAGAAACCCGTCGCTATTCAGGCAGGCGGTGTTGGACTGTGTCAGGAGGAGCCGGCGGCTGCAGAGTAAGAGCCTTTGAGCCTCTGACGAGACCTGAAATATTGATGAGGCCCTGGAATTGTCATGCGAGAGTTCCCCCCGATCCCGGCCGAGTCTGCGATTTTCACCGGCCGAGACACGGAAGGTCGGATTGATACGGTCTCGTGAACACAGACGAGACAATCCCGTCCCTACATTAAAAAGAAACCCAACCATATTGAAACGTCAGCCTTCTCCCCCTCTCAGACGTTGTTAATATAAAGAGAAACAGATGCTGCCTCTCTGAGACGTCCTGTGACATCACAATTGATTCAGGACGTTTTCCGCAGCTTGCGATAAAAATGAACGCAGAACTGACGCAGAACAAGATCTTTCGGGGGACGTTGGGGGGTTTATGTCAGTTGGTCGGACCCGTGTTTACATCTGTCGTTGCCTCTAGGTGGACGCAGCTCTCCTGTAGAAGTCCTCATCTCTCCCCCGCCTCCGGGAGGGACGCCGGCAGACTCTGGCTCAGAGCGCGGCAAGTAAGCAGGACAATGCCGTGAACTGCCCAGATTTGCTTCACCAGTGTTTCTAGGAAGAGGAATCGGAAAACGGGTTCCTCGGCCTGTCTCGGTCCCCCCCCAGCCTTCCCAGAAGCCCCCAGGTGCTCAAAACTTGACAGCAGACATGGGTAACTTCTCATCCAACCCTCAAAATCTTGGCCTCTTTGGTGAAGCTCGCCCCGCAGTTCACCAGTCTAAGTGAAGCAACGCACCCGAGTTCATAGGGCGATCGACTCTGATTGCTTCCAGTTGTGAGAGCTGGCGAGAGCAGCTTCGACAGAGGGGGCTGCTGGGAAAAAGCGAAGGGGACGGCTGGGAGGTTAAATAGGACGGGGGAGAGAGAGGGAGCAGTGACACCATAAACTAACCTCTAGGTTTCTAATCAACCCGAAAGGTTGTTACTGTGATGGCGGTTAAAATGACATTTCTGTTTCCCTGATGAGCAATGTGTGTTTGTTTTTATGTGGGTTTTGTGTTGTTTTATTGATTTGAACACCCTTTTCAGATTAAAGAAACGCTGAATTAGGTATTTGACAAACAAAAGCCAACATTTTGAAGGCCTGTCTGGGAATCACTCCCCCTCCCCACCTTTAGAGTAGTATCGTGTTGACAAAACCAACGTAATAAAACCCTGAATAATCCTGAACAGACCCAGCTTCAGCCACAACGGCACGACTGTTAATATGCCTGTGTGAGAAGATAAAAAAAGGGCTTGAAATGAGATGAATGAGTATAAAATTTCACCCCGTGTTGAAGGGCTTCAGTCCTTTCGGCTTCAACGGGGCTCTATTGTCGAGGACAATGCGTCGTTATTGTTCGAGAGTCGGTGACAAGATGACCTCTGATCGCAGGACTCCTCGCCCCGCACAAACAAAATGAAAACACCGCCTTTGAACACGTTTAAGTGAAACCTGTCATAATTCGGGGTTGTTTTTCTCTCTCTGTGTGGATTTCTAATAATAAACTGTTTTTGTGTTGCGCTGACAGCTCTCACACTGACACAGCTACACAATTGAAATAAAAACTAGAGAAGCTGTATGTTTGAAGCTGATTCGAACGTCTGTTTGCTGCCGACTTTTACTAGGTCAGATCAGCTTTTTTATATAAGCCTGCATCTCATTTTAAACACATTAAGAATTTATCAGTATAAATGAGAGTATTTGATATTCGGAGTGGACTGTAATGTCATTAACTTACTTTTTTAAAGTCCTGAACATGAACAAAGATCCTTCAAAGATCTTGTAGAAAACCACACTCCACTCCATCCCTCGTTGTTTATTCATCGTCCTGTCGATATAAAGTTCAGGTGACCTCCGCGATTGTCACCTTGTGATGTCACACGTCTTATTCCTGTTGTAACCAGTTTGTTAATCATTAAATGTTAAAGTGCCCGGGGCTCAGAATAGCAGGAGAGAGTGCCTTTGAAGCAGTTTATATGCAAAAAAGACAACTAATTGCTTGGAGGCGTTATCTCAGTGCTAATCGAAAAACCTAATTAAAAGTTAACTGAAGAGTTTAGAAATGCTTAATTGGATTCGTATTATTTCCGTTAGTAATGGGTCTGTCAGGAAGAGTCTGGATGTGTTATGTAGACGCTGTTGATACCGTTTCTGCTGTTTAATTGTCGTTTGATTTATTTATCTTTACTGCAGTCTGGTGTGTGTTAATCGTGTGTGTTTATTATTTGCAGGAGCATCAACAGGATCTCTTTTGAAGAATATTTGAAAACCTGGTCAGGAATTGCCACCACTAAAGCCACCGTAGATCTGGGAGACACAAGTGCGTGAACATATTTGTGTTTGTGTAGCTGCAGTTTAGCATTTTAAACTGTATTTGAGTTTAGCCACACTGTATGCATTTAAAGTAACTGTAACCTGTTAATCTAATTCATGTGGGTGTAGTGATTGCAGTTCGTTGTGTGCAGTTCCACTCAGATTGCAGTGCAGTCGCGCAACAGTAGTGCTGTATTTGTGTTGCAGTGCTGGAGGAGCTCGTGTCGGACTCCTATCTGCATGCGATGCACTATGGGTTGCAAGGAACCGGTATATCGGAGGAAACCCGGGCGCAAAGTGAAGAGTAAGACATATTGTGAACCTACATATGTTATTCTGGAGAAAGCTGACAATGTACTGTATCTTTGTCTCTGTTACACACACTAGACCCGCCTCGAATTCTGGATTAGAACAGGCAAATCGGGGCCAGAAACTAATTAAACGTGTATATATACACCGATCAGCCATAACATTATGACCACCTGCCTAATATTATGTAGGTCCCCCTTTTGCTGCCAAAACAGCCCTGACCCGTCGAGGCATGGACTCCACTAAACCTCTGAAGGTGTGCTGTGGTATCTGGCACCAAGACGTCAGCAGCAGATCCTTTAAGTCCTGTAAGTTGCGAGGTGGGGCCTCCATGGATCGGACTTGTTTGTCCAGCACATCCCACAGATGCTCGATTGGATTGAGATCTGGGGAATTTGGAGGCCAAGTCAACACCTTGAACTCGTGATTCATCAGACCAGGCCACCTTCTTCCATTGCTCCGTGGTCCAGTTCTGATGCTCACGTGCGCATTGTAGGCGCTTTCGGCAGTGGACAGGGGTCAGCATGGGCACCCAGACTGGTCTGCGGCTACGCAGCCCCATACGCAACAAACTGCGATGCACTGTGTGTTCTGACACCTTTCTATCAGAACCAGCAATTTGAGCTACACTAGCTCGTCTGTTGGATCGGACCACACGGGCCAGCCTTCGCTCCCCACGCGCATCAATGAGCCTTGGCCGCCCATGACCCTGTCGCCGTTTCACCGCTTTTCCTTCCTTGGAGCACTTTTGATAGGTACTGACCACTGCAGACCGGGAACACCCCACAAGAGCTGCAGTTTTGGAGATGCTCTGACCCAGTCGTCTAGCCATCACAATTTGGCCCTTGTCAAAGTCGCTCAGATCCTTACGCTGCCCATTTTTCCTGCTTCTAACACATCGACTTTGAGGACAAAATGTTCACTTGCTGCCTAATATATCCCACCCACTGAAAGGTGCCATGATAATGAGATTATCAGTGTTATTCACTTCACCTGTCAGTGGTCGTAATGTTATAGCTGATCGGTGTATATATATATATTCGCATGCCAAGCGAATTACAGCCCACAGGTGTCTGACCCGAGCTGCTCCCTCCTCACAGGTTCAAAGCCATCATGTACGGACCTGCGGAGAAGCCGAGAAAAACCCAGATCACAATTGACGAGAAACTGGCAAGGATTCACCAGATGAAAAGAGTCTATCTCTTAAACAGAGCACCAGGTGAGCGACGCAAAGATGCACAACACTCGTCTGTGCCACAAGAATCTGTGTTCTTTGTGATTTGTAGCACTGTGCAGTACCTGTGTAGCCGGGGCCATGCTTTTATTTTCGTTCGTGTTGTTATTCGTGCCGGATTATTTACTGCGGGGTCTTCGGGACGTTTTTATCGAATCGATGCCTCTATATCTGCTTATCTGCTCCATGAATCCGAAGGCGAGCGTGTCTAACGGGGGGCTTGTGTCTTCGTGGGTGGCGGTCTGTCTCTCTGTTATCTGGTGAAGGTGGCGCGACTCCCCCACAGTCGGTGAGGAGGGCCCCTCCGCCCGCTGGCCGGGGCTCCCCCAGGGGCCCCCAGAGGCAGGAGCACTGGGAGATCGAGGTGGACAGCCTGGTGGCCTGGACGGACGCTCTCTCCACGGAGGAGCTGGAGGAAGACTGAGGGACGCAGAGAGCCACGCACGGAGGGGGGTGTTTTGACAATGAGAACCACAGCAGGCTCAGATACAGTGCCTCTGCCTTTTATTCGCAAGTTTACTCAAGTAGTGCTGTCCCCGTGGACACTTTGTGTAGAATAGCTGCGATACAATGGTCAGCTTGGCTTTTGTGGTCGCTGTTTTTCCCGTCGAGTCCCTGTGTCGAACAGTTGTCGCTGTGTATCTCCCGGTCCTCCCCGTGTCGTTGTCATCGACCTCATTAAAAAGGTTACCTAAGAAGCGCTCGGGGGAAAAGAAAGACTCCAAGAGCGATAGAAGAGAAGAAAACCCTCTGAAGGGTTGTTGGGCTCATCGGCGGCAGTCTAGTTCCCTGCAGTTGATGAATCGCAGAGCTTCTACAAAGGAATTAATCCGTCGCAGCAACGCGGCTTCGCTAATGATTTCCATGTGTGTTTAAAAAAAAAACACCCAAAACCCCTCCTATCTAGCGTTGTGGGTCTGTTTCCACTCAATTTTCTTCTGGTTTGGGCCCCTCGACTCAGTTTAACGGAGGTACAGGGGTGGAATAAAAAAGATAGAGCATCGTTGTGTTAAACATATATTCTCCGGCTGAGGATATATCCGGGTCCCCTCCGGCCTCTTCTCTCCTCGCTCGCTGATGGAAGCGATGGGGGAAACGGTCGTTTGCGTTTTCGCCCGGATTCAGCAAAATGTTGAATAAACATTGTCGTCCTCTGACTGTTTTTGTGTCTTGTTCCTGTGTCTGGTCTGAGCCCTGCAGATCAGAGTGCACTGTTAATAAAATAAAGCACACAACGTGAGGGCACAACAGGGTTTCTGTGTTTTAATTCGGATCATGAAAACGCAGTGGTTGGAGGTTGTGTTGCTTGTTTATGTCTAGCTGTCTGTAAAATAACTCAAATTAACCTTATTTGTTTACATGCTTTTGAAGCCGCACAGATACACCTAACTGGGGTAGTTTTGGAAAGACTATAATGAACAGAACTAATAATCTATTCCTCAATTAAACAGTGTGTCCCAGTACTGGAATACAATATGAAGGCACACTTTTATTACATTTTCCATGGCCAGAAATATGAACTTCAAGGAAAAGTATGGTTTTATGTGTTGCTCTAATGTATCAGTTAGATGTTTACTACTCTTACGTATCGATTCTATCATATGAGCTACTTTTAAAACTTAGAAATGATGGCGGCTGTCAGAAGCGCCTTCAGGGTTTCGGGTAACTTCCTGGACGGTGGAAAAACTACAGAACCGCTAGATGTATCGTCTGTGAATCATTATTCTCAAGTCAACCGGGTGTGAGAGTGTCTCACTCCATATTCGTACTCCTCGGTAGTCATTATAGTTCCCATAGACAACACTGCGTCCACGGCTGAGGGAGAAACAGTGGGGACGGAGTTATACTGTGCTCCTGTTCCCGATTCATGACCGGTAAACAATCCCTCGTTCAGAAAAGGGAAAACGCCTGCAATCTGCACCTCTACCGGATGAGGACGTTACAAAAAGGGGTCTCTGACCATCCATCACCACTGAGACAAGTCGCTTAATCCAGGTCCACTTCAGAAGCACTGTGCGGTAAATTCTCACTGGCCGCAGGTAATTCTGTCGCCTGTGACCTTTAACCCTGTCTAAATCTCTCTGTGGGCAAAGAGGAAGCATTATATAATGACTATGTGAAGAGGTCTTCAAAACCACAGAAGGATCTGTCAGAAAGGCTTCAGATCAGAAGGTTTATGTGTCGTTCACGAGGGCTGACTTCACAATTGTGTATCACTCCTGTGTCACCCCCTTATCCTACCACACAAGGCTCCCATTATCCTGTGTAATCTTCGCAGAGCTCCAGGTATTAATAGATAAATGAGCTCAGGAACATGAAAAATAGTGTCAGCCTAACAAATCTTCTCTCATGAAGGCGTAGGAGAAAAAAGAAAACATCCCAGAATTCCTGGCAAGGTTTTCTAAAGCAGTATGTCCATTTTGTGTTCTTTTGTGTTGTATTGGCTGATGGTTTAAAAATCTTTTGATCTCCAGTACAAAATTACTTTCTTTTATTAATAATATAGCTCTTTTTAAAATTTGATTGTTATTGTTTCATTGCCAGGTAGTTAAATCTGATGTGAACAAAGACTAGTGTGTGTTTCACAATCTGGGGGGTAGAGACCTATATTAAACGCACAATGGAGCCCAACACAGTGTCTGTATGTGTGTTTACCAGGGCTGGAGAGACACAAATTCAATATTAAGCATTACCTGTTACCGGTAAAACCAGAGCTGAATATATAATGCCCCTCTGTGCATTAGCATACCTCTGAAATTCTCCTCCGCTCTTTCATGTTTTCCCCTCATTAAATTCTTTGATTCGTTAAAAAGAAGGTGGCTGTATTTTAAGGAGTGAGAAATAATTGCATCCTCACACACGGCGTGCATTATCAGCCCCGGCCAGGAGGCAGGCAGGCGGCGGTGGCGGTAATGATGGCAGGCGTGTTTGCAGCGCCGCACACGCGCTTTCAAGTCGGCGATGTCAGGACATAGTGCCTGCAATTTTAAATATGGCTGGAAATATAAATGGGTTTCTGCTGGGAATCAGCTTAGCCTTCAAAGCGCGCTACAGTGCTAAATTTTGATGTAGGGAAGAAGAGGAGGAGAGGGAGAGAGGGGGGGGGTGTTATATGCAGCTAGGAAAGGCCCAGAAATCACGTTGTCATGGAAACCACATGATAAACTTTTTCTTCTGAGATACGGGGATGATATCCGAGTCACTCGGTTTGGGTAGTTTTGTCTAATGCCCTCCGAGCAACACACTCACTGTGGATGTGTTTTCTGTTCATTTTGTAGGGAATGGGGCCTTCCACTGGAAAGTTAATTGCATTCATCTAAATCATCTCACAATCTAATTGTACAGACGATATAGTGCCGTTCATTGTGACTCCATTTAAAAATCCCTAAATGTTCATCCCTGGTTACACAATATCTCCAAACCTGTTTGAAGTCGACGCACAATTCAGTCGTTCCGTTTACGTCGAGTGCATGATCCTCGCGGTCGTCGTTTGCGTTTCCTCGGTGAGTGGTGGTGGTATGTCTATCCTGCCCTGATGTTTTTGGTGCCCCTCGCACACAGTGTAACCCGAGCCCTTCACAAACACGTGCCGGCGGGGGGGACCCGGCCCGAGGAATGCGGCCTGGCGGCGGGGTCAGCGGCCCGGCTTTCCTTGGGACGGCTCGTAAACTCGCAGCGCATTCCCGCGATTCGTCACGTTGTAAATTCGAATGGAAGGCATTCCGGCATGGAGATCTGGAGAGTAAAGAAGTACACAGTGTATAAAATGTGTGTGTATGTATATATATGTATATATGGAGAGAGTGTATATACAGGCACATATATACTACAGTATATAGTTAATGCCAAACAAGCTGCCTGTCAGTCTGCTGAATATTTTCTACAGTATATACTTTTGAGTGGTTCATGTTTGATTTGACTCCCAGTGGGCTTTTGTTTACTTATTTACACCATTATTATGTTTGGGTAAACAAGTTCTACAAAAATCCGTCCACCAGATACATCCAAATACCTATAAATAGATCCAGATCCATACACCGTTTCCCCTGGCAAATATATGCTGCGGTTAACATAATTTGGGGATAAGCATTGATTTCAGATTGTTTCAGATTACAGGTTGTTGTTCATGCCCAAACAATTCAGATGCGCTTTATCTGCCAGTTATATTCAGATGCCCACAGTCACTTCTCTTTCTCACAGGCGATTTATGCAGCAGAAGTTTGTTAAGGATTGTGTACACTCCTCCAGTGACCCAGTTGTGAATTTGGGAACCATGGTATCGATTAACTGATGTTAAAACCAATCTGTGTCAATTTATGATACAGTCCCCTATTGGAGAGAGGAGTATGGCTTCATTTGTCTTGTCTTGATAAAGTGAAACCATACCTTTGAGTCCAATATGGACCCGGGGACACAAATGGAAATTGGGCTTCAAGACATTCAAGACAGAAAACAGGAGACACTTCTTCACACAGAGAGGCGTCACAATCTGAACAAACTCCCCAGCGATGTGGCTGAAGAGACAATTTGGGATCATTCAGAAACAGACTGGATAGGATCCTTGGATCACTCAGTTATTAATGGACACCAAACGAGCACGATGGGGTGAATGGCCTCCTCTCGATTGGACTCTGTCTCATGTTCTTATTTTAATGTTCTACAGTTTCTGCTCTTATGTAGGTTGACCCCAGTAAGTTTACAATTGGATGGTTGTATTTCTAACATGGTCTTACTGTAGTTTTACAATAGTTTCACTGTGTTTTGCTAGAGGATCAGCTTACCTCCGAGGCTATGTTAATTAAGTTACGTTATGGATTTCCCATTTTAAAGAGAACTCAATAATTGATAAAAAAACCCTATGGGATGAACAAACTCACTATTGAATGACATCGGATCAGTCACTTAACAGTCATCCGCTCTGTAACCTCCCTCAGATAGATTTCTGTGTTGCTCCTTCAAATAAACACACGACTAAAGATCTAGAAACAAGATCTTGTAATAACGATCAAAGCTGGCAAGTCTGATGTCTGCGCTGATGGTCAGCGTTGTGTTTTAAGTCTCATTAGGAGATGCCAGCGTTCTGTTCCCCTCATGTTCGCCGAGTGTAGTCAGATATCATATTCCCATTTCTTCTGCTACCACTCAGGGTAAGATAACAATAGGCGCCCATTGATCTTGCGCTGCTCAGATCTCGGGTAATGTATTCACCACGTAGCGTGCTCTCCGATCAGACCCGTTTTTCAACCCATTTATCTCTCAGAACCAGGTGGCTTTTTTAATTAAAATTATGCTAATGGGATAATCCTGTAAGACAAACCTTCCAGTGCTAAACAGGAGGAGTGTGTGTTTGAATGTAATTATGTGTTTCCCCCCCAAACAAATTAATTGTTGGACAATCTGTAAATGGTCCTGAGCAGTTCACATTTGTTAACAGTCACACACACACACCCCAGTCCAGTATGTGACGGAGGTCATAGTTCAGACTATATTCACCTGAAATGTATCTAAAAGTCTTCAATTAAAAGATTTCAATGTAAAAAGCAAATCAATGTTTGATCTGAGACAGTCCTGGGAGATTTGAGCCTCATAATTAGGGTGGAGGAGTTTTTAAAACAGGGCCGTGTGTAATGAGACCAGAAAACACACGAAGAGCTCATGCGAAATTATAGGTGTGGGTTCCTCCCAGAGTGCTGGGAAACAGAGCAATAAAAGGAAAGATACAGCGAGATGTAATAACGTCTGGTCTCAGCGACGGGGGTCATTTAAATCAGCCACTAGATTATTTCTGCCGCAGAAAAACACCAGACACTAGTCAGTCTTATTTTAGGGACATTATAATTCACCACATGGTCCACACAGGGCTAGTTCTCCCACAGATATTGGCACTGCCAAACCACTGCCAGACGAAAGTGTGAAATACAAGCCCGGACACGGCGGGTGTAGGTGACGCACAAATCCCAGACCGGCTGCCGCGTCGAATAGCTGCCCTGGGTCTGGGGTTCGCTCGGCTGATCACAAGCGATCGCGGCGCATCCCTGATCTAGCAGGTCTGTGCACCGACACACAGACCCAAATTCCCAAATAGAAATAACTAAATAACTGTGCGTTCGACAGACAGAGATACTACATCTGTGGTAGGTTCTGATACTCCAGCTCAGCAATTATGACTCCTACTGTATGGCTACAGTACTGTACTCTCAGGGACTCAATATATAACTGATTAAATGAAACAAATCTGACCTGTTTCACATTGCAGTTGACATAGAATAGTGTCAGGACAAAACAACTGCTCCGAAAGCTAGTTGTCTTACTTCTGATATATAGGGGGACCAAATTACTCTTTATTAACTGTCAATAATCAAGAAAATAAATAAACTTGTGCAGCATAACGGCAGACATAACACCTTAGTCACAACGCTGGGACACGAGCTAACCTGAAAGTAACACAAAAATGTATTTTTGGCCAATTATATCTCATCCATTCCCTTTGGATTTGGGGTGCCAGCTCACCCAGTGTGGCGTCTGTGTCTGGAGTCCAGTAACTAGGCTGGCAAGGGCGAGGCTGGGATTATAAAACACAATAACACAAGGCCCTGAGTGCAATATTGTCTTGCAAGTAGGCAGCGGGACAGCTCTCTCAGCACTCGAACAGCTGTTATTTTCCAGATTGTCTTAACACATTTCTTTTTGTGTGTTTTGTTTCCAAGTAGAAATAACCACCAGAACTTTATTACCTCTAAACCGACGGTACAGAGAATGGGACAAGGAAAATCAAACAGATTTCTGCTCATGACGAAGCAAAGCGCTGGCCGAAATGGCTGTTTACTCCAGGTACTGAGAGCCGAGCTTTAGCGTGGAGAGCAAAGTGCAAAGATTCTGGCGGTATCTGCGACTCCGCTGCCAACAGATGAAGCCAATCCCACGCAGGCTCGACATCAGAGGTGCCAGCTGGGAGAGCCTACCAGCCAATCTTGGAGAGCATGCTCTTGCTCTAGCTATGTGGCCTGCATATGGTATGGATTTACAGTCACCGCACTCCTCAAATCGGGGAAAGGAGCAGCTTTCCTGGGCCGCTGCCAGCTTCTCTGGGTGCAGCTGATGTAATTTGTTCCCTTTCTGGCTGTCTAAGAAGGATTTCCAGAATTAATTGCCTACACTGTTCTACTCTGTTTGCACAAGTAATTGGAAATAATGCCGTTATAGAGACTTCAGACGGACGGACAGACAGACAGACAGAGATATGTGAACAACTGGCAACAGGAGGAAATGAAACGAATGAAATATACGTGTGATCTGTGTATAGGACGTATAACGGACTGCTCCCCATAGCATCGATGTTAAGAAGACACGGACCCAGATTTGAAATAAAGGTCAATGTTATAAAACAGATCAAAAGATCATTTAAACAGCGATGATTGGGTGGCAGCCCAGACCCACAGCTGAGTCGAGGCCAAAGTCAAGTGGATTATTTTCAAATCAAACCTGGACAGCTTAGGAGAGCTGCATTTATTTGGTCACCTGCTTCAAGCTAGTACTGCGTCTTAAAATAATGCCATATCTTGGGTTCCCTTTGCCTCTGGGCATGTTCCTAATTAGAGGCTGCGCATGTCCAAACCCAATGAAGCAATTTAAGCAAACAGGGCAGACACTAACTAATTTATGGGGGAGAAAAAGACTGTTTTACTGGGAGATTTGCCTCTCAGACCACATCCAGCACGAGTTGGGACCAAGCTTTAAGATATATTGAATTGAATACGTAAGGATGCAATTTGAGTAGTTTTTTCAGTTGCATGCAACACAATTTGTCCATTAGTTCAATTGCATTTTACATTTCCTAACATGCTTTGGGAAGTAAACAGGTCTTGGATGCTGGCTGTTCTCTGTGGTTTTAACAGTGAGTGTTGATGCTTAAAAGCCACTTCAAAGCTTTCTATTTCCTTCCCCCAGACAAACTAAATTTACTAGTGACCTTTAAGAGCAATAAGATCAAATTGTCTGACATTTCATATCCTGGGCTGGAGATGAAGTCTACATGCCAGGGGTTACAATAACAGCTGAGTTTCCTTTACATCATATTTTCTGCAGGAATGTAATCAGAACTAGGATGTCCACTGCAAGGTGTTTCGTAATTGATTATTGGTATTTTTAATTCAACGGCTTATTTCTGCTATTGCTGTCTTTCAAAGTGTGGCTTGAATTGACGGCAGGACTCTAAAATCAACGCACATTGACATTCAATAAGCCAGCAAGAGTGTATCAGGACCCACAACTGCAATACAAATACACCAATACAAAGCAAAACACTCTCCAGGCAAATGATAATGATGTTTAATGAGATTGCATGATAAAATACCCTGTAGCCCAATGAGGGTTCTTCTGTAAACAGGTTCATTAACACAAGATCATACCAGGCAGAGTGGGTTTCGCCAGGCATTGTTTTCCAGTGGGATCCCAATCCACGCACAGAGAAGTCCACTCCGCGGTTTGGTGTCCGCGCCTGCTGTTTCCAGTCCCATTGTGAAGCCGCAGCTCCCACTTTCCCGGAGTTAGTCTGCGTGTGGAGTGGCTGCAGGGGCATTTCTTCTGCTTATTGACGGCTTTTTATGGTTTGTTTGACTAAAACACATGGATATGCGGACGATGCATGGATGCGGCGCTGTAATCTCGGGGGGGATCGTCTTCTGAACCCGGGATCGAGTCCAGCAACAAAGTTTCCAAGTAGTTTCTTTGAAGTTTCCCCCCCGTCTCTCGGTGCGGCTCGCAGGGCGCAATCCCAGCCTCCGACATCACCGTCATGGCGAGGCGGGCACGGGCAGGGGCTGTGTGTGCGCCCGGCGACGCGTCCCCCTCCCGGAGTGAGCGCCCCGGGTTTCGGTGGAGTAGCCCCGGGGTGAGCGCCTGGGCAGTGGCGGCGCTGTGTGCGCTGCTGTGCGGGGGAGCCGGCCGCGCCGAGTCGGAGTTCTCGGTGCTGGAAGAGGCGCAGGTCTTGGCGGTGCAGATGAAGAAGCTGTCCGCGCAGGAGCTGGGGGTTTACACCATGCAGGTAATGGCCGTGTTTCTGCCCCTTCCGCGGGCCGGGCAGGGGTATCTGTGGGGGAGGGTTTGTGGGTTTGCAGGGGCAACAAACTTTGCGGCGAATTCGAGAACTTCGGGTTCCGTTGTGACAATGTTGCGCTGCGGCGTTCGAGTGACGAGGTATTGTTAGCGGGGGGTAATAAACTTATGAAGAGCAGCCGTTTAAATTGACATGTTGTCTTTCAGCAACAATACTGTGAGATAGTCCCCCCCCCCGGAATTAAACTGGACCCTAATGCACATATTGTGACTTTGGCATCGTGATTTTGTGCACCGCCAGTTGTTTTCAGATTGCTAATTGCTATAATTGGTTTTACACGAATTCTGTACGCTGCTATCCGCGTCTGTAGTGGAGGTTGTAATTGAGAGAGAGACGTGTTGATTGTGTTTGCTGCTGATGGGGATTTCATTGATTGGGATCCGCATTATCTCTGAGCAATGCACAAATGTGTGTGTGTGCATGTGCATGCATTCATGCGCATTGCTCAGTTCTCTTATCATTAAATAACATCAAATTGTACTGCTTGGCATTTGCTGATCATTGGTGGAAATCGGCTCCTTTGAACTTCGACATCAAAGATCACATTGTGCTGTTGTGGGCGTCCGGGCTGCTGCTCCTGCAGGGCTGTGCGCAGACGGCGGTTTGCAGCAGCAGCAGCAGCAATGCACGCCGAGACAAATGCATCTGCACTGATGTTTGTGTTCATTTCTTCAGCTGTGTTTCCTCTCTTTGAAAAACACTGCAGGGTCCGAACAAGCTGAACGTGCTGTAAATCATTTGGGATAACTTTGTGTTTAAAAAAAAAAAAAAAAGTTGTTCGAGCCATTATTTGAATTTGCTTGTAGTGTTTGTTCAAAACCACACTCAGTGGGGAGGAATAGCTGCATGTAATTAATATGAGCATCTCCCCCTTGCATTTATATATACCATAATAGTACAGTGTGCCATTGTTTTGTGATCAATTACACACATTAGTTGCTGTGTTTGGGTTGAATTTACGTTTTAATTACCCCTATTAAAGTAGGTATATTCTGCATACATACCAGCATGCTTACAAATTAAGATTTTTTTCTTGTTGGGATTTATGGTGTTTGTTGCTTAATGTATATATTTTAAAAAGTTTTTAGAGGTAACCAGTAATGCTAGAACTGTCTAACCAGTGTTGATAGGTATTTTGTGAAACTTATAGTGGGAGGAATGGTATTTGAGGCTCAGGGTTTTGTTTGTCCTCTGAGAATTTCTGTGCATTGCGTTAGTATGGAAATAAGGCATTCATTATTTATTGCAGGGAGATGTGACTGGTTCTTTTAAACATATATATGTGTGTAACTCTGTCACTGACAAATGGTTGAAAGCAGGCGCAGGGCAGGACTTTGTTATTCAGGTGTGATGTGTGCTGAACATCCTTGGGGTTTAGAGGGAATATGCATGAGGGTGGTCAGTAGGGGGCTTGGCACAAATGGTGTGTTTTTTTTCTTTTTTCTCCAGAAGTGTTTTATCATACCACTGTGATGCACCTTTGTCGCCTCCACATTTTCCCTGGGCTCCTCCTTTGTCACACAAAATGCTAATCTTTTCCTCATCTTATCTGTGTTTTAGTGAAACCGAACCCGATTCATGTGAGGCCACTACAGCATTTCCCCTCCCCCCCCCCCCAAGCCTGAGCTACACATGGTGCACATTAGCCCCCGAATCCTTAGCTTTGCTTTGACTCTCTTCTGCAAAGTCATATTTTGCCATTAGTGTTGCTTGGCTTTTACTAAGATGGCGGTTCCCGAATAGTGTTTAATGTTTTTATAGAGTCTTGCACATCTAGCTAAAATATATAAATAAATAAATATAGCATTTTTCCATCAAACACGCTGTAATAAATCTTTAGTTGTTTGCTTTGAAATGAGGCTGTGGATTTTGTCTAAATTTGACGAGAAAAGTGTGCTGTAGTTCTGAAGTGAATCTCATGTTCGGAAATGAAAAGGTAGATATTTATTTTAGCTTCCCCCCCCCTTCATAAAGTTTAGAAGAATAAAATTAAACCGGTGAAAGCCCAGAGAGCAACATTTCACTCGACTGGAGAAAACCACAGTTGTTTCATTTATTTTTCACATGGATAAGAGATCATTTAAAGTAACTTGTTTTGGCCTTTAAAACGTGCATTGGTGATGATGGCTTAATTGTTAGGGTCACTGAAGAAACTGAAGAGAGGAAATACACACTTAATTTAAATTAAATTATAATGTTTTATGTAACATTAGGCTAATTAGTATGCCCCCCCCATTATGCGCACAAGCTCTTTCATGTGCTTTATGAGACTAAATAATTCACAGATTCTCTAGATGAATGAACCATTCCTTCAGTGCTATTGTACAATTTCCTCTTATTTTCTTTTTTGCATATATTTCCAATACACAATATAATGAGGAATGCCTCCCATGCCCCAGTTTATTATAAAACAATTCTACTCTGAATGTATTTATTTCCCCCCTCATTTTAGTTTTCTGCACAGCACGCACATTTGTACCATATAAACATTTCACTTCTGTGTGTGTTGTACTGAATGGGACTCGATTGTGGCCAGAGCATTTATACAAGTACTTTTTATTTTTATTGCTGGAGGGGGAATAGAAAGAAAGATCCCTTTTGATCATATTTAGGTCAGGAAATTCCGGGGTGCTTTAATTGTCTGTAACGAAAAGCAGATTGAATTTGTTGCTGGTGCTGTTCAGGGTATTAGTCTTAAAAAGCTACCCGTAAGGCCTTTTATTGTTTTACTTATTATGACCATCATTCTCAGCCAAAGCTTTTTCTTCCCCCTCCCAGCTTCCTACCCCCCAAACAAACCTCTGCGTTGGGTCGCAGGGGTAGGGCAGTTAAACCCCGACGCTATTTGGAGAATGAATCAGAATTTCTAATCGGGTTCTGAGCTGCGACTTCAAAGACGGCCGGCTGCATTAGGGATGTAAGTCTTGTCACATTAGTGCGGACTGACATTTCACTTCAAACGCCCAGCACACATCTGTCCGGCGCAGATAAAAAAAAAAAAAAAAATGACATATGCAGCCGAGCAAGGTGGATCGGCGGATAATTAGCTGACCCGTTCACTGAAGTATCTTCTGTATCGCCGGGTCATCTTTAATTGAAAGAAATCCCAATATTGCACAGGCCTGATCTGGACGTCTGCAGCCAAAACCCTCTCGCAATATTACGCCTCTCTTGCAGCGTCTGGCAGAAGCACCTCTCAATCCTTGTGCCTGATTTGGGCCTGCACTGTTAAAAAGAGCTTAACGTTTGACTGCGACCCAATGAAACGCTGCATTTTATTGCTTTCCTTTGCATACGAAGAAAAGTCCTGCTTTGTTATGCGGTCCTGCCGTCCCCAGGGAGCACCACCCCTAACCTCCTTCCCCAACTCAGGGGAAAATGCAGTTTGCTGGATGTCACAGTAAATGGAGAGGGGGTGTCTGCAGTCAATATCACATGTTGTGTGGATGTGTATTCGGATTGCTGCTCTGGAACCATGTAGCCGATCTTGTATATCAAGAAAACAAAAATGAAGAAGCAGCTATGCAAAATCAGTTAAACTGACTTTTGTGTTAATTATTTAGACGCATTTAAAGTCTGTACTGACTTTTGAGACCTGACTTGCTGGTGGTTGTACCCAATGTGGCCGAATAAGCCAGGGAGATGTCCGGTTTAGATGAAGGATTAAAGTCACTCACAGTATGATAATGAACGATGAAATTAATGGCCCGTCAATCACACTCTCTTACAACAGGAGCTCCCCCCCACCCCCTAGTTCTCGTGTGTAGAGGCCTGACTCGGCCGCTGCTTCGTCTGACCTCAAATCACACATTTTACTACAGGCGATTCTCACGAAGGAGGATTGTTCTTTTGTGAGGAGTTGTGAACCTGCGGTGACCTTCCTTCACACATTGCCGTCTAATCATGGTTCCTCTGCTGCTCACGCTATAGAAGGCCGTTCTTCAGAGGACATGTTTGCATTTTCTTTTCAGGGCAGGGTGGCTGGTTAAGCTTGGCCATTTTTTTGTTTGGGTGGAAACAAATCTACGGATAGCGAGATGTCACGTGCTTTTTTAAACATAAGATCCACCCGGTCGTCTCCAGTGTGTGAATAATCGATTATAATATGTACAATAACCAAATCAAACAATGTTGCCTTCTTAATGTGCTATATTTGTAAAGATACCCAGAGTGCAGTGCAGGCGTTCGATTCCTTTAGTTTTCGCCTTCTGCCACAGAGTGTATTTTATTTTGAATGCACGCAAAGTTTAAATTCAGATTCATATAATTTAAAGTGGTGTGAAATTGTTATTTCGCAGTTGACCGGTTGTGTGAAAAAATAATTGAACACCTGTGTGCCACCTGTGTGAGTAAATTGTGATACACAAACAAAGACTTCATTGCATCACATCTGCTGCTCACATTGAAGTGGCTCTGGCTCAGTCATACAGTGAGAATTATATTGTTATTAGTCCTAATTTGATTTATTTCAAATGCTTACGTAAGTTTCCCTGCTATAAATGTGTGTGTGTATAAACACCATCAGTCTATGTCGACCCTCGGCTGGATGAAGGCTCCCCAAGATGTTTCCAATAGTTTTGATCCACGTCAATCCTGCAAAATTTGTTTAATCTTCCCCTCTTCTATGTGGCCGTCTTCTCGGTCTTTATTCAACTCCTGGTATCCATTCAGTAGCCTCCTTGGTCCATCTGTGATCTGTTCTTCTCAGTCCTGGTCCTGGGGACACAGTTTCCTGCTTGTTTTGGTTCAAACCAAGTTCTCGACTCAGTTGCTTAATTGAAATCTTAATTGAACTCATTGTTTGCTTCATTTTTACATTTTTAAAGTGCTTACAAAATGTTGATGAATTTAACCTGGAATCTCAGACTTTTCTAAAATAATTAAAAAGCTCTGATAAGGCAAATTATGGGTTTAATTAATGGTTAAATTAAGAAATTGGGAGCTCCCCTGTGGTTCCTTGTCTGTCTTGAGCATTGAGTAGTCGTTTTACAGCATTTTAAATGGTTTATGTATGCAGTTAAATATATAAATAATATTTAAAGTATATACAAGTCTAATGAATGGTTTGCTGCTCAATTATGATTTAATACTACAATAATACTGTTAGATTAATTAGCAAGTAGATGTCCTACTTCGATATTCTCAACAAAATCTTTTCTGAAAATGTGGACCAGCTTAGAGAGTCCCCTGTGTGGTTTGTCCCTCTGTAATCTCTTTATTAAACGAGATGTGCACTAACTGTCCTTCTTTAATCAACACACACACACACGGGGGCCCCCCGAAGAAAGAGAGCTTTGTGGGGCCCAGCCATTGTGCGTGCTGAGGTCCCTGGGTTAGTTCCTGTAGGGCTTTCCAACCCCGGCCGGCGCAGAATGGCAGCGAGAGGACCTTATCACTTCAGGCTTCAATGGAGGACAATGGGGACTGATATGAACTCTGCGGAGGGGGACAGGGGAGCTGCCACTTCGGGAGAGTAGGGGGATCAGTGGAGCTGCCACTTCAATGTGTGCGTTTGTTATCCCAGTTAATTCTCCTCGCCCCCCGGCTGCGGCTTTGCATCTCCAATGAGGAGAGAGCCGGCTTCTGTGGTACAAGACCTGCTTTGCTTTCCCCATTTGTTTCTCCTTTCTCTTTTTTGTTTCCATACCCTCCTTTCTGGCTGTTTCTCTCGCCATGCTTTTCCACTCTGGGTTGCCTTTGGAGGAGGCTGTTTCTCAGTGTACCAGGGTTTTTTAATTACATAAGGGAGAGTAAGGCATAGACTTCACTTTAGATGAAATACAGTTTTTTGTTCAGACTCTAGTAATGGAAAATGGTGGCTGGATGTTGGATATATAATATAGTAAAGTACACAAAACAAAAGTAGAAGTTGAACATACATTTCTTCCTCCAATCCCCCAAAATGGCCACTCATTTTTTGGTCAAATAATTCCGAGTGCAAGTCCAGCTCAAGCGAGATTTTTCAAATGCCGTTGGCGAGCTTGTGTCAGCCCTCAGCCATGCGTGTGTTCGGTGTGTGTAAAGGAGGAGGAGAGCTGGTGTAAAAGGGACTCACAATGCCGGGCGACGCGGGGAGGGCGCTGTCCGGCTCGCTGTGCGCTCTCATTGTCATGAATAAATAAACCTCTACACTTCATTAATCCTCCACCTCCTTTGAGGACAGGATGTGTGTGTGAGGCGGAAAAAAGGTGTCCTTGTCTGGAGACACTGTGATTCTGGCCTGAAGGTCCATTTTGAAGTCCATTATACACACACACACACACGGTATACAAGTGCAAGGATTAAACAGCCTTTGTTGTATGTATAAATGGGGAAAGTTTGAGGTATAATTGATTGTTTTGCATGCTACCCCTCTCCTACCCATAAAATAGTTCAAATACTGCACAATCTCAATACTATATCACACAAGATAGCCGCAGGTCAACAGTAACTCAGGCTGTAAATCTCTGCGTCCCTCCTGGCTGATTCAGACGAGTCTTAGCTTTGCTTTGCTCCCCTCGTTGTGCGGAAAGTCGGTCGTAAACCATAATTAATTGCGGTTTTACATTATGGATGAAGGTCTGTATCTTAACAATTCTGTGAGCGCTGCAGATTCTCCCGTTTCAGGTTATCAGCAGAATGCTTAATTAATTTTAAAATTGCATTCTTAATGCTTTAATTAAAAGACAAGAAAATCAACGCAGAACAACAGATCTGCTGTTTTCCTTCCCTTGCACAATTGCACGTTTGTGTCAGAGAAGAATGTATCTAAAAATTGACATTTGGAATTTTATTTTTACATGGACAATAGGGGGGAAACCAGATTCTCCCAATTGTGAGCCACTCACCATCTTTGCTATGAATTCACACATAATATATATAATTAGTAATGGAAAAGTGTTGTGGCCACCAGTCAGTGTTGGTGGCCGCACTCTGACCGATTTCGTGATGCAAAGTTAAACAATATGGAGGTTAACTTCAAATCACTGCCCTGTTCTGGTGCCGTAGTCACCATTCGTAGCAAGTCTATTATCTTTCTTTGCTCATGCTCTGGGGTTAGTTTCATTTCATGTGTGGGAATATTAGTTTGCAGCTAAACAAGTGTATCTTAAAATGATTGAACCCAATGAATGAGGAAAAAAAAAAAAAAAAAAAAAGGAGAGAGGGTCCGCGTGTGCCCACCATTCCTGCTCTCTTCCCTCAGAGGAGACCGGAAGTGACCTCAGACGCAGGTCCAAAACCCCGCACCCTCTCGCTGTAACACTTAGACGCCGGGAAGATGAAAGGAGGTACGGATCCTTTTGAAAGAGGGCCACTAATTGGGAGCCGGCGAGGAGAGTGTAGGGCTTTGAGTTTGATGGGAAGGGAAATGGCAGGAGAGAGAGCCCAGACGCGGCGCTTAAAGCACAGAAGAAAGCCTGCCAAGGACTCGACCTTCTCATGCGTCTTGAATCATTGTAACGTAATACCTCTGTACCCGCGGGAGACTACTTCGGTGTCAGACAAGACTGTACTGTTCCTTGTTGTGATGGTAAAGATCGGACCCGTTTCACCGCGGTGTCGGGCCCAGTTTTGCCACTGCTACGACCACAACGCAAGCCGCGGAGATGTATTGTGTGTGTGTTTGGGTTTGAGCTCGGGACTCTGGCCCTGAGCAGTCGCTGTACTTTTTTTTTAGCAGCAGACCTCATAAAAGCTGTCAGATATTAAAGTGAACATCATCTCCTCGGCGTTGTATTAACATGCCTGCTGAAAAGAGAGAAGCCATTACAGAGCCAGAAATGGTGATTTATTCACTTCTAGACTGTTGCTCTGAGAGAGATGGTGGGAAAACCCTGTCAAGACCATTGTTTCCCCCCAAATTTGAGTAGGCATCTTTGGGTTTAATTATTAACTGATGTTCTACAGTAGACTCCCTCCAATTCGTATTGAAATTAATAATGTCAGATACTGGATGACGTATGGATCTTGTAGGAGTGTTTAATGAAGCGGTTTGTGGAGAAAGAAGGGATCGAAGAAGTAAAAACAAAGACATTCATCCAGACAAAACAAATCAACAGTGTCACCCTCTACACCCTGGGTCGTAAAGCCCGATTGTTGAGTAGGTATGGACCCAATCTGAGTGGCTTTCCGATCTCGTGCTTGGGTTCAGTGGCACCCTTTACAGGCGAGAGGCAAACCAGTGGGTTATGGACGATCGTTGGAGTAAAACGGGAGACGGCCGCATCCGATCCCGGAGAAATAAGGCCACTGGCTTTCCGGTGCGCTGGGGAGGATCAAGGCACCTTTTGATTTGCGGCGGTTTATTGGCAGCGGCTGAGGCTGGCGCTGATGCGGCCTGGGCTGCTGCCAGTTTGTCTCTTACACAGAGCCCCGGGGAGGTCTGCTCCGCTCCCCTGGTCACTTGTGAAACGGGATCATGCACAATGAAATGTACGCGGAGAAGGCCCTGCAATGTGACACTGTGGGAATGCAGGTGGTCCGTGGCGGTGCGTTTAGAGCGCGTTCTCTCCGTGCGGACGCGGCACACGTGTTCCATGTGTGCAGAGAGGACAGCTGTGTGCAATTTCGTGAAGTTAGCTTCTCCCCATTTGATGCGAAGGTTGATTGTGTGCGTGGGGGGGAGGGGTGGTGGGGTCTGTTTCTGTTTAATACCATTAACGTAACTGTTATTCTTGGCTGGAATAGATGCAGCTTGTATATGTCCAAAATGTACAATTCCAGAGAGAGCGAGAGAGAGAAAAGTTTCTGGTTAGATTCGTCTCTGTGTGATCTCCTTAACATGTTTAATATAGGGAATCATGTATTATTATTAAAGAGAAGTTGAAAGTTTGGTCAGTTACAATTTAAAGTTTATTGGCCAGGCCTGCTTTGCACTCCTAAAGCAGGTAAACTTATTTTAAGAGAGCTGGACTTTTGCTGTATAAACTGTCTGCGAAAAGTAAATAACTATAGTAATCTATATATAAATGATTCATTATGAAATCCAAATAATTATCTTGACTGTATTTCCCATCGCAATGACAGATTGAAGTATTATCTCTGTTTGTAACTCTCATTATAGTTGCCAGAGTGTGATAAGTGCCGTTAAATCTCAGATGTAAAACATAACCTAAATCCCTCTACATAACAAGGGGTACACAGATAACTTAAATAAATGTATTATATCTCTTTAATGAGCTTTTGGAAAGTTTGGAGCAGTCAAAACAGAAATCAGTACATTATCAATTTATAAATAATGTCTCAGCACTGAATATAAGCCTCACTCCTTATGAATATGGAAGACATCTGTGGGCTAATAGACATGTACTGGCGCAAGGAAGTTTTGATATACCCCGGCGATGGAGGAGAGCAATTCCCCACACAGTCTTCCAGCTGTTCTTCGGCTGCCGGTACTAATCACACCGGTCCGCGTCATCCTAAGCCCCTCCCACGAAACACCCTCCGAATAGTCGACCAATCTGATCTGAGGTCCTGCTGGTAATCAAGGTGTAAAGGAGGCCGAGACCCTCTCTATCCGCAGGTGTAGATCCTAGACGTTTTGTTTGATCGGGCTGCTGTTCTTTTTTGCTGGTAGACAATCCCCACGGTCTTGGGCTAATCCTCGTTGTTGTGAAGATCGCAGCAGCTGTGTTCCTGCTTGGCGTCACAACTCTTAATGAAGGGCGACATGGCGTGGTTTTAATTGTTTACACATTTTTCGCATTTTATGGAGTGGGGGTGGGGCGAAGTAATCTTCTTTGCATTCGTAATATATGTTAAGTACACAATATGCTGCGCCCGCGTGCCTGATGCACAAGACTGAATATTCAAATACTTGTATCACGCGATGCCAACCGATACAAACTGAGTGACAAGTAGACAACTACGAAGAGATTTCCTACGTTTGTTATTCTCAGTTATTCTCTGATATTGGTGAACTGCATGTGAGTGTTTGTGTGATTAGAAGTTTAGGCCCACAGACGCTTCTCTGTATGTATGTGTATGTGTGTGTGTTTCAGTAATGCAAAATATGTATGTGGAGAAATATCTGTTGCTGAATAAATGGTCCAAACTCTGTTTACACCAGGCTAAAGCACAATTATCTCTTGCGAAATTGTATTGGGAGTAACTCTACAGGGAGGTTTTATTTATTTCTTTCAAGGTTTTTTTCTCCCTCTCTCTCTTGTGTAGACTTTAAAGATTAATGTCTTTGAGAAAATATCCAAATACCACAAGTGGTGAGCTATGATAATTTCGCATAACCGGACAAAATGCCTGCTGTACGTGTGTCGTGCTGCAACATACAGTAACTTGCGAAGAACATTGTTTTGAAAAGCATAAAAGTGGTCTAAAAATTTAAAATGTGTTCTAGTACTCTTTAAATATCTAAATACAATAAATGTGGGTCCGGACATGACATCTGTCTCGAGATAATCGCTTTTATTCATATGCGATCTGAGGTATTATTCATTCGTCCGCTCTGAAGAAGGTGGCGGAGGGGTAGATGTTTGAAGGCTGAAGCCTCTGTATAAATAGGACAGACAGGAAATGAGATTTTTTCACTTGGAAAAAAGACACAAGTTGCTCTTGAGGCGATAGCATCCTGTTTTCTTCTGGTTTCACAACCAACTAAATCAGGTCGATGCATCTGTGTTTCATGGCTTTTATATAATGCAGCTCATATTCGATCAATAGAGTGGTGCCACACTTGAAAAAGAATTTGAATGTGTTCTTGGCATGCCGTGTTTTGTTCATGATTAAAACATTGCCAAAGCGTGTGTTTATATAATGTCTAGCTCCTATATATATATATATATATATATATATATATATATAATATACAGCCCAGCACTCTCAAAGCGGGTTTAGGGGGCGGCTAACTTTATTTCCCGAGCTGCAGGAGTCCCGACCACATGCTGGGGGCTTCGCATTCAATCAGCCTGCGTCTCCGTGAAGGGCTTCCTGATTGGCTGGTTTCCTTTGCGGCACACATGTGCAACTTTGCTGCGAACGGCCCAAGAGCCCCAGGGTACGAATGTGCTGTTCAAAAGGGGCTAGTGAGATGTCAGACCTGCCCCACCCCCACCTCCACACTTTGAGGTGGTGTGCGTTTGTTGTTTTTGTTTTTCCAAGAACTGGAATTCTCATCCTCCCCCCACTTTTTTTTTTTTCCCCTCCCGCAAGAAATGTTCGGGATCAGGTTACCTCAATTGTCCCAGCGGCTGCCAAAGAAAACAAGATTAAAGTGAGTTGTTCGGACGGCTCTCCCCTCTCGCTCGTTCCTGGCTCGCACTCCTTGTGTAAGTCGGCACCTGGAAACCTGGAGCAGAGCGAGAGCAATTGCAGACTAATGAGATTTCATTGCTAGACCCGAAACCACAAAAGCCCAACCAGTGCTGAAGGGTTTTGGTAAAGTATAAGTATATAACAGCCCTATAGGTTGATGAGGAATGTTCATTTGCACGTTGACCTTTAAACCCATCCAAGTATTGGAGCACATCTGGTTGAATAAGCCCGATTCCTTTTTTTAAATCAGAGCCGAGACAGTGTGTACAGGAGTGTTTTCAAGCAGTGAAAGAATACACTCCTCGCTGTTGAGTGGCACAGTGCTAAATAGGCCCAACTTACAGAAAATCTGCGGTGTCTGCCTTAAGGGATGGTTTTTATAGCTGATTTTGAAACAAATCAGGTCTATTTTAACAGGCCAGATGGTGTTTTAATTGTTACGCGAGGATCATACCGGTTTTAAGTAGGTAATTAGTGGATGCTTCCACACACACACACACTCCTGGGAACCAGTTGGTTTATGGATTTGTGTGTTTTTAGGATTGCTGTTTGATCAGCTTCCTGGAACCGGTCTACCTTTCGCGGCTACTTGTGCTGCAGGAAATCAAAATAGTCTCTTTTCTGACTAGTGACAAATAAAGCAAAGTTAAGCTTCTCTGTAATATGTCGGCTTTCCGTTGCTCTTCTATGTATGACAGTGGTATATTGTATATTTGTAAAGGGCTGAGATGTCTCTGACCTAATCTGTCGAACAGGGCAGACGGGCTGGAATCGACATCGATTCGGCTGCTTGTGAGTGAACTCTCCCTCTTGCTTCCAGACCGAGGTGAGAGGTCTCGTCCGTCGAGCCACAATCTCAATAAAACTCGCGGTGAATCTGTGGCCAGGACTTTGATCCACATACAGGTGTCAAGACAAGATGCTTGCCTTCTCGAGATGCTCTCTTTGCAAAGGCAGACTGAGTGCACCCTAAGCAGGCCAGTATACACAGACAGCCTGCATTACTTTAGGGGCCTATTTTGTTTTTGGTCTTCTGAGCAAAAACGTGGTCTTCTGATGATATTACAACCATTACGTATTACATTATGATGTAGGCCTAGATCTTAGTTGTCCACAGCAAAAGCCATTCTAGGGAGCTTGTACGCTTTTTCCTTCAGTAGTCTTGGCCACAGCCGAAGCTCTCGACCGTGTCTGCGCCAGGAAACGCCACGGCACTGATCAAAGCCTGCTGACCATGTGTCATACCCCAAACGACCTGTTAATGAAGGCCGGCTTCAGATATTTTCTGCTGCCTTTGTTTGCCCAGACAGGAGTTGTCTGTTTTTTTTTTCCTTCTCCCTGTTCAGAGTTTCCCATCCATAGCATTTAAAGTTGCCAACCTAAATCTGGCAAAAGTCAGTAACAGCCAGCCATTGGGACGCATTCGGCCAAAAGAGAGAGAACGACAAACACACTTGTCCTAATTAGGAAGTTATCTAATTAATTATAATATAATTACATGCAAAGTGAAATGTAGGCAGACTTTATTTTACAAAAGTAAATATTAAAATAGAGGACTTTCTGCCTCACATGCTTGAGCTTTTCACCTTTTTTTTGTAAACTTGTATTTGAAACAGGTGTAACTGTTTATCTTAAAAACTATTCTGAAGGTTGATGCTTCATTGCAAGGTCAGAGTTGAACGTCTGCAACATTGTAGCACAACATAAATGTCACCATTTCTATCTTCACCTATATCCCTTTATTAAAGAAAGCCTTGCCGGTTAAAACTATGAAAATAAACCTTCATTTCATTAAAGTATAAGGGTTAATTAGCCAAAGCAACCCCGGCGTCATTATCAGATTCTCTATTTTGGGCAGCGATAGTCTCTGCGGGAGGCATGGGCGGACCTGGCACAGATGTTGACTGCATTTCAAGAGTCTCTGCGAGGGCGTCCTGTGGGCAGGGGGTCTAGAACAGGCATAAACCTGATTTGATTTACCCCACTTTTCTCTTTATACAAAACATACTATCTGGAGAATGTAGCCTGCCTTGTGCAGCGGAGGCACACTAGTCCACCCCCCAAACAATAGAAACATATACCATATGTTCTTCACATTTAATGTTCATGGCGAACACGAACAATCTCTGCCGTTCACATTTATTTATTTAACTCCACTGTAGTTTCCATGAAGTTGACCACAGCTGGCCTGTGTGCGTCCCTGTGAAGAGAGGAAATGGTAGAAGAGGGGAAATGTTTGAAGACTTCCTGGAAAGGTCTTCGGAGATAATGAGGACGATACATCACACGATCACATGCACGGCTTGACCGTTTGATCGAAACTTCAGCCAGTTTTGGAGACGATACTTTGGCATTCCAAACAAACGGATTGAACTTGAACTGCGACTGATGGCTCGGAAGACGACCCGTTTGTAATCGAGACCGTTGTGAAACTTGTATCTGGATTTTAAGTGGTAGCATTCTTGTTTTAAATTGTTGTGTGAGACTCGGTCTTCGTGCTTCAGAATTTGTGGTCGACGTTGACTGCAGACACTACTGGAGTCGCAGACAAACTTTCACTTGATCATCATCTGATGGGTCTGGACAATATACCGTCACTTAACCCACGGACAAGGAGTCCAGACTTTTAGAGAGCACTTGAAGAAATATCTGGCGTATGAACTCTTGGCTGAAGAACTAAGTCTTCACAGATGTTTCGTGTCCCACTTTCCTTGTGTCCTCATGGTTACAGCCTTGCAAACATGCCTCTGAACTCTGAATTTTGGTGGAGGCATCTGCTTTGCACGGAGAGAGAGGGAGCCGTTAGCTCAACCGCAGTTTCACCGTAGGTCTCGACTGGTGAGGACCTCCTAAGATCTTCTGCCAGGCTGTTTGATGAAGTCAAGGAGATCTCTCGACTTTGTGGCAAAACATCATTTAACCAGGCGAGGATGAGAGCCGGGGTAGGCCGAGGAACTAAATTAGTCTTCGGAGATGGACGGGGCTCCGGGAATGTCGGGCTTAGATGTGAGCTCCAGTTTTTACAGCCTGCTTAGAGGAGGCTTTGTTGTGAAGTTAGGAATCTCACACCGACACGCATGCAACACACACGTGCTATTTTTATGCCTCCCGGACGGGCGATTGGATAACGTGAATGTTTTCTTTTAGTTTTTTCTTGAGCTTATATAATATATAAATGAAAAACATGACCACACCGACATCACGTCTCTATTTTTAGATTCAGATATGGATACACTGTTAAAACCAATAGTGAATTTTGGACTCTCAAGGAAGTGTTTCAGGTGTTGCATCATTACACAAACCACAGGCATGAGTTTTTACGTTTTTATGTGCCAAGCTTTCTCTGCTGTCTATTTCTCATGGTCTCCACCATGAATGTGGTTTGCATGTATAACTCGGGGAGGGGAAACGAAAACAGACACGAGAAACATCAGAGCGTAGCACACATTGAAACTCGATTGTTGCCATTGTTATTGAGGTTCACCCCTCACATGTGGGAATGATTATATCCTGTCTGCCTGACCGAAAGGAAACGGGGCCCACAGAAGGACTGAAGCCTTCATTACCCAGTTCTTCAGTGTCTCTTTGCAACTTTCTCCCAAAGTTTGTTGTACTTCTAGGACTTTGCGTTTACTTTTCTTTAAATTGTGTTTTTATGCCAGTGTGCGTGTAGAAGAGAAACTCAAAAACATCTTTGCCGTGACCAATATGATGTGTGGGGCCTCAAAAAAAAAAAAACGATAATTGTGATTCTGGGTTTCTGGGGGGGTGGGGGGGCATTTCTGTTTTGTTTAGCACGGCCAAGCAGTTTCCAGGGACACATGAAAATCATTACTCTAACAGGCCTGCCAGTTGGTATTAATGGCCGCCTCCAATTCTTTGTCTTGTACGACACATTTGCAAATGAATAACATACAACTGAAAACTTGCAACGCGAACCTAAACGCTGTAAATGTCTGTTGTGACTGTGTTTGTCGCACACTGACTCTGCAGGATAATGGAAAGAAAAGAAAATATATATATATATATATATCTCCCCCACTTCCATGTGGAACTCATTTTTCCGTCTGTCTTTCATCCCTGTACCCTCTAGCTGCTTCACTGGTTATTTTTCAAACTCAGAAAAAAATCCCCTGTACATTTCGACATCTTCTTCAAAGGCGGTTTCCCCCCGAGTGAAGCCCGAAGGGAAACTGAGCACACTGGGGGGGGGGGGGGGATTGGACGTGTCACTGGGGGGTCACAGGACGGGTTTGGGACATGCAGCAGAACACGTTTTCACACAAAAACTGTTTACGTTCATCCCTAAGCGACCACTTGTAACACAACGTTTAATTTGTTGAGCACGACCCTAGACACGGGGGGCGGGGGAGTTGATCTGCTTATTTTTACACCCAGTTATTTCCCCATGTAGGTTTAGTCTTTCTGTTGTTGTTGTTGTTACAATGTACAGTAAATATTATCTATATATATATATATATATATATATATATATATATATTTAGGATTCTTTTGAGGGGATTGTAAATCTAAAGTATCACTTCCATCCATATCTACTCTCATGTCTTATAATTGATCATTCCAAGACCCAAAAGTGTTTGTTGTTCTGCCTTAAAACATGTCATTATTTTGGCCGGGCTACGAAGGGGCAGGGGATTAAACGTCCAAATTAGAAATGTACTTCAGTGTCGAGAATCTGTCGAGCGGTTTTGCTTCTAGAGCCCAGATGTGAAGGAGGGGATTAGTGTTAGTCGAGTATCTTGATCGCGAAGTTTCACCGGCGCAAGATGAAGCTGTTTTCTTCCACCGTCTGCGCTTTCCAAATAACATCCCCAGGTGCGTGGCGGTGGGTCTGAGCCTGTTTGGCAGTCGTCACGTCTTTAGAAACGCAATGAAAGGGAACATCAGAGGCGAAGCGGAGAGGCCTCTCTCTCTCTTTCTCTTGGCTCGGGGCTCTTTGTAGTGTCTGTGGAAGGAGCTTATTGGTTTAAAAACCTGTACCTGCAGCTTGTGTGCCGGCCTTTTATCTCCAAAACTTTATAAGCCTCCTCCTCCGGACCATCACGAAACCCCAGGCCTTCAGCTGCGTAATTGTTTTCTCGTTTTGTTGTGTTGATGTTTCTCTCTCTTTACATGCCGTCTGAGATTGGCTTTTAATGGAGCCCGTGCCGTGGGGTTGGCAGAAACTTGGCCGGTCTTTAATTAAAAGGTTGAATTGTGGCTTTTCTTCAGCGGTGAAGGTAGCACCAGTTAATGGCGGTTCCCTGGACCACAGCCCCCCAATATGGCCGCTGTGGAATAGCCCCGACCCATGAAAGGACAATTATTACGTAGCCTAAAGAGAGGATTAAGAAACCTTATCTGCAAACTGCTTTATGTGATTGCACCCTTTCACTCGCTGCTACAATCCCAAATTAATGTGGATTACAGCTCTGGGCTTTGCCTTTGAAGACAGCTGAATTGCTAATAGGTTTATCCCTCAGCTGCACATTTTTTATGGAAATACTTCAGACCCTCTGACTCTTGGTGGATAATTTAAGGAATCTATTTTTTCTCACTGTGCGTGTCAGTGTTTTTTCTTTTGAGTGAAAATGTTAAACGGGACTTATTGGCAGCCATGTTGTTGCGAACGTCTCAAAAGGAAAATGAAGATGGACGGGGTGGGTTTGCGTGTGCATACGCATACGTGTTCGCAGAGAGACAGACTAATTCTTGACATCGTAGGGTATAGGGGGATCTCTGCACATCTTACATTTGCGTTGAGAGGGACTCTTGACGCACAACTCGCAGGTTTCTAATTCCATGGTGACACTTAGGAGAACTCCAAGCCTGTTGTCGGCCATGTTTGTTTTCTTCGAAGGCACAGTTTTATCTCCAAACCTTGGCACTGTAAGCACTGCCAACCGCAACGGCCCACGTTTACAGGAGCACCTACCCACTGTGCTTACATCATAATTCATTTGGAGCAGGATAACACATTAGAGAGATTATTTACAGTTAATTTCTGCTCAGCCTTGTTGTGGAACTTGCCTTATTCGCTCTACCTGTCCTCTGTGTCGGCCGACCCTGTGTGGAGCCGATACATACTTCCATGCACGCGGCATAACCGTGAAAGACCTCCGATCGGCTTGAAAGACATCAGATTGGCTTCAAAAGGATAAACCTCCGGCGCAGGAGAGAAGAGCTCGCGCCTCCATCTGCGGTTGTGTTTTTCTGACTTCGGTTTATTTTATCTACAGTCCAGGCAGGAAGGTTTTGTGTGTTTATTTATATTTTTCTGTGCTGAGCGGTGTTCAATTTTTTTGGAGGGATAGACAGAACAGTTTAAATAAACATGATTTTTTCTTTGGCGACAGAATCTGGAAATTACACTTTTTCTTTTTATCAAGGTGGTGATTTTTCCTCTTGCATGTAAAGTGTGACTGGATACTGTGATTGTACCAGTAGGGGTCAAAGTTCCTGGACCGCAGCATTTCAGACGTGACCCTTTCCACTTCGCCAGAATCATACAACTCTGTTTAACTGCTTTCCTATTATACGGGAAGATTGTAATGTTTGTTACGAATGTAAAATGATAGGCTTTTATCATAATTCAGCAAAGCCGCACATGTAATTGACATCGTAATCCTCCAATTGTTTTGACAAGTACCTGCACAGAACGCCAGTCGAGAGATTGTGTGATGGCATCTGAGATTGTGGCGGCTTTCTCTGGTTTAATTGGGGAACATGGTAGTCAAACTCCTAAATTATAATGAAGTCTGCGGGGGATTATTTTCTTTCTTGTTGCGCAGTGTGGATTCTAGGTTAGTGCGGTGGTGGGGGGGATTGGGGAGCTGTAATTTGTGCCTTCTGGCTTTAACCTGACAGCCGTTCAAGAAAAGAAAATCCCGCGAACGAGGATTTCCAGAATAATGACATTAAAACACCTGCTGCTTGTTTTTTAAGTAGTTTTCTGTTGTTTGTACCTCTAAATGCTGCAGGTTTGGGTTTATATACTTCTCCAGCTGTGGTTCGCTGCTCCTGGTGTTCGCATACGGGCCCAGGAGATGCCGGCAGCCATTGTGTGTACTGTTGTGCTTGGCTGTCGGAGACCTCAGTGTGTCTGTGTGCGTCTGTGTGGGAGACCACCTAGATCCTCGTCCCAGAAACCCTGTCAAACCCCGCTCAGAAACCGTGCTTCCGCTGAGGTCTGTGCCCGGGGTTCGCACCGTTGTATATTTACTTTCGGCTCAGTGAGCCACGCAGCATATTGCACTGTTTACGTTTGCGATAATTATCCGAGGAGAGCTGATTGTGGCCCCGGCGTTGGGAATACACTAAGAACAAACAGTATTCAATCACGCGTGTAGATGGCGGCGCTGCTCGTTCGCTCACTCCGCGGCCTCGGAGCCCGGCGGTCTGTTTGCAATTACCCCGGCGGAGCGGGTCTGTCGCCGTCAGGAAAACCTCATTACTGCAAATTGTGTACGTTTGCAGACATCACATGATTCCAGGAAGCCAGTCATTAGCAGTGGAATAACCAGAACATGTGAGGGGACACTCTTGAGGATCCGAGTCCCTCTACCGTCTGGAGCTGGTCTTCCAGAAAGCGATATGTTTGAACCACCACAACATTTCTGTCAATGTCTATTTTCAAGGGTCCAAAGATCCACTAGGCCACATTTTGGGGTCAGGGCTTTGAGAGTTTGCAGAACCTGATTTAATTTGTGATTTTAGCTGTATGTGTTTAGTGGAACACCTATTTAATGCCTTTTTGTCTTCCACAGAGAATATTCAGCTCCTTCGTGTACACAGAGAAGACTTCAAATGGGGAAACAGAGGTGCAACAGGTGAGTCACAACCGTGCGACTTTCCGACAGTCGTTTGAATGTTACACACCATCGCCAGTCTCGCTGCTCATGTTGTTCGAGGGCCAGATGCCCCTCTTCGTTGTCTGAACCTCGAATCAGTTTCTTGTCCAACACGCCTAAGGTTGGGCGGCTTTTTGTAATGTCTCATCAGTACTTCCTTACAAAACCAGAGACTCGTTAGATGATGAACATGGCAGTCGCTCCTTAAAGAACTGCAGTGCACGATAACAGGATGTCTGTCTGTTTTCTTATTGTACGGTGTGGAGCAAATGGCCAAGCTGTGTCAGCCTTATCGGGGAATGGTTAAAATAAATATCCACTTAGTCCCTCTCCAAACGTAAAGTGATTAATTACAAGGGCCTGCTTGGGGATCCGTGATGGGAATTTCGCCTTTGGCACAATCTAGCACACGATGCAGGCTTGGCCGGGCTTGCGTGGCACTCGTGCTGTAGTGACCTGGTAAAATAAATATTAATTTACAATAGATGACGGTGATCTGACAGCCCTGCGATTTACTTTTCATTCCTCGGATCGCGGACTGGAAGACAAGAAGGGGCACGTTGTCGTCTTTCGAACAAAAGCCCTCTGTGAGAGAGTGTGCATTTCCGTCGCTCACCTGCAGCTATTTGCACTGTGCAAGCTGTGCTGCGTGTGTGGGAGTACGAGTTTCTGTTGACACCCTGATTAAAGCAAATCTCACAGGCCCAAAAAAAGTATGCTTCGGTCGGGCATGAACTTAATCTTTCCCAGTTTCGTTATGCTGCTGTGCCAGAGGCTGTCAAATACGTACGCCTCTCGGTGACACCTATTCGCTTTCCCCCGTACATTAATATTAAAAGTTGTCCGCAAGGTCAACGTTTTCCCTCAGACCGGTTTCCTGCTCGGTAAAAAAAAGGCAACCCGAGTGTTATTTTTCTTCTGAGGAAAGAGGAGAGATGATCTAAGGCTATATAAATGACTACGTGTGAGAATAATAGGATAACGCTGGTATTCACTAGGTAAATGAAGCTCTGGTGTCAGCCCGTGATTAAATACGAATACATGCATTTAAACAGCCATGGCAACCGGATCAACAAAGCTGCAACCGTCACTTTGGTTTTCCTCTTTCCTTCCTATTTCAAGATGTGCAGAAAGAAGGGAGCGAAAACTGGTCATCCGTGCAGCTGTGTGTTCAAGGATTTTTGTTTTTAATGTTTAAATTGATCTCCCTACAGGGGACCCCCCCAAAAACAAAAGGGTTGTTCAGCCCGTACTGCGTCATCCGACAGATCTGTGGGGCGTCTCCTGTCGTTAAGTTTTCCGCTGTCATTTTTCACGTCCAAAATAAATAATGAAAAAGTTGCAACGGGGATGATAAACGAAATGAGATACTTGTCTGGAACTGCGATGTGTGAATACCAGGAAGACAGAGGGGGGAAATACCATACCGTATTATGTCAGTTATGCCTTTATTCGGTTTTCTGCAAACCAAACCGAGATGAGGGCACAACCTCCGAATAGTGTCTTTGTTGGCATATGATTTATTATAGATACTCTGGGAGGTCTGCGGAAAGGGACGCCCGTCAGTTAAAACTATTGCATCAGACGTTCCCCTGCCTCCAGCCATATATATTTATTTTTAATGATTTCCCAAGTACTTGTTAACGCAATCCAGCTCAACACACATTAAATACAAACACATTTAGACCTGTATCTCGAGACGGAGAGGGTGGTGGGGTTTAATTTAAATTCACGACACCTACGTCCACCCAGACTTCTCAGCATGTTTCTCTGGGTCGACTGTCATCAAAGCGGAGACCCGGTGGTATTTGAAGAGAGACTCTCACAAGCTTCCTCGGGCAGCCATGACATTTCTGTGAGCTGAGCGGTCGTCTGAGGATCGGGATGCCGTGGAGAGAGGGCTGGAATGGGGTCGGTGTGTGAGCAGCGGCCGGTAGAAGGATGGCGATGCTTCTTCGCAGGGCTTCCCGTCTCCCACCGTTATCAGATCCGATTCACCGCGGGGGAAGGGCAAGGCGAGGGGGTGTCGTCCGCAAGTTGGCACCTACTTCGCCGCCACCCGGCAAAACTGATGACTTCCTGTTGTGCGTCAAACCAAAGCCCTCTTCCTGATTGAGTATTTAGATCTGCTCTGGAGGGACGCGGTCTTCTGGATGATGCTTTATTTGGTGAATTTCAGTCAAATCTAATTTCAAAAGACAATCTTCTACCGTAACCCATCCACTAATTCGCCCCGCGGTTTGGGCGTTGAATCAGATATCCAACAACTCGCAGTTGAAAGAAAGACAGGAATAGAAGCTGTACATCTTCTTTTTCTCGCTCATTATAAATCGTTGCAACCATAAAAGGGAGAAACGTTTTGTTTTAGCTTGACGTCCCTCAAACAGAAGGCCGCCGCGCTGTCCAGCAGAGAGCTCGATCACAAACCGGGGACTGATGGTTATTAATGACTCCGCGAGGAATAGGCCGACGCGATCTAATAAATCGGCTTCACTCACACAACCGTGGCCGCTCAGCCCCGGCCGCCCCGTGGGATGCGTAATTGAACCACGCGTCTGAAACTGAAGCGATAGAGCTTTTTTTCGTTATTTGCAAAGCTAAGTTGCGCCTTCGTGCCGCTGCCTCCGATTATGATGAAGTGGTCTGTTAATAACAATGAAGAAGGACGTTTGTCAGCATTTGAAGACGGTAGTTTATTTATCCCGGGAGTGGGGTGGATTTCTTATTGATTTAATTTTATTTTCGGCTTTTCCTGAGGGCGCCATTCTCAAAGCCATGGGAGGGGGAGGTTTTATTTCAGCGGCTGATTCTAGCTCGGTTCCGGGTGATTTTCGGAAAGGCTTTGTAGACCACAATATGCAGGTTCTTGATTCCTTAGTTGACTTTTTTTCATGAAGAAATGTGTGGTTAATGTTGCCAAGTTGTATTTGATATTGTTTGTGTGTACGTGAGTCTGATTCGTTATTAAACAACACACACATCATCGGTTAAGCTCTAATGACCCTCAGCTGGTTCCTAGCATGTTTTAATGTGGGAATTCAGCCACGGTTTGACCTGTGTGTTTGTGTGTGTCTGTTGTGTTATAGCTGGCGAAGAAGATCAGAGAGAAGTTCAACCGCTACCTGGACGTGGTGAACAGGAACAAGCAGGTCGTGGAGGCGTCCTACACGGCTCACCTGACCTCCCCGCTCACCGCCATCCAGGACTGCTGTACCATCCCACCCTCCATGATGGAGTGAGTATACCAGACAGGGTGGAGCCAACGTGGGGCCAACAGAGGGGCCCCGCTCTGCTTCTGGAGGTCTGCAGGGTTTTACATGCCTCCTCTCCACCTGGGCTGCCCAAACCACCAAATTGTGGCCCCTTGTATTAGCAAAATGCACTCTCAACTCACTGCTCAGTTTCAGAGGGCACTATACTGTGTCAGCTTTCAAGTAACCATGTTTATTATGCTGTGTATGATTGATTAATGTTTCCAGGTTCAATTGTCCGTTACAGTCAGGTATCGGGAGATAATTATTCACTTACCTGGGTGTTTCAAACTTTTTTTGGCTGTAGTTGTTCTAGATTGTACATGATGTCCGTTATTAGTGGCTTCCATGTTTATTTACATTTAATAGTAAATGGAAGGACCAAGGGTAGAACTAATTGGAAAAGCCAATATTTATATTGGGTGCTAGCAAAATGAGTCATTAATAATAAAAACCCATAATCCCTCACTTCCAATTTAGAGGTAAACAAACAAAAACAAGACTAAAACTTTCTGTGGTGATTTTTATAGTTAAATAATTTGTTTTAGGATTGAGCTTTTCACGTTGGCTGTCCATGAGAAATGGATTTTGATGGATATTGAGGCCCGCAGTGAAAATCTGGTCCCTGAAAATCAACCGGGGTTGGCAAAACGGAGAGAAATTCGAAATAGACCTTGGCAATGTTTTCAAATGTCTTCTGAAGAGCCGCTGCGACAAGGTGCACTTTTCCCCTAATCTCCACACGTGCAGCTTGCGGTCTCTGACTCATGCTTAATTGCGTTTCGATGGCATTATCTCTAACCTCAAATGCGCAGTGATTTATCACCGTCCCCGGGCTGTTTGCCTCGCAGAACCACAGGCCGTCCGGGACTCAAAACCTGAGCCTGAGATCTGAGGCGGCCTGCGGACTCCAGGCCGGGATTTCGCTCCGACCGGCCGTGATAGTATTCGGAGAGAGAGAGAGCAGTTCAAGATGGAGATGGTAGGGGGGTTGGAGGAGAGCTGAGGAGGGAGAGAAGTTTGAAATAGTCTCTAGATAAGAAAAACAACAAGTGTAGCTGGTCAGTTATCTTAACACCCATAAGAAACCTCTTGGTTACAGAAGCTTGGCTTGTAAGAGCTTTGAAAGACTCATCAGGTCGTGGTGCCTAACTGATAGAGGAAAGAGCATATAAAGTCTACTGATCAATACGTAGAGAAGTGGTTTTAAACACTTACTCACTTCTGGAGACACTTCTTCACACAGAGAGGCGTCACAATCTGAACAAACTCCCCAGCGATGTGGCTGAAGAGACAATTTGGGATCATTCAAAAACAGACGGGATAGGATCCTTGATCACTTAGTTATTAATGGACACCAGACGAGCACGATGGGGCGAATGGGCTCCTCTCCATTGGACACTTTCTTTTGTTCCAACTGAGAACCGTGTGGGATACATCAGAAACCACGAACCCGAGCCCAAACAAACCGTGCCTGCTGCTCACGGCCGAGGTCGCGGCTGCGTCTCCTTCAAAGGCAGGCGATGCAGCTGTTGCGCTTTATTTTGACTCGACCCGTGCTGGCGTGGATGAGGTGCTTCACACACTATTGATGTTGCATTGTTAATATACTTCCTGGGGTTTGTTTGGGGTGAGCTCTCCCCGCTCTCTGTGGCCCCAGATGCTGATAGCGGGCACTGGAATGCTTTCATCAGCGTCCGTCTGTGTGCGGCTGCTGTTTACCTAAGGAGCAATGCCTTAAGATTGTGTGTGTGTTTGAGTGAGCGAGAGAGAGAGAGAGGGGGAATTGGATGTGAATTGTAGTATTGCTTCATTTCCTTGGTAACCAGTTTGCCCAGGTAGTTTCGGTTGGTGCTAACGGATGGAAATATATTGGTTTGAGCAAAAACTGGTTGAAGAAATGAAGATGGATGTATTCTTTGTGCAGAGAGAAGCAGTTGTCTTCTAAGCTGTTCCTAAATCAGTGTTTTCATGAAGCTGCACACTCTTAACAAAGGGAAACCGCTGTGACGTCTCTCAGAGTTTCATCTTTGACTCATCCGTCCCCAAGTACAGCCACACAGTAACAATAATGTAGTGGCGTTTTTCTCGTTTAATCTGTTGTATATTAGAAGCACAGAACTTGTGCAATTCTGAGGTATGGCGTGGTTTGCATTTTTCTCCATTTATTAAGAATCCCAACAGAAAACAATAAAAGACGCAAACTCAGTTATTATAAATAAAAACGTAAGCTGTGCATACTAAACATGGAGCACACAAGAGTGGATTTTGTTGAGGATGCTAAACACACACACACACACACACTTCAAGCTTGCAGACCCAAGTCCTTTACTTATTATTTTTATATATTTCAGCATTTTTCCCCAACTCTCTCCCTCTCCCTGGCGTGTCTCCTCCAGTGCTTCATTTACATGGTGAATCCAAATCAACAAAAACTCCCTTGAAGGTTTATTTTTCTCCCGTCTCTTTCTTGATGTAAAATTCAAAGAGCTTGCAAATGTATTTATCTCCCACATTTGCTTAGCCCCCACGTGTAAACCGTGTTGAAGGAGAATAATAATGACTGTGGCCTGATGGGAATTAAATGTCTGAAGTTCAAAGCATTTTGTACATCAGAGCAGCCGTCAATCAAGCGGGCATCTCGCGAGCAGACGGGGGGGGTATGGGGGGCGAGCGCTCGGCGGGGAGGAGATCAAAGCGGGAGACGTGGGGCTGGCTGCTCCCCCGAGATGCTCTTTCGATCGGCTTATTCATTAAAGAGAGCCCAGGCAGCCTGGAAACAATGCCGGGATACGACTCCTCTCGAGAAAACTGACTTCCTGCCAGCCGCCTGAGCCCCAGCGCTGGGCCGCCCCGGTCCGAGCGCAACCCGATACGCGCTCCGTCCCGCGGTCAAGGTCGGGAGGCTCGAGGAATGTTCGGGGGAGGGTTTTGTTGTAGAGGGGGATGGGAAGGATGGATGGTGGGGGAGCGAGGGGAGTGAAGGAGCAGGAATGTGGGGACGGGGGGCAGCTTCTGCACGTGGATTCGAGGGGAAACATTAATGGACGCCATTCCCTTTAATCAAAGTTATTACTTCCATGTGACTAAAGGGTTTTTCTTGCTCCCCCCCCGTTATAAGACTCTCCCTTTCGTTCCTTGTTTGGAGGGTTGGGGGACTGTTCAGAGCCGGGGGTCTTCCTGGCTGGAATGAGGTCATGAGTGCCTGCTGGATTGGCCACGAGATCTGAAGACATTCCTCATCTGTTCGTTATACTGCATTACTCTGGAGAACAGATGTTTCTTCTCTTGAGTTTGTTTTTGGATTTATGTACCTGTAAGAACATAATACACACAATGTTTTAACAATCTGACTTAAGATAATCCATGTTTTTTCAGTAGACCCAGGTTTAAAACAATATTAGGGCCCAGTCTTGACTTTGATGATTAAAGATGGCCAAATGGAAACATCATGGAAGCTGGAAGAAAGATGTTTCAGACAGACCAGCAAGCATTAGCCCGATGCTTTGGCAACCTCCACAGAACCTTCTGATGGAAAAACTGTTCCTGTTCAGTAATTGTGGATCTGATGTTTTTTTGTCTTTCTTTTCAGCTTTGATGGTAATTTTAACACAAACGTCTCCAAAACCATCAGCTGCGACAGGCTGTCCACCACGGTGAACAGTCGGGCGTTCAACCCCGGCCGAGACCTCAACTCAGGTGGGTTCGCGGACGACGCAGCGCCATGACGTGTTAAAATGAGAGGCTTCGCTTCTGGAGAAACTGGAGCACGAGAACTTTGCTTCCAACTTTATGTATTTAATCTTTTATTTCCAAGCTTTGATGTGTACATGTCTTACTATGAAAAAGAACCAGAACCACCCTCACCCCTGTGCAATTTCCCATCGTCTTTATATAAGCACACGCACATTGTGTTTTGTGTTATTTTTATAACCTCGAATCTTATTTTAGACCCCTTCCTCCTTCTTAAATTACCGCAACGTAGGAGACCTGTCTCTTTGGCTGTGTTTATTTTAAACCATAAATCCTATCCTTCTCTACAAAATAAATGTGTCTGGGGTTTATGGGTCTGTCTGGAGTGAAGGAGAGGCCGCATTCGAAGTGGAATCCCCACTCTTCCTGTCCTCGACACTTATCTCACTTTCGATTGCTCGGCTGTAACATAAACTTTACACAAACTGGCCCATTCTCCGACTGTTTATTTCCTTAAGACCGGCCGTGTACCAGGCACTTGGCGGTTGTATATAATCTATCACGTAGGCCCAAGTGACGGACTAAACCCCCTGAGAGCGAAGGACGAGGAGCAGCCAAGGGGAGGAGAGGAAGAGAAAAAGTATCAATGGAGGCCAAGAGTCTGCCAACTCTCTCTGATCGCTGTTGTGATGGAGGGCTCTTGCACCTAAACAGATTAAATGTTTTTCTGCTGCTTCCTGGTTATTTATGGAGGAGATGAGAGACTTCCAATCTATTTCCTTCTTCTTACTTTTGTGGTGAATGTTTTGAGACAGCATTTTGTTGGTTTAACAAAAGAGAATTTTGATAAGAATACATTAGAGTATGTTGCGTACAGAAGTGAAGACTCCCAGTGTTTGGGATTGGCATCTACAGCCGTTTGAATATGGGATCACATGTCCTCTTCCTTGTTCGGTTTATACTCAAGCCAAGCTGACTTCCTGGGTTCGTTCTAGAACTTGCATCGATTCTTAAACGCGAAGCATGACGCGGACAGATACTACAGTTCTCCCCTAAGACGACGTGAATCATGTCGGAGTAAAATACGTTCGCCACACAAGCGTCGACAGGGAAGTCCTAATTAATTTCCTCAAAAGCTTCTCTGTTCTAATCAAATGGCAGCCTTTGGACGGCACCCCGGAGACCACATAAAGCCCTTCAGATGGAAAATGATATGCATCGGAGAAGCCAATGCGGCTCGTCTGAGTGCCGTCTGACTTTCCCATTCAGTTTTAAGTCCCATTAAGTTGCTCTTAAGCGCCGCATACCTCTGTGGCTCTTCCAGCTGTTTGCCGTTTCACTCCTAACAATCCCCAGCTGCTCCCACTGTTTCTGGAGGATTAAACATCCACTTGAACCCAGCTGTCCTCCGTGGGTCCCCCTTCGACTTTATTTATAGAGGATATTAGTGTCTCTTTTACTACGTGGAGATTCATGTTCGGAGTTGGACGAGCTGAGACGTAGGGAGGTTACGGAGGGCAGACTACTTCAGAGTGTAAATTACACGCAGTCCGTTGAAGACGAGGAGATGCACGTGCTCACTACAGACGTAAACCTTTGTCGGCACTCTACTGATTTAGGGGAACAGTCACATACTGATATGCATTACAAAGCAGTTGTTCTTGTTGCACACGACACGGCAAGGAAGTTAAGTTGAACACTGAGGGAAATTTGAGGGGGAAAAAAGCTTTCAAATAGTTTTCTTTGTTGTTAAATAATGAAAAATATTTTCTTATCGTTGCTTTCATGTATTTTGCAACAGATGTTGTGTGTCCTCCGTCGACTCTACTGGGTCTTTCTTTTGACTTCAGTTGGCTTTTTATTCCTGGTTTGATCACATCGCATAACTGGCAGGCAGTATTCTCCGTTTCCTTCAAGAATAAATCTCCCCTGAGTTTCCCTGCTGACTGTGGCCTCTTCATCTTCCAGTGCTGGCTGACAACCTGAAGTCCAACCCTGGGATTAAGTGGCAGTACTTCAGTTCGGAAGAAGGCATCTTCACCGTGTTCCCGGCCCACAAGTTCCACTGCAAGGGCACCTACGAGCACCGGAGCAGGTACGAACCCTTTCCGCCCATCGTCCAATCACACGCCATCTTCACGTTTCTGTTCGGCACACGCCAGTTGGGGTTTGTGTGGAGCGCCTCTTCCTTTTTATCTGACTTGTGCCTTGTGTGTGGTTGAAGTGGCCTGTTTTTAGCTGCGTATGTCAGTTTACTGCAGAAATAAATGGGGAAGTATTACTCCTAAACTTTACTTCGGTCTACGTATAGGGAGAGATTGATTACATTCTTCAGGTTCGGGGAATGTTTTAAATCCAATAACGCATGCTGCTCCTGTGATATACGAGCTTTTAACACTGTTAATAAAGTTTAGAAGGTGTTTGTGCCTCTCTGCAGTTTTTTAATATGTACCCAAGGAGGGTTTTGAAGTGTCTGGAAGTTCACAAGCCACACATGTTGCACAACGCACTCTGTTAAAACATTGAGAGACGCGCGCTATAAACGATAACGGCACAAAAGGAATTGTGGAAATACTGCGAGCGGCCCAAAACCAACACATTTCAAACACCAGATCCCTTGAGCAAACACTGCTGAAAGGGCAACAAAAGGTAAAGCAGTTCAAGATGTGTCTGGAGTGGCCCCCGGGTATTGCCGTGTCTCCGAGGGAGAGCTGGTTAGCAGTCATTAGTTGGTCTCCGTCCAGAGCCGAAGCACAGAAATGGGCCACCTAGGAAGAAATGGGAAGAGAGTTTACAATTACCAATAAGCTTGTTTTCAAATTCAACGAGCAGATGACATCCACATACTGCGGATAACCAGTCTGTGTTTTTCCCTTGTTCCGCGCAGGCCTGTGTACGTGTCGGCGGTGCGGCCGCAGTCCAAACACATCGTGGTGATCGTGGACCATGGCGCGTCCATCACGGACACGCAGCTGCAGATCGCCAAGGACGCCGCCCTGGTCATCCTGAACTCCGTCGACGAGCACGACAAGGTGAGACTCCCGAGCTCGGACAGGAGAGACGGCGAGAGCGAGACTCGATGGATTCAGACTTGACAGAACTGATGCGAGCGCTCTGTTCTCTGAGAATTTGTCAGACGTAGCCTTTCATATCTGCGCGATGTCCTCCGTCCCGTGCAGATCTCCGTCCTGACCGCGGCGGACACTGTGCGCTCCTGCTCACTGGACCAGTGCTACAAGACCTTCCTGTCCCCTGCCACCAGTGAGACCAAGAGGAAGATGTCCTCCTTCATAAACAACATCAAGGCCTCGGACAGCCCTACCCAGCATGCCCTGGGCTTCCAGAAGGCTTTCCAGCTCATCAGGAACACGAGCAACGTGACAAGGCAGCAGACCAGTAAGCACCACATTATTTGTTCCTCTGTCTCTTCTTGCTATTCCAAGCAGACATCTCTCCCTGCTTCTTAGGGTCGATTGCACTCTTGTGTTTGGTGACCAGGTTTCAGAGCCCTGGTAGTCTGCGTTGATCAGATACTTTTCTCTTCAAGCAGATGGGTAGATTTCCTGTCAACAGCATGCCTAATGTGCTCCTTCCCACTTCTGCTATTTATATATTTAAGACTGAAGCATTTCACCACAACAAACATCTGAATTCGCATTTTTAAATGATTCCCTTCAGTTATCGTGCACAGCGTGACGTGGGGAGAATGTCAGAGATGCTGTTAAAGTGGAACCAAATTTATTTGAATGTAAAGGTCGAGATCAGAGCGGATTACAGCAGGGAATTCAGCCGGGCCCTGTAGCATTAGTCACGAGGCCTGGGTCTTTGAGCTGAAGTGCTGTCGTCCCTCTCCACAGACACGGACATGGTGGTGATCTACCTCTCGTCCGGAATCACGTCCCGAGACGCCTCCGAGGACGAGAAGCGGGCCACGCTGAGCGTCGTGAAGGAGGAGAACAGCCATCTCAACAACTCGGTCATGATCCTCACCTACGCCCTCATGAACGGTGAGGGATTCGGCGGCTGTCAGTCAATATTAGCTGAACAAAGGCCCGATCCAATTAGAAGCATCGCCAGCAGCTACAGTTAAATCGTGATGCGAGTGAAGGCCAGTTAATGATGCAAAGCACGATGTGGTCGGGTGTTAGTAGTGATAGATTCACAGTCAAGGATAGAAAATCGGTGACACTTTTCTAGTAATGAGATGATTATGGGAAATTATGTTCTTAATTTCAGCAATCGTTAACAAGGAGAGTGTAGTAACATGAAAAACGATGATAAAAAGGTTTACACTGAGTTTAGGGATTGGAAGTTGAGAAGTCTTTGATCTGCATCTAATTTTTTTTGTCTCTGCTTTTATTGTTGGTTCCCATAAAGCTGAATCTGGTTAAATCTCTGGCCTGGTTTGAGCACGACGCGTGTTCATCCTCTATTCCCAATATGAAATTAAAATGAGGAACGCTGGAAGTTGAGGGGAAAAAAGCACATCAAAGCGATTTTCTCCTTTATGAGAGGATGCGATTGTCTTGTATGCGAGTGTCGCTCATGAAAAAGCCGAGGCTTAATTAATTTCAATGCATTTTCATCCCGTTTCAAGTGTTTGTGCCGCTCGGGCCATTGTGAGCGGCTGAAAGATGAATAACCGAAGAATAGGGCCTGAAAATGTCACGCGGCCGGCGCACATGTAAATATTATTAGTTGACACTCTTTAGGATTTCTGAAACCAGATATTGGGGAGGATTTCACCCAGTTCGACGTCCGCTTCTATGAGAGGTTTAAGCTCTCCTTTCAAACGAACCCTAATTTCCATCTTGGTGCGATCGCGTCCGCAGAGGGCATAACCGGCCTCAAGGAGCTGGCCTTCCTGCGGGACCTGGCGGAGCAGAACTCGGTCAAGTATGGAGTCCCCGAGCGCACTGCCCTCCCCGTCGTCAAAGGCAGCATGATGGTGCTGAACCAGCTGAGCAACCTGGAGACCACGGTGGGCCGCTTCTACATCAACCTGCCCAACCGCATGATCGACGTGGCCGTGTTCAGCCTGCCCTACGCCGACCAGATGGGCGACGGTCAGTGTCTTTATTCAATTAATTCATTAAAATGTCTTGTTACACTGAAGGGGTCCATTTGCAGCTTGGATCTGCTCCATATATACTTGTGTGTGTGTATATAGTACTGTGCAAAAGGTTTAGGCAGGTGTGAAAAAATGCAAAAATAGACGTTAATAGATTATATTTATCAATTAACTAAATGCAAAGTAAGTGAACAGAAGATAAATCTACATCAAATCCATATTTGGTGTGACCACCCTTTGCCTTCAAAACAGCATCAGTTCTTCTAGGTACACTTGCACACAGTTTTTGAAGGAACTCGGCAGGTAGGTTGGCCCAAACATCTTGGAGAACTAACCACAGTTCTTCTGTGGATTTAGGCAGCCTCAGCTGCTTCTCTCTCTCCATGTAATCCCAGACAGACTCGATGATGTTGAGATCAGGGCTCTGTGGGGGCCAAACCATCACTTCCAACACTCCTTGTTCTTCTTTACGCTGAAGATAATTCTTAATGAATTGCGCTGTATGTTTGGGGTCGTTGTCATGCTGCAGAATACATTTGGGGCCAATCAGATGCCTCCCTGATGGTATTGCATGATGGATAAGTATCTGCCTGTACTTCTCAGCATTGAGGAGACCATTAATTCTGACCAAATCCCCAACTCCATTTGCAGAAATGCTGCCCCAAACTCGCAAGGAACCTCCACCATGCTTCACTGTTGCCTGCAGACACTGAATGCTAGTTTTTCCCCAACATTGGAAGCTGAATGGAAAATAAGTAACTAAGCTTGTTTGTGTTTGTTTTCCCTCCGTGCTCCTACAGGTTTCATTATGACCGTGAGCCGACCGTGCTACTTTGGCAACCTCCTGCTGGGGATCGTGGGCGTTGACGTAAACTTGGCCTACATCCTGGAAGACGTAACCTACTACCAAGACTCCCTGGCATCTTACACCTTTCTCATAGACAACAAAGGTGGGCATCTGAGTAGACCCAAGTCGTGGTATTAGGGGCTGTAATTGGAGACTTGGGGGGTGCATTAAGGAGGTGTGATCTGAGAGGCTTGTCTAGACTGACTGACTAGGGGGTGAACAACTTGAAAGACGGGACGGGAAGTAGGAGAATCGGTTCCCCGGTGCGCTTATTTTTTCCCCGCAATAAAATATCTGTTGGGTAGAAGTTGGATCGCAGAGCAGAGCAGCGGAGCCTGTTGTTACGAAGTCATTGGCTGAATAACAACCTCCTCTTCCTAAAATAATCATCATAATAAAAATGTGTACGTAAGACTATATATATGAAGTAAGACTAACAAATGCCCATCTGCTCTCGGCCACTGCCAGTCTGAGGAAGTTTGCGTTTAAGTGAATTGCCTCAGTGTTTGGACCCACCCTGACCGCTCCGTGCTGTTTTCTTTTCCAGGCTACACTCTCATGCACCCTTCGCTCACCAGACCCTATCTGATGACCGAGCCCCCTCTTCACACGGACATCATCCACTACGAGAACATCCCCGGCTTCGAGCTGGTGCGGCAGAATATTCTCAGGTAGGCGCTGCCGAACGGGACATCCCCAAAAAGCAGCGTATAGCCGCTTCAAGCCCCTGAAGGCGATACGTCTATGGATGTAGTTTGCGTTCCTCGTTGCTTCTGGATTTTCGAGTACCGGCACCTCCACCAACTCGACAAACCGACAGAATGGGACAAGGAAGCAAATGAAACAATTTATCGCTTCCTCGTGTTTAATAAACAAAACAAAAAACAAGATCTCTCCCTGTCAGCTGATCTGTATTGCTTCATAGCTGTGTCTGCCTGTGACGATGTAGGTTTCAGAATAGATGGGCACAAACGCCCTTGTTTTTTATATAAAGGAATCCTAGTTGGCTTGTGGTGTGAAGATGATTTATTTGTTTATTTGGCTTTCCTTTCCCAGCCTCCCCCTGGGCAGTCAGATCATCGCAGTGCCTATTAATTCGTCCCTGTCGTGGCATATGAACCGCCTCCGGGACCCCAGCAGGGACGTCTACAATGTGAGCTACGCCTGGAAGTTGGTACGTTCCCCCGTCGCTTTCTAAAACCACACCACAAGACACTGGAAAATTGGGAGCCTTCAGAATACCATGCCTTGGATGGTTTTATTTATTTCTGTTTGTTTTCATTTTCCCCAACAATGCTGGAGTGTTTTCCACGGGCATGAGATTTAATTTACGTTCACTCGCGTCAGCAACGCACAGACGTCTGGTTCAGCACCCATGAATGGCCCTCACAGACAGACAACAAACAGAAAAGTTTCCAAGTTGTCATCTAAATTTCCTGTTATTCCTTTTTATTTTTATCCCTTAATTAGCACGGCAAATTCTTCAGAAACCAGAATAGGAGGTTTTGTTTTTTTTTCTCAGGGGGGGGGGGTAATTCAAAGAGAGCTTAGTGTTTCTTAATAAGTGGAATGTGCCAATTTAAAGCCGCAGTCCTGAGTTTTCATTCGGATGCATCTCAAACGACTTTCCTTGTCTTGTGTGTAGAGCCTCTGAGCTTTTCAGGGACTTGCTGTATTACGGACTTGCTGTATTGCGGGTTTGCTTCTAAAATTTAGCTGGTTAACCACACTATATAATTACCTTTTTTTGTGTTCCTTTCAACTTTCCAGATTGTGAACATGATCTGATTTGAGAGGTTTAATGTAGTTGTTTGTGAAGCTGTATAACAAGAGTGCCTAGATCTTCAGAGACGTACAGCCACTACTCTTAGTCAGAAAGATGTGGTTGTAGGTTGTATATTTGTCATCTGCAGTCAGTGACTCAGTTTTAGGATGCAGGAGATTGCACTAGAAGTCCTGCGATGAGAGAGCAAGTAGATTTCTAGTCTGGGACATGCAAAAAGCTGACGCTGTCTCTCTGCATTTCCCCAGGTCCAGGACACCACCTTCATCCTGTGCATTGTGTACGTCCAGCCGGAGATACCCGTGAAGCAGCTCAAGAACCTCAACACAGTGCCCAGCAGCAAACTGCTCTACCACCGGCTGGACCTCCTGGGGCAGCCCAGCTCCTGCCTTCATTTCAAGCAGCTGGCGACCGTGGGTAAGAGCTGGACCGGGCAGCAGGAGTGGGTCAAGCATCAAGCAAAGTTTATTAAAGAGTGTTACAGGTGGTACAACGTGTTTTAATGTGAGATCCTCAGATTTATAGTGAAAAAGCACCAACGGCCCTAAAGTTTGGGTCATTCTAAGGGTTTTCCTCATGCGATATTGTGAGACGGGCCATGTTTTATCCTCTTGACGCCTTTCCCCGCTTTCCATCCCGTGACAGAGAGCCCCACGGTGATGCTGTCGGCCGGGAGCTTCTCGTCACCCTACGAGCACCTGAGCCAGCCGGAGACCAAGCGCATGGTGGAGCACTACACCGCCTACCTGAGCGACAACACCCGGCTCATCGCCAACCCCGGCCTGAAGGTACGGCCACTGAGGCGGGAGGTGGCTAAGGAACTGTGGGTGGGGGGGGGGTTGTATTTTGTCAATATTTTGGTGCACAGACCAGTGGACTGTTGGGTAGATTTGAGCTTGTATTGTGCTTAACACAGTCTTCTCACTGTGAATTTGTAAACGCTGCCCACATCAGATCCATTTGACTTTCTCTCTGGCGAACTCTGGCAAACAGCGGTTTTGTTACTATCGAGTGTTAATGCGGCACAGCTGAGCTTTCGATGGTGGAAATAATAATCCACATTGAGAAATTACACTTTCCCTTTTGGCCAAAATGTACGGTGCCGCCTTTAAAGTATGAAGTGCACTCAGGACTCGTTTGTGTTGTGGGACTCGGCCGCTCGGAAGCAGTTTGGCAGCTTAAGGCATTCTTAGCCGTGCCGGGGAGAAAGCCGGGCTGCGGCTTAAGCATCTTCTCATGCACATCTTAAAGGAACCCTGCTATGTGCTCTCATTGTCTTCCAGTCCTCTGTCAGGAACGAAGTAATGGCGACCAGTCACGTCACCGATGAATGGATGACACAGATGGAAATGAGCAGCCTGAACTGTTACATTGTGCGTCGTTACATAGCAACGCCCAATGGGGTGCTGAGGATTTATCCCGGCTCTCTCATGGATAAAGCATTTGATCCCACCAGAAGACAATGGTACGTTTTGAGGGGACACTCTGAGATCATTCCAGACTCCCAGAGGACTGCCGTTGAGACTCCCAGGCAGCTCTTTATTACAGTGGGGGCTTATTTGGGAGGTAATAATGTTACAAGTGTGTGTGTGTGTACATGGTTTTAATGACCACTTTTTTTTTTTAATCAATAGAGAATGATTGTTTTTTTTTCTGCCGACTATAATGTTTGAAAAGTATAAACCTAATAATTATTATTTAAAACAATGACCAGGTCGAATATGGACATGTATTTACTTCTCTTACCCAGTTTCTCAGAGCAGTGGTCTCCATCCCTGGTCCCGCAGAGCCCCAATCCAGCAGGTTTTGACCATCTAATCACCGATTTATAAACACCTGGAAGTATTTAATTCTGATAAATTAAGCAGGTGGTTTGGTCATTTATTGGAGCCATCATCTGCATACCGTTAGCCTCTCCAGTCAAGAATTCCCTTGGTCAAGTGGCTTAATTGATTAATGACTCCCATGTGTTCCCAGTGTTTAGAAACTAGTGATTTAAGGTGACCTGTAAGATGAGGTGGATTGGGGCTCTCCAGGACCAGGGTTGGAGACCCTTAAAGGGTTTGGTTTCTTGTTAAAGGGAAGGTCCCTCTAATTCTGAAATCAGTTTTAAGCGTCTATATGTGTTGCTATGGTGTATAAGTGAGAGACACGCCACTCTCCCAGATCGAGTCCATCCTATAAGCAACTTTTAAGATGGATTTGTCTTCCGCATGGCAACTAGATCTTCCTTCTACACAATAACAACACCTAAAGAGGCAATAAACCCTGATTTTCGAACTGGAGGGATGTTTCCTTTCATGGGAACTGGCAAGTGTAAGTGTTTTTGCTCTGTAGTTCATTGACTACCTTTTATTATCGTCTCCTCAGGTACCTCCACGCTGTGGCCAATCCCGGCCTCATAACTTTCACGGGCCCCTACCTGGATGTAGGCGGCGCCGGGTACGTGGTCACGATCAGCCACACCATCCACGCCTCCAGGTACAGTTTGTCACTTATGATCATGTTACAACCCTCCTCTCAGTTCAAGGTGTCGAGGATCCAGAAGATCAGGTCCCCAGACAGATACGGGGCCTCAGTTTCCGTGTTTAACGCTCAAGAGAATATTTTAATTATAGTTTATAGTGCACACAGGCTACAGCGAGCTTGAAAAGCAGTTTCAGGTTTCGGATATTTGTGTCTGTATTGAAACTGCCAGTGTCCCGTAAACAGTGTTTTGATAAGGTGTTTTGGCAGCCTTTTGTGTTCTGTCGCATCGTTTTAGCCCTCGAAGGGACTTTACCAAACAATGGCACCTTTGGTGGTTTGCCATGAGATGTGGAGCATGGCAGCCCGGCACAGCGTGTCTCCTGACTTTTGATAAGATTGCCTTTTATACGCTTGGGTCATGTGAACGGGCAACATGTTTGCGTTTGTCAAGCTTCACGATCATGCATCTCCGTTTTTTCGCCTGTGTTTGTTTTCCCCCACACACAACTTTGTACACATCATTTTGTTTGACTGGTAATGTAGTTTTTACAAGGAATGATAGTTCTTCAGTGTCCTTTAAATTAATTGCACTTAAAGGTCATGCACGTGCTTTATCAGACCACCATGAACCCCACACTGTCACGATACTGACGATGGCCATTGTGTTGTTGTTGTTGAGCAAGGGACCTGTCTGCAGTTTGTGTATTTGAGTGCGCTGTAGTCCTGACCCCGGTCCCTTGACTGCTTCCCCTCCCAGCTCCCAGATGGCCCCGGGCTACGCCGTGGCGGTGATGGGCATCGACTTCACCCTCCGGTACTTCTACAAGGTTCTGCTGGACTTGCTGCCCATCTGCAACCAGGACAAGGGCAACAAAATTAGGTAAATCCCAGAACAATGCAGACTGTTGGCTTTAAAAGCGCGGGGGGGAGGAGAGGGCCCTGGTTGCTACGCCTGAACGGGTCACTGAGGGATGCCCCACTGAGGCTATTTAAGACTCCTAAATGTAACTAATCTGATTTGCTAATTTTGAACGGCGAATTAAAAACCCTCCCATGTCCTTAAAACCTTTTCAACGAAGAACCTGAGGAATGACACCGCCGGCTCCCCCCGCCGCCCCTCGGCCCGGCTAGAAAGAAAAAAGGGAATAATGGATAAGCTGATTATAATTGCATTCCAGTGGCATCCTGCGCGGAGGTTTTTCCCGAGGTGCCACGGGGGGAGTTTAAATGGAGGCCGTCATATACACTGCGGCCGTATTGGAGGGGATTTCGGGGGAGAGCTGATAACAGCCCCGGTGAATGCATTTTCATGGGAGATATGGCATGGTTGGATTACTGCCTAACCGAGCAGGGCAGGACATTAAAGTCTTTGTGGGGGAGAGTGAAAAAGTGGTCTCTGAGGCTTTTGATACTTTAAATGGGATGCTTTTTTGGAGCATGTCTAGACACTTAATCCACCGTCCAAACAGAAGGCAAACATGACGTGCCTTAAAACAGGGTGATAACTGTATTTGCACGGGCAGATGTCTCGTCTGACATGTTTATACTGTCTGATGTCAGTCTTTATAGTCATCTGAGTGAGGGGTTGTGTGTTTTTGTGCCACAAGACTTTGAGAGGAACATTTAAAAAGCGTCAGAGTAAAAGTAGCTCTAAAGGGGGTCTCCTCTTCCAGGTGCTTCATTATGGAGGACCGGGGCTACCTGGTGGCTCATCCCACCCTCATCGACCCCAAAGGTCACGCTCCTGCCGAACAGCAGCACATCACACACAAGGTAAAAGTCTCTCAGCACGGTGCCATACGGACGCATAAATGATTCTTGGTGTGTGAGGCGGACTCTGACCGTGTGTCCAATTCCTCAACGTTTTGCAGGAGCCTCTGGTCGCCAACGACATCCTCAACCATCCCAACTTCGTGAAGAAGAACCTGTGCAACAGCTTCAGCGACCGCACGGTGCAGCGCTTCTACAAGTTCAACACCAGCATAATCGTAAGTGGTGCATGGGAGATCGAGGGGGGGTGGCCATCCAGAGTGTGTCGTGCCGAGTTGTGAAAGTCAAACCCGGAAAGACGGGCAGCTTTGAATGTGATCTTTTGGGCACCAGCGAGTGCGTTTTATTTTTTCCAAGTGTAATAGCACCACCTAGTGGGCAGAATGGGACAATTGTTGTGTTTGAGGGACAGTATTGCGAGTTGCAGTTGATAAACATTGCGCCTAACTAATTGAAGCATGTTCATAGAGCTGGCAAATTAGATAATTAAGGTTTTTAAGTCTTGTGTTGTAACAAACTTTTTTTGTACTCATATTTTAGAGATTATTTTAGGCCTCTAATATCTCCTCGGATACATGGGTTCAAAGTATATAACAAGCAGAGGTGACAGTAAAACAGGAAGTGTGAGGGCCTCATTCAGATGGCTTCTGTTCCCCACAGGGCGATCTGACCAACCTGGTCCACGGCAGCCACTGCTCCAAGTACCGTCTCACCCGGATCCCGGGGACCAATGCGTTTGCGGGCATCGTGAACGAGACGTGCGACTCCCTGGCCTTCTGCGCCTGCAGCACCGTGGACCGGCTCTGTCTCAACTGCCACAGGTCTGCAGATCCCATTCAATTCACCGGCAACAGCTCTGGTGGACGTTCCTGCAGTCAGCAGCCAATCGCATGCTCCCTCAAAACCCGAGACATCGGTGGCATTGTGTTTTATCTGCACGTTTTAGAGTTGTCCCCTGCATAATGGGCACCTGTGTAATGAACATGCCTTTTTATCCTGGCAAATGCTCGCTAACAGGGGTGTAAACACATTTGTGCACAACATTTTAGAGAGAACCTTTTTGTGCATATGGAAAATTTCTGGGATCTTTCATTTCAGCTCATGAAACAGTGGAACAACACTTTACTTGTTGCATGTATAAGAACATAAGAAGAACATAAAGTGTCCAATCGAGAGGAGGCCATTCGCCCCATCGTGCTCATTTGGTGTCCATTAATAACTAAGTGATCAAGGATTCTGTCCAGTCTGTTTCTGAATGTTCCCAAATTGTCTCTTCAGCCACATCGCTGGGGAGTTTGTTCAGATTGTGACGCCTCTCTGTGTGAAGAAGTGTCTCCTGTTTTCTGTCTTGAATGCCTTGAAGCCCAATTTCCATTTGTGTCCCCGGGTGCGTGTGTCCCTGCTGATCTGGAAAAGCTCCTCTGGTTTGATGTGCTCGATGCCTTTCATGATTTTGAAGACTTGAATCAAGTCCCCACGTAGTCTCCTCTGTTCCAGGGTGAAAAGGTTCAGTTCCTCAGTCTCTCAGTAGGACATTCCCTTCAGACCTGGAATAAGTCTGGTTGCTCTCCTCTGAACTGCCTCTAGAGCAGCGATATCTTTCTTGAAGTGTGGAGCCCAGAACTGTCCACAGTATCCAGATGAGCTCTAACTAGTGCATTGTACAGTCTGAACATTACTACCTTTGTTCCCAATTCTACACTTTTGACAATACACCCTAGCATTGCGTTTGCCTTTTTTATTGCTTTCCCACATTTGGATGCAGAAAGTGAGGAGTCCACGTAGACTCCTAGGTCTTTCTCATGCATATATTTGTGTTCAGTATATTGTACACACACCCTAATCTTCATGGGTACTGCGTTCCTTACAGGATGGAGCAGAACGAGTGTGAATGCCCCTGCGAGTGCCCCCTGGAGGTCAATGAGTGCACCGGCAACCTAACAAACGCAGAGAACCGGTAAGAACCTCAGTAATCCTGTTATTCTGAAACTGTCTTGCCAACAAAAAAAAGCTCACGGCAGTTTTGTTTGAGCGTCTCTTCTGTGAGTAAGTTCCTCTCATGAGTCATGGCCTCATCTTCTCAGTCTCTCCCTGCTGACGGCGCCGAGCGTCTTATTTTGATTTTAAAGAACGCCGAACATCTCGTCTCTGGTATTTAGTTCAGGATGTATCGAATTGATCGCTGTGTGTCCGTCTGTCGCAGGAATCCCAGCTGCGAGGTCCACCAGGAGCCGCTGTCCCTGACCGTCATCGACCCCAATCTCCAGGACACCCTGCAGCAGTGCATCAACACCAGATGCAGCCAGAGATACACCAGCAGGTTGTTATTCTTTGTGACTCCCATCGTATTTTCACACTAGAGAAACTAAGCATGATCGTTGGGGACCGTGGAGTCTGTGATTGTGATCTGTTAAACTAAACAGTGATCTCCGACCTTTCCTCTGAAGTGAAACATACCGGCTGCCCTACAATTCTCAAGCTGTTGGTTATAAAGGGGTGCAAATGGTTTTTGAACTCTGACGGGAGGCTTGGTATGCAAATGAGCTTTTTATAATTGTCCGAATGAGTCCAGACAACACTAACGGCGCTCTCTTGTCGCAGCGATTGCTTCGGGGTGCTGGACTGCGAGTGGTGCACGGTGGACAGCGACGGGAAGACGCATCTGGACAAGCCCTACTGCGCCCTGCAGAAGGAGTGTTTCGGGGGGATTGTGGGGGCGAAGAGTCCATATGTCGATGGCATGGGCCACTTGGGTGAGTGAAGCCTACCTCATAACCGAAAATAAGTTGAAATGACAACATATTCAGTCATCGTTTCTTCTCCATGCTAATGTATATCTTGCCCTGTCTCCATTTTGTGCTGGAGAGCAGAAACCGTGAAGGAACGTGTTTCTTCTTGTTGACTTTGCTGTCGGTCCGTTTAAATTTAGTTTATTGTGTGATGAATGTAAATATTGTCTTTCTTCCGATTTCCCAGCGCCATAACAGTTGAGCTCATGGTTTCCATTGTTAGTGTTAGACAGCAGGCCAAGTCTGGGCCCAAACCAGCGGTTCACTCCCGCTCACCGCCCCGTGGGACTCGCTGTTCTTTCCGCCCGTTAGAGCCAACCGCTAATAACACGATGTGCTGATTTTGTAGAGGAGAAGAAACGGATCTTGCTGTTGAGTCGAGGCTTGTGTTCAGGAAAAGTGAGCAGAGGAAGAGTGTGTGTGTGGTTGGGGGGGGAGATCTCGGAGTGACGTGTGCTGCTCCTTCTACAGATGACGAAGTGGCCGCCCTCAACATGATCAAGAGCGCCCCGGTTGGACCCGTGGCCGGAGGCATCATGGGCTGCATCATGGTCCTGGTGCTGGCCGTGTACGCCTACCGCCACCAGATCCACCGGCGCAGCCACCAGCACATGTCCCCGCTGGCCGCACAAGGTGAGGACGATTGCACGCTGCACTTGGTTCGGTTGGCTCTGATCGGAAACTCACAAGGCCGAGTCGGTTTATCTTCACCGCTTCCAGCTCCTCGCCGTTAGCTTTCGTCATTTATTCTGGAATCACACTAATGAAGAAACATCTCTCCTCAGATTCTGTGGAGTTCGGGATGAGAAACAAAGGCTGATACTTTCACAAGAATCACAATAAATCCCCTCCCCTGCACTTCAACACACACGCACACACATGCACTGGCTAATGCATACAGAGTTAGTATGCATTAGAAACCTCTGTTGAGCCGTGGTGCTAATGATTGAATTAAGCATAGCCTGGTCAGCAGGCTGACCTTTGTAAATATGTTTTTAGCTTTGCAGTTAACGAGACGATACACAGATTATTAGCACCGAGTGAGGATATCAAACGCAGCCGTTTCTTTCAGTAATCAGCGCTGTACTTTTACCAGCGAGACCGTGGTCTCGCTGAACTCGTCCCCATGCTTACTGAACGGCTGTCCTCTCGCTCGCCTGAACAACTCGAGCACGAATTGAACACGTGAGGCCTTGATACCAAAAAAAAAAAAAAAAAAAAAAAAAAGGCTGATTTCACTATTTTATATAATGATTCCCAGTGCTTCGTAGATAGAAGCAATAGCATTTAACAATACATTTAAGATTTCTCCTAATGTGATTTAATTCACCCAAAAAAACAGATATGGGATCATTTTCAGACTCCGGTGGCACTGACATGCTGTACGACTCTAGACCAGGGGTGTCCGACTCCAGTCCGGGGGGGCCGCAGTGATCGCCAATTACTTAATGTCATTATTAACTCAGGTGGGCTTATCTAAAGCTTTTAGGTTTTAAGTTTATAAGCCGATACCTGACAATTTGTTGATGAGTCACAACACTGAACCCACAGGACATTTCAGAGTCTAGAGAGAAGTGTTCTAATCATCCAGTTAATTGCTTAATTAGACCAATTAAGGAGCCAAGCGCCGGGCTGGAATGAAACCCAGCAGACACTGCAGCCCTGACACCCCTGCACCAGAACATGCAACATGTCCGCAACTTAACACCAACTAAGCTTTTTCATCCGTAGATTTACACAAAGTAAGGACCTGGTGACTGTAACGCACTCTTCAGTCCTTGGCGCTATATTGTGTTGAGCTGTGCCGTTTTGTCCCGGTGTTTGCAGAGATGTCAGTGAGAATGTCGAACCTGGATAACGAGCGCGACGAGAGAGACGAGGACAGCCACGAGGACCGAGGCATCAGTGAGTAGAACAGACGGGAGATGCTCATCTTTTTAAACGTATATTAAAAAATAACTTTTCAAAGGTACGCAGAGCACTTTTCATCTTTTGTTCTGTTTGTACTCCTCCCGAGGCGGAGAGCCGTTATATTGATGGCGCAGCTTTAAAAGAGCCGCTAATAAGCAAAGTGTCACTGTCACGGGTTTTGAAGAAGGAAGACGTTATTTGCAGTGCACTTCGGGGATTAGTCAAATCTCCGGGCCTTCGACGACTTGAAAGTATAATTGAACTTAATTTGGGAAAGACAGAATGACTGTCTTTTGTGGTAAAAATAATTAGTGTTCGTCGGATCTTTCGCTGTTACTTATTATTGTAATGCTACGCCATTACATCTGTTAACTTTCTGTTCTCTCTCTCTCATCAATGTGCATAAAAACAAAAAACACTTAAGCCCAACCACTCAAAACCCATAATTGGTGCATTACCCCTAAAATACCTCGCATTACTGTTCTCGTGACTGAGCAGTGTGAGGAGGAGGATTAACTGAAATATTACCGAAGCTCAGCGAGAGTCTGGGTGTCTGAAACGCTTCTCGGGGTCCGTGACCTCGCCCGGCCCCGCTAACGCTGCAGTTTGTTGTCTCCCGTGCAGTCAGCAACACGCGGTTCATCGCGGCGGTCATCGAGAGGCACACGCACAGCCCCGAGCGGAGACGGCGTTACTGGGGGCGCTCCGGGACCGAGAGCGATCACGGTAAGGGTCCGAGTCCGTCCCGTGTGAATGTCCCATGTGGCAGCATTTATTCACTTGATTGTTTGATAACCGTAAGCCTTTTGATTTGGAAATGCAGGGACAGAGTCAAGGCTGTCCTAAAAATAAAGGAGAACAAATAGAAAGTCGAACCCTGTACTTCTGTAAGAGTTTTCGAGAGAATGCGCTTTTTTTTTTTTTTGGAAACTTTTAGTGTCAAAGATCAACTCCCACGAAGTATGTACTCACACCGCTAGAGGGATAATGCATCTTTTCTTGTTTGTTTTTATACATGAAGTGGACTCTCTGCTAAATGAGTCATTTTAACCAACAACAACAACAAAAAGAAACTAGGGAGGATAAATAGTCAGGGTGTCCCACATGAGTGAGATTGTATCATTAGATATGTGGCTGGCTCCCTGGTGTCATCGCAACTGGTCTTCTTTAATAACAGTTTTCTAATCATCTCGCTAAATCTAAATCTCCTTTCACCAGGTTTCCCAGCCCTGGCCCTGGAGGAGCCCCTACCCTGCTGGTTTTTGTTCCAACCAAGCTCTTAATTACTTAATTGAAGTAACAATCTGCTTTGACTTTTTAAAATGTGTAATAAGAGTTGGTTCTTTTAATACGTTATTTATACAATTTTATACTTCACGTAAACCCCCTACTGTTTAAAATAATTAAAAGTCTCTGATTCAGGAAATTATTAGTTCAATTAAGGGTTCAATTAAGTAATTGAGGGCTCTGTTGGAACAAAAACCAGCAGAGTAGGGGCTCCTCCAGGGCCAGGGCTGGGAAGCCTGATGGAAGGATGTTCGTTTGAGGAAAGGTAGGTTAATGTACATGTAAATAAATGTAGGTGACTATACTGGACGTCTGATCTTACTGTTACAAGGCAATCAGGTTGTCTGTATCCTTTTATGCCTGTCTTAGTAGCTTCAATACATGAGTCCAGTTCTTAATCTTCAGAAGGATGTGTTTTCTGCACCAAGATGTATCTTGAGGGGTGGGGGAGCGGGTAAACAACTTTATTTTGAGAGAGAGATGATGGATTGGGCTTCTTTTAATCAAAGAAACATTAGCCACCTCTTTCATGTTTGAGCTCTTATGGGAGTGATGATACGGATGAGACGATGTGTGAAGCCGGTAAGAGCAGGCACAGCCAGTTATCTTCCCCCAGTTTCCGCCTCAGGAAAAGAAACCCTCTACGTGCGTCACTCCACATCTCAATCACTGCAAATTCTATAGCGTGGTCTTCCTATGAAAAGGCAGGTTTGTCAGCTTATTCTGCTGTTGTTCGGCTCTGGCCTTGAAGCGTCGCAGGAAAACTAATCGAAAGTTTGGCAAACTGAGAGAAATCTAAGGAAAGTACACAAAATAAAATTCAAGGATTTTGATATTTCGTAGTTCTAACGGTGATGGAAATGTCACTGCTTGAACAATGTACAGTGTATAAAATGAATGACACATTTAACTTGAACAGGAATCGCCATTATTGTTGCCGAAAGGAGCGGAGTGAAAATGAGGTCGATTGGAGCGAATTGTCCGTTTCGTTCGTGTTTTGTTTAGTTTTCTTTCTCTCTTCTCACTTGAATGCGGAAGGAAACACTGTCCAACAACAGCTGGGTCTTCAAACCCCAAACACGTCCGAACACAGCTGGTCTGTTCACATCTTAGCTTTCACATTTCATAATTTATTCACTTCTCTTCCGTGTGTGTGATCGGACAGGTTACAGCACCATGAGCCCCCAGGAGGACAGCGAGAACCCGCCCTGCAACAACGACCCCCTGTCGGCCGGCGTGGACGTGGGCAACCACGACGAGGACCTGGACCTCGACACGCCACCGCAGACCGCCGCGCTGCTGAGCCACAAGTTCCACCCCTACCGGCACCCGCACCACCACCCCCTGCACCACACCCACCACCTGCAGGCCGCCGTGACGGTGCACACCGTGGACGCTGAGTGCTGAGCCCCGCCAGCCCTCCCCGCGCCGGCGGCACGGACCTTTCCGAGCAGACAGTGTTTCTCAAGCGGCCTTTTGCACGCCCTCTCCTGGAGCCCCACGGCCGGACACCCGAACCGCCCCATCGACTGACCTTATCGTCGGGAGCCGGTCAAGGAACGGGGGCCATCGGACCGGTGCGGTGAACGGAGACTGGGCTTCTACCGACGAGCGACGTCACATACCGAGAGTTTGAACCGACAACTTCTGGAAGTGTAAATGAAACGCACGGGCTGAAGCGACTGCCTGAGCCCGAAAAAAGTGTAAACAATGCATCTCAGATTTTTTTTTTTTTTTTTTTTAAGAATAAAGGATTATTTTTCTACTATTTATTGAACAGAACTTTAAAGAAAAATGCAGTAAATTCTTCGACTAGATGTTCTTAACGGACAAGACCGGTCAGAAAGATGGAACCATGCGTTTTCACTGACTATCTCATCTATTTTTGTTTTTGTAACTAAGAGAAATTAATTTTTAAAATGTCCACTTTATTGTATTCACAAAAAAGTGACTGAAGTGAAGAAGATTCTTTGTGTGTAAGAACAACTGTCCAAGGCGAGAGTTGTTTGAAAGGACAATAACTGCGAGACTGCAAGCTGGTTTTAAATGCATTGATTTACAAATGCAGTGGAATCGGCGTCCCTGTTCATATTTCCTGTTTACAGTGACCTGCACTGTCAGTCATGTGTGACTATTGAAATGGGTTTCTGCTCTTCGGACGTGGATCTGAAATGTAAAATAATGCTCTCATGCACGAATGGGCTATACAGTGATGTCCATAAATATTTGGACAGTGACACAATTGTCATCATTTTGGCTCTGTATGCCACCACAATGGATTGGAAAGTAAAACACCCCAAGAACAAGCAGGAACTAAAGACACTGCAGTGCAGGCCTGGCAGAGCATCACCAGGGAAGAAACCCAGCATCTGCTGATGTCTATGGGTTCAGACTTCAGGCCGTAATTCACTGCAAAGGATTTGCAACCAAGTATTGAAACTCACAATTTAATTCATGATTATGTTAGTTTGTCCAATTACTTTTGAGCCCCTAAAATTGGGGGGACCACATATATAAATGGGTGTAATTCCTACACTGTTCACCCAATTTGGATGTAACTGCCCTCAAATTAAAGATGAAAGTCTACATTTAAAGCACATCTTGATTTGTTTCCTTTCAAATCCATTGTGGTGGCGTACAGAGCCAAAATGGTGACAGTTGTGTCACTGTGCAAATATTTATGGACCTAACTGTACATCAGTACAACGATGTCATATATCTCTGCAAATGTAATAAGTGTCTAATTTCAGAACTATTTGATCACTCTGGGTCTTTCTCTGACTGTTCCTCAGTTTAGTTTCCAAAGTAGCAACACTGTAACAGGACAGTTGGGTTTTGTTCCATGAAAGAGTTGACAATTGTAAACTTAAGTTTTATCCACTCGCCCCACCTGAGTTTGTCTCCATCAGCCCTGAGAGATCGGTCACATGTCATGTACGAGGGATACACACTCTTAAAACGACCTCACTGAAGGTGTGATTGTATAATTCTGTATATAAAACATGTAATTAATAGAATAGCAACGTCAAATGCTTCTGTATTTGTATTTACGCATCGATCCAATGCACTGTTAGCAAAACAAAAGACAGGGGGACCTCTTGTACAAATGTAAGACTATACTATATATAGATTTTTTTTTAATTGCAGTCGACATACTGTGACCCTTTATGTGTAAAATATATATTAACATTCTATAAGTATTAGTTTTTATGTTGTGTTTTTATCCCGAAAACCTGATCTACTGTAAATATGCCATAAATCTTGTTACCGGGATTAACAGAATACATCGACGTCATGGGAGGTGATAAAGTTTAGGGAACGTACAAATGTGGAAATTGCACTGATAAATATAGAATTCTGTTTAAAAAATATATATCGATAGCTTTACTATATATAATTTAAAACCTCTTGTATTTTACAGCTATTTTAGGGCCCATGTAATGCACAAGTCAGCTCACACTTAGAGGCTTTTACAAATAATAGTGTAACATCCTGGTTTTGTCTCCTAAGTGAGATTTACAAGCTATAAGTCATTCAGTATCATCATCTTTGCCATTTCCGGGTTGACTCGGTACCCTGAAATGTCTTTTTTAAAGCCTTTTTGATGGATAAGAGTGGCGGCATTTACTGACTTGTGTAAAGTATAATCTGGTCTAGTGTATATTGATCACTATAATTTGTTATTGTACTGAAGGAACGTCAATTTTTATACATCATTCCTTTTTATGTGATTATATAATGGAGGTTTGATACAATGTGAATGTTATACAGGTTCCACTTCCCAACATCTGGGCTTTCTCATGGATTTAGTTTTTTTTTTTTGTCGCAACTCTTCTACAGTTTTAACTTCGATGCTGATCGGTTTTATTAAGCTCCAAATAGTCTGACACAAGTGCAAGATTATGCTTTGGTTTCAAGATGACAGGTGTTAATATAAAGTGTGGAAAATATATTAAACATTTGTCTCTTTCAGTTCAATAAATGTGTGCCGATATAATTAGTCTTGTACAATCGAGGTCATTGGCCCTGCCCTGCACTGAACCATTAGTGTAGAAGTAAACAAATGACCATTGTTAGCATGAGAGAGAGAAAATAAATAAAAGCAACACTATGTTTAGACTTTTTAAAGTACAGGACCACATTACACAATTGTCTAAGGTCTACAGTCGGGGCCCGTGCTGTGTTAAAGGTGTGCAAGATGTTCACAAAGTGCCAAGTCTGTCAGCGAATGAATAAACGGCAGCCTGAACAATAAGTCAAAGTGGTGTTTCAGCAGACGAAGGTGATTGCCGATCGAAACCGGGGTCTAACGAGCAATCAAGCCACACAGGGGAGACGGACGTCAAGATCAGAAGAGAGATTTCATTTACAATTGTCACATCTGGTCCATTGCAATTTTAAATGGCCCCGTTGTTTAGTTGTGTGTAGCCTGAGTGCATTATAATTTATTTACAGACTGTATATAAATATGTATGAGATTAATCTTGCCTTATTGCATCATGAGGTTCAAGCCATCGTGCTCCTTTGCTCAGCTCTTCTGTGTTCTTGGTGTAATCTTACCAATTGCTTACAACTGGAAGTGGATGCAGTATCTAAAATTAAATTTGTTTATTATAAAAAAAGATCAATTGTTATCTTTTGGCTGTAAGGTATTAACGTCTCTTCGGTGGGAGATGAACACCAGAATATTTAGGTGGACAAATAATTAATAGTTGAATTGTATTTATAGGCTAAATACACTTCTGCTTGTTAATATTACTTCCCCTTTGGCTGCCAAACTTTCTCATGCACCTCTTCACCGCAAATTGAAAGCATAAACAACGTGCTAAATAATGTGTGGACGTGAAAATTAAACCAGAGTCTACATTCATCGTCTGTTGGCAGTTTTATCCAGGGCTCAGTTTACACCGGCCTAATTTGTGGTTTACTAGCTTGGCTGGAGAATTTCAGATTAAACTCAACCAACACGATCCTTGAGATTCGAAATTAAAACTTCGATTTTTTTATTTTTATCTTCCCAATAACGACCAAGTGTTGGATCGGCTTCAAACGAAGGCAGCCTGTCAGAGAAAAGAGAGGCTAATTTCCTGTCTGTGCCAAAGAATCGCTCCGCTTACGTCCAAGTCTCTTCAGGGCATCGCGATTGAAAAGGATGCTTATCCTTCAGGAGCAAGAATATCACTCTAGTGTGGTGTAAACAGAGGAACACACCGAATCAGTGAGACTTTAATAACGTTACACGGTAACATAATGGTTTATGTGATCGTTCAGCGGTTGCTCTACATGGTCTCGCTGAACTGAGTGAATAACAGAGAGATCTGTCTGTCGGTAAAGTGGAGCACTAGCCTGTTTTTATGGAATTAAATAAAGAAACCCTGTCCTATAATCCCCCTCTCCCACACGAGGGCCCTCTTCCCCGACACCCACACGCCCACACTCGCTCTTCCTCCCGAGCCCCAGGTTCAAGGTCCCCCCTGCTTCCTTACATAAACGCACACATCCCAGGTGTTCAATTAGCCTGCTCTGCCACTCGCTCCCACCTACACAATAGTTTTGTGCATCAGAAATCTCCCCTTTCCAACTCCCACGCACTATTTTTCTGCATCACATTTTTAATGGCATTACTCTCTTTTGTGTTTGTTTCCATTGCACTTTGTGAAACGGCATTTACGTGGATTGTTTGCCACGTACGTGTTTTTTTTTTTTTAATGCTAAGCATATGGCCAATCTGTTTGGGTAATCCCGATTTTAAATCCGTTTTATTTACAGGAAACACTGGTGGCATTTGACTACCTGCTGTTGGCTAGACACGTCATCTATAGTGTACATCTGCCGTGGAAATGGGACTCGAAAATAACCAATATTCCCTGAAAATTGATCTCTCCACCCTCTGTGCAATGTGTGTGTGTGGAATTAGCTATACGTCGAAGTCATTTCTTTTGACAAATGACATTATTTTACTGCATTGTGAAAGCACTCTCATGCATTATGCTACACACATTTGCATCATGCTTTCTTAAATATTGGGCCCTAAGAACAGACACAGTGCATGATCTGTTAATTGAGCAAACATTAGACTTATTTGTTGTGTAAACATCAAAATGAATCTCTCCTATATATACACATCATTAAATGGTATCAATTAAAAAAAAAAATGCAGAAGACCTGTGTTAAGATGCAGCATCTTCGCCATCTGTTATGGAGATCCCTAGACGCTATCAGATTGGATTTATTTTCCATCCAGGGATATATTATGTAATATATTGGGTTAGCCAAATGCATGTGTCCCCAATAACAACACAATTATAGGTGCATATCATACAGTGAAATATATTGTATAGCTTGAATATTTGAAGATTTCCAAAATATATCCTACTACTGGAATGTTCCTCAATTTCTTGCCTTTTTAAAATGTAAATAAGTGGGTGGGGGAGGTAGCATCTGTGTTCCTTTCCTCCACATTGGACATTCGTTTTTTTGTATGCTAATTCTTTATTGGTGCCATACTGCCAAAGCAGCTCAAAACAATGCCAGTGCAGTATTAAGGGTTATATATATATATGCATCCTTTTAGGAAATTATGTTGTCTTCAAGGGGAGACCATTCGATCTAACATGTTTAGTTTTAGTTTTTATATGCATGGATCTAACCCGACTCCAGTTGATGTGAAGAAATACGAGGCACGTAGCTCGTGTGAACATGAAGATGATTCCCCCAGATGCTGCCAATTGCGCTGGCATTTACTCTTCCGTCTGTGAGTTGCTTTACACCCACAGGAGATGGCTTACCCTTATATAAATGGTATTGGCACTGCAAGAGCCTGCCATCCCCTCCTCCTTTTTATACCTTTTACTGTCGTATGAGGCCTGCAATTCTCATGCCAACTGCTTCGCTGAGGCCTTTGTATCTGAAAGGAAACTGTCACAGCAGTCTTGTCTGGGAGTAAAGGGAGAGCTTAATGGCTTTTTAGAAAGGGTACTTTTCAAGCAATTAATACAATTAATATAATGCACTGCTGAAATGGAAAAAAATATAATTGTGACAAAACCGTGGGCTGGAGTGCAGTTAAGGATAGCAACTCTGATGTTGCTACTATTATGATGAAAAACAATCCTCATAATCAATAATAACAATCATCTATTGTTGTTATTGACCTGACTTAACTTTTTACATAGTGTATAATGTGCATAAAGTGGAAGGATGCTACTTTGCAACCTTTTTTCTGACCCGTAACAACAATGCAACCCACTGCACTGGTTAATTGCAGGGGTCGGCCACAGGAAGGTGTTTTTAATTGATTTATTCCCCAGCGCTGTCATTCCCACGCCGGCCGGAGGGGGGCGCCGGGCGAGCGGCGGACGGCATGGGGGCGTGGCCTGGGCCTCTAGAGTGACGCAGCCGCAGACCGCCCCCCGCCCGCTTCTGCTCACTCACCACGGAGCTGTTCAAAATGGCGGCCGCTTCCTCCGTCGAGCCGCCCAGCGTGCTCGACCTGAACCCGGACAACTCGCCCTTCCCGGACTCCGACAGCCCCGAGAGCCGGCCGGACGAGGAGCCGCCGGCGCCGCCCGAGGGCCCCAGCCTGCGGGACCTGGCCGAGCTGGAGCCGGAGGAGACCGAGCGGCGGCTGGAGAGAACTCGCCGGGAGCTGAGCAACAGGAGGAAGATCCTCGTCAAGAACCTGCCCCAGGACGTCACCAACCAGGTACAGCCGGGGCCGGGCCGGGGTCCGAGGCGGCGCCCCCGGCCCAACTGCGTCCAACTTTGCGGGCATGCGGCTCTGCCTGCTAGGGCTGCGAAAGTGCGTTGAATCCCCGCAGCGCCGCCACTTCTAGAGTGACTTTGCTGCGCCTGTCAATTCCGTGTTGCCGGAGCCCAGAAACAACAACCCAGAAGTAGAGAAAAAGCCCCGCAACAGCGCCCGTCCGGCCCCGGGCTGCGGGCTGCGGGCTGCGGGGCTGCGCGGTGGCGGTGGCGGTGGCGTGTTGTTGTGCGCTTGTGCTTTATTATTGCAATCGTGCAAAGTGCATCAGAAAGTCAGAGGTGGTTTCTGCATGTGTTGCAGGAGAACTGGCTGTGAAGGGGTACAGTTTCGGCTACAGCCATGATCTTTAATAACTCCAGCAGCTGCTGAGTTTAGCACGCACTGAGCATGCGTTTGTAAACTTGTAGTAGTGCTACTTCTGTGTTGTTTCACTGGTTGCTTCTTGGTGGCCCGTCTGACGTTGCGCAACTTAAATTGACCCGTGTGCGTGTGCTTGTGCGTGTGCAAAACGTACATGCAGTCATGCAACATGGCATCTGCTGATTGCAAGTGACGTTTCGAGTGATGCAACGCTATCGAGCTCTCCCACCCGGCGGAGGCGACGGGTCTGTCGGTCTGCCGTGGGGGGGAAGTTGTTTGGGTCCTTTTGCAAAACGGGGGCTGACTTTGTAACACTTTTAATGTACAATACTGGTGCACTTCTATTCATATACGGCACTGGTGTGTGTGTGTGTGTGTGCACCACAGTGGCAATCTTCTCGGGAATAATGAACGCACCATTGAGAGATCTTAGTTTTAATTTGCATTTGGCACTGAAAAGCAAGCTGTTACAGGTTGTCTTGCTTGTATACACCGGTATGGCATGTTGGGTAAATAGTGCCCTAGAGATCAGGCAGATTGACGTGCTGTTCTGCACTGTCTGTCTGATTGCTCTGTTTGCAGGAGCAGCGTTTCCCTTCAATGCAATTTAAAGGAGCACTAACACTGATGACAATACAGATTTGCCAATATTAATCATGCGCAGCGGCCTCATGAATTAGCCTAGTATTATTAATTTGCAGGCTGTTTTTTATGTGTAGGTGACTGGCACTTATTATATACGCAAAATGCAAACCATTCTATCCACTAATGTATGAATATGGATTAACATTTGATGTTGGCTAAAATGTATTAATCCAAATAATCAAACCGTGGCACTTGACCATAAAATGAGGTTGTCTGTTACTGAAAGAGACATTTTAAAGTGAAAATTCCAGTGTTTTGTGTTATTTTCTGATGCATCTACAGCTAAAATTGAAGTTTTGGAAAGGTTTTCAAGCTGCATCACCTGTATATTGTGTTAAGGAAGCTGCTGCAAACTGCAAATAATTTAAGTTAAAATGCAGTGTGTTCTGTGATATAATTGAAAAATAGCACCACTATTCTCTCCACGGCTGTGGAAGTGGGGAGGCAGAGCAGCATCTGTTTATCCGGGATGCTGTGTGACTGTTCACATGATTGTGGACGGCGCTGCCTGTTTCCAAGCAGCTCGAGACAGAGGGGTTGTGTAGCGCGACTGTAGGATGTGTCCCATGAACTCTGTTTCATGGCCCCATTATATAGCCTAGACCTTTCATTTTCCTTGTCTAGTTCCCACCTGCACAGTCAACAGATTCAGAAGTCGTATGGGAAGCTAAAAGGCTCAAATTATTTTGTCCCACATCTTCTCTTGAAACGCCTGCAGCACACGTCCTTGTCACTTTGTGCCACAAGATGACCATCTGTCTGTAATTAAACCCAGGATGAAGTTACTGCTAAATAAATCGCTTTTCATTCAAGTCTTCCTCTAAAAATGAAGCTAGTTAATTATTTAAAGCCCCTTGCAGCAGGTGAGGCCTGTGACAGGTTGCATGAACTGACAAGGTCAGCGGGGGCGCCGGTACGGATCCGCAGCTCTTTCTGCAAACCTGGGATTTTGGTGCAAGGCGTCCGTTTTTAGAGGAGCATAGGTTTTGAGAAGGGGCAAGATCTCGCCTAAGCTCGGGGTTAGTTTAATTTTGTCTTTATCACCTGCTTTAACATACACCTGTGGACGTAATGTTTTAGAGGTTAAAGATCAGGGCAGCTGGGAGATCTTGCACTAGATCCTACGCTTTGATGAGCATCCTACCCTGTATCCTTCAGTGTAGTATTTCAAGCAGCAGCAGCAGCAACAACAGCAGATAATGGAGACGAGGCATGTTTGCACAAACCATAGATGCGATGAATGGGATTTATTGTTTTTCACATCTGACTAAAACCTTTATTTAGAGCTCCTCTGCTCTTTTTTGTTAGGGATGTATGTATTCCTAATGAATGTGTGGTGCACAAGCTCAGATCTGTGTCTGGCACTGAATTGACAGGGATGTTGCCGTGATGTTTGGGTACCTCGTATTGCATTGCCTTTTAAGGAATCTATTGCCCGTCCACTATATTCCCCCCCCTGTGCGTGTCTAGGGATGAGTGAACGCATTCAAACCTGTGGAGCACTGGCTGGTTAAACCGAACCTCGGCGAAGGGCATGGCTTTTTAAACAATGCAAGTTCAGCTCAGTATTCTTGGCATTATTTAAATACCTTTCCCAGGCACAGGATAAGATTGTTTTCATAATGAGTAATTTACCTCTTCCGGTGTTTCCAAACAAACCGACTGCTTCAGATGTTCTCCTCCTCTCAACATTAAACGGTACTGTTCATTTTAAGAGCGCGTATATAAATACATGAGCCAAGCTGTCCCGGGATTCTCAAAGTTCAGATACCTGGAGCTGTAGTTCCTCCTCTGGACCAGTTTTAACTTGGCGAGGAGGTGTGATCATCAGAAGAAAGCCTATCCCGAATCCGTCGCACATCCTGTCGGATCTCCTGGCACATTACCTATGCACGGTCCCTGGCGGACAGGGCTTGGGTTGCGAGCGGAAGTCTGTCCTTCACCCTGTGTTTGCTGTCCGTCTGAGAGGAAAGGTGACTTACAGTGCTATGCAAACAGAAGAGTGTATGTGGACATTTATCTGTTGGCTTAATGCAGGTCTTTTACTGGTGTTTTTCCAAACGTTCAGGCCCTTTGGAAGTTGGTTAAAAATAATGAATGTGACCTGATAAACTCTCAGCTACCTTTCCTGGGCATTAAAATCATTCCCAGTTGGAACCAGAGTAATGTTGATTTATGATTTAGTTGCAGAGGAAATAAAATGCACATCTTGGGAAATGAAGTGGGGGGGCTGAAAACACAAGCGCCAAGTGCTCGGAGAAATGATGCATCACCACCTCGCTCTGGATCCTGTAGGTTCCTGCTCAAACTGTCTGTAAACATATTCCAAGTTCTGACCTTTTGTAACGAGAGCTCTTCACCAAGTCTGTTTTCTTAAGAGATTTGATCATAAGTGGATGACTTTTCCGTGGGTGGTTCTCTGCTGGATGATGGGGGGGCAGATCTGAGATTTCCCTTGCATAGTTGAGCAGCGGTAGCCTATGCGTTCCGCTTTCCGTATATTGTCAGGTTTTAATTGTGTCCTGGAGTGAAAACACACGCAGTCTCCGTTCTGATGTAGAAGATGCCGTCTCCCTCGCGTGTGGGAGAATCGCTGAGCGTCCAAATTGTCATATGTTTTAATTAACTCGACCGGGGAATATGGCTGAGCTGCACGGACCAGCAGGGAGAGGATGGCCTTACTGTAGCAGGCCTTCATTTCTATAGCTTACTGTGATTGAGAATATGTATAAGCTAATTGAAATAAACGTATAGCCCATGTTATTAATGCCACAATGTCAAATCTACGCATTTATAGTCGGTAGTAAGCTCCCTTGACACAAAAATGGTTGTAGATTTGCAAGTGAAAGTCAAAGCCTTACTTTCAGTTTCTATACGACACACAGTGCGGTATGTTTTTGTTGTATGGTATAGCTCAATAAATAAGTGTCGTGTTGTTAATCTAGATGTAGCTGGGCCCCTTCCAGGAAAAGTCTCCTCTCCGAGTTTACCTTTGAGTCAGGAGTGTGGGTTTAAACACGGTAAATCCTGCCGCTCTGTTGTCTACAATGTGTCATCTGTTAAATATCTCTACTTTTGTCTTGGCAGGAGGTGCATGACATCCTAAAGGACTACGAGCTGAAGTACTGTTATGTGGACAGAAATAAAGGAACAGGTGAGTTGATTCTGGGTTAGACGTCTTTCTTTTTCAGTTTAGACCTAGAGACAAAAAGTTGGCTTCTTTTATCTATTATACTTCAGATGTAAACGTTAAAGTATCCTAGTAGCTTTGTATCCGATTATACAGGCACTTATTTTCTCCTGGATGTTTATCCGAGTGTCACTGGTCTTTAAACCAATAATAAATTGGCGCAACTGATTAATGAACTCTCAGCCGGTGATTTAAAAAAGGCACATCCCAATCCTAATTAACGGGGAAACTCAGCCGTTTAGCTTCCCTGGTGGTGATGTCATCCTCGACACGCTCCAGCCACCTGTATTGGGGAGTTTTACGATCTCTAACAAACGTGTGCCTGGACGTGTCCCTGTCATTTCAACACTGACGGCCCTGACAACAGGAGCGATCAAAGACGTCGCATCGTAACATCTGTGCTTAATGAGCCCGGCTGCCGAGCACCACGGAGGGTTGATTTGGGCTGCGCTACGTTGTCTCTACTTTCCAAGTACATCGCAATAATAATAGAGATGTTTCCCCCCCTCACCGGTTCGCTCCTGGTTCGAAGTGAAGGCTGCCATGCCAGCGCTGAAGAGCCCCCAGGCGTCGAGCCGGTTATTGATATTCCTCAGCCTGGTTGCATAAAGCTGGACGACTGCCATGGCTCTTCCCTGTGCGCCTTCAAGTTTGAGCTACCGGAGAACAAGCAGCCCACCAGCAGCCGAAAGGGGTTACTGGGCTGATTTTCTGTGGTTAGAGAAGGGCTTTACGTTGTGCGTGGGGCTAACGGAGTCGTTGCTGAGCTTCGAAATGGAAATGAGATTGAAACGCAGGCCTCTGGTTCATGTAAATGTCTTTTATTATGATTGCTGGTGATGCTGCAGTCTCTTTTGTGTGTCAGTGTTATGCAAGTCGACCTCAAAACATGCTGCACTCGTGTTATAGTTACATTGGAGTAGTAAAGGATACTGGTGGTGCACATCTCTGAAGCAACAGTCATTTTAAGGATGAGTTCTGATCGTTTTTAAGTCGCCAGTAAAAACAACTTCACTACGGCCGGGTGTATTTCTATGTCATCAAGATTTGGTCTCTGTAATCTGAAAGGACAGTCCTTGGCCTCTTGACCCAAATTCAGATCTACACCTAGTCCAAATCAACCGTCTCCCCTGCCCCCGCAGCCTGTGCAGACAAAGGAGCTATTGAAATGTACATTTGAATGCTTACACAGATCCCAGGGCTGTACTGTACTGCACAATCATTGTGCTGTACGTCACGATGCGAAAAAGCACAGCCTGAGCTTCCTGCTGGCTTCTGCGGAGCAGCAAAGGAAATAAACTACTGAATACTGAATCTGGGGGAAATTAAAAGCTGTTGAAATGGAAATGGTGTAAGATGTATAGAGACTTCATATTACAGATATTTTCTAAATCGATTTAAGCCTAAGTGTTAACATTTTTGTGATTGTGTGTGTTTATATTTATCTATCGGCATCGGAACCTGACAAGTAGGCTTTCCTTTTAAGATTGGAATTTGGAACATGTATGGAATTGCAGACGTTTACAGGAAACAGTCGCACATTCTAATCCTTCATTTAATCCGATCTCTTCATTATATTGTAAGTTTCAGTACTAAAATAGGCCCCGCAAACCTGGAAAGGGGAGACGTGTAATATATACAGTAATTATGTGTCGCACATTTAAAATCTTCATACGATTCATCATCGATCCCTCGGTAATGTTTCCTTAAGCGTTTAATTGCTACATCACAGTGTAATTTTCCTTTCAGCTTTTCACAATTCGAACGCACACCGTTTAAACCCTGTCGTCGGCTTCAGTGTGGGCTACTAATTGAGTGGCTGCATGTGAACGCTTCCAAAAATACAGAAATGGATAAACTGGGAACAGAAGGATTTGATTTGACAATTCCTTGCATTCGAGTGTTCTTTTGAAAGAGATGCATAGCCAAGTTACTAAAGCGTTATGTTCGGGCATACGTGAAAACTACAGCTCGGGGGGCAGCTGTTCTTTAATCGGAGCCTGCCCCCCCACACACACACTAATGCACCAGCCTGCTGAACTGTGTGTGAACGTAATGAGGGCTTTTTTTCCCACTCAAACACAACCAGGGGGCCAGATTTATAGAAGAGGATTTGCTCATGACTGTAACTGAAAAGTTAATTTACGGTTGGTATTTAAGTTGTTGTCCTGGGCTTCCCCCTTCCACCTCCCTCCCGAAGGGTGTGATGAGGAGTCATGCTCGTTTCCACTGGGGAGACGCTGCTGGGATTTTAAAGGCTGGTACTGCTTTCCTCCAAGGACGAATTGTAACAGAAGCTGTAGACGTGGGAGTTTCGGGGGTGCGGTGGGATCTTTCTCTTAAACAAAAATCTGCTTCCATTAATGAAGATGCTTGGGTATTTATTTAAGGAGTAGCACTGGTTTCTGGCTAGATATCCGATATACAGTTGAAAGGCCACCTTTTTTGGACTCTCCTGCAGGTTTTTGGTTTATTATCATGCAAGCCTTGCTTAATTTCAGCCATTTAGAGAAGTGATAGAAATTGCTGCTATAAATAAACAATTCCTGCTTTTTATTTTCTCCCTGGTGTTCGCTGTCGTAAACTTCTCTCCTCAGACCCACAAGCCTAATGGTTTTCCTCCATAATGGGTTTTAATTTTGTTATGAAGATGTTATGTCTCTGATTGCTGCAAACGTGTGTTAAAAGTCGAGGAATGCGTTTTAAAACCACACTAGAAAGGGGCATATGAAGAAACTCGACAGACCATTATGAATAAAAGCTTTTTTTTTTTTTTTTTTTTTTGTTCTGCAACACAAATGATTCATACCGTACTTTGAACAAAATCCATATTGCTGGCCAACACGGCTGCAATGTATTAATTCTCATCAGTGATTCTAGGTCTTGGCTTCTGTGTTCTTTTCACACGCACAATCTAAGAGCGTTGTATAACGGATCTTTACAAAGATTAATAAAATAGTATGCATTTGTTCCTTTCATCTGTCAACAGAGATGCTATGAATAAGCATTCCTGTGCCGGTCTGGTGTAGCAAGTTTGTTGCCTTGTTAAAGATTTGCATTTTGTTTTTATTGCAGGCCTCACTAGTATAGGGTTGGACTTTAGATTTGTCTTCTGGCAATCTGTTAAAATCCACTCTAGACATTAAAATCTGTATATGGGTGGGTTGTGTAATGTCTAATGCTGCCAACAAATAGTGAATCCTCTGAATTTTTTATTATGGCTTTAAGGGAGATCTACGGTTTCTGGAGGGGAAATCCTTTCCAATGGCAGTATCGTAAGTCACAAGCGCCGCCTGGCCGCAGAGTGATTTATTTGTGGAAAATTAGAGCAAGAAAACCCGTCTTCGGCAGTTTGTTTTAATGTTTGAACTGCATTTGGCAAGATGATGGTTTCAATTCATTCTGAAGTCTTTATGAGCGAATTGGGTTTGCCATCGGCTACTGCGTCCTTGCGATCCGAGGATCTCTGCAGGATTTCACTCATTAATTCAAAATGAAAAGAGAAGTTGTTAGCATTCTTGAATTTGCCCTAAAAGTGGAGTTTAAATCCCCCTTTCAAATACGGGCCAGTACGGGTGAGGATAATCCCGAGGTCCTGCGACGCCCCCGAGTCAACCCGATGGGCTTTCACCCGGGAGTTTGAGTCCGCGGTATCGTCAGCCACTTTCTCTGTTTTCAGTAACCGTGATTTCAGATTTTCAGACTGAGCTGTCGGAAAGCAACAGGAAATTATTCAGCACTTGAAATGTGAGTCACTGTTTCGAATCGCAGTAAGTGATGTGCCTCTTACACCAGACGTAATTGGCTTTCGAGGCCTCTGGTTTTCCGGTGAACTCCTGGACCCCTTATCATGTGCTTGTTGCTGCTGCATGATTAGCTAAATATAAATTATTGCCATCCCAGTTTGTGTAATGCCACGTTCCCTAGACCCTCAAAGCTAGAAATTTTAGGCAAATCTGGGCACAGCAGTACATTGTGAATTCTGTACAGGGTGCATTCCACTACTGTATATAGTACCTTAACTTTTAGGTGAATAACCACATCTGTAATTTACCAAGACTTACTGCAAACGTCGTCTCTGATATGGTTAGTTGTGACATAGTCCGTGAATATTGGAATTGCCCTTTACTGTGTCTGTTTTCCAACATGGTAAATCTCAATACCTGACAGAAGTTGTCAACCTCTACTTCGCCGATTGCTCCGATAGAGGAGAGGGGCTGAATTATTAATCTCCACGCACCTGGCAATCACATGTGGTCATGCATGGCTAGGCCACACCTCCCGCGGCTCATCAGACGCCATATGTGCGGGGAGGTTTGGAAAGATGTGGGCAAGCGCTCTTTATGGACCCCTTAAATGGAGTGTGTCTGGCTGTCAGGTTCTCTCGCTTGAACAGAGTCTAAATCGACGAAGATGAGTGACGTCTCTGGGCTTGCTGAGTTTGGGTTAGCAGAGAAGGCAGATCTCTACCCAGGCCTGTCAGGAGATGCTGGGCTGTGTGTGGACTGATCTGTGATGCTTTAGTTTTTGTAGATGTGCACAACGGAAATTGAAAGCACACAGATTCGTATAATTAAAATTCTAGTGTGGAACATAAATAAGAGGTTTAAATGTTGCATCTCATTCCAGTTATTTGGGAAGTCAGGGGACATTAAGTTTGTGGAGCAGTGGCTGCAGGGTGTATTTGTAACTGAGAAATGGTCTGATGGGGAAATACAAATTAGTCAGTCTTATCCTGATAGGGGTTCACCACTGAGACTGAAGTATCGGGTACAGGAGGATTAGAGCTGAACTAATCGCGCTTGCCTTGAGCTGCTTCTAAACTTTCATCGAGGACATCTTTCTAGATGGTCAGCCCCTGAATTTGAATTAATCGGAATTTGCGTTTATTTTTTACTGTGTGACGCTTCTGGCAGCGAAGGGGTTGTGTGCATTAGTCCTAGAGTGCCTGATTGTCCACTAAGCAGAGCTGTGCTTTTACACCGCGTTGTGTGGGAGTTGTGCCTCCCACTTCAGCGAGACGTGGAGGGTTGAAAGCAAAAAAAAAAAAAGTAGTTAATTGATTTGATGATGAATGTGGGAGTGAAAGAGAGAGGGGGGGGCGACATGATGATAAACAAACAATGGCGAGTGTCTAGAAATCACTGCTTTTGTTGCCCTTTCATTCTGCTACGCGGTGGCAGCAGAAACAGGATGCTTGCGTGCTGAGATAAGGAGAATGGGCAAATCTCTCCTGCCGCTTCTGTAATTGACATACTGAAACGTAGTGTCAGGGGGTTTCGGATGCTGTGGGAGTCATGGCCGAGTTCAGGACATGCTGATTTGTGGAGAGCTGTCGGGTGATTGCAATACATTTTGGTCCTGTAACCATCCAAAAAATAGAGCAACGTGACTTAAATCAGACCATAATGTTTTAAAAGTCACCTGCCTTTATATCACCTAAAGATGCAAAGATAAGGACATGATAGCCCCCCGTTCATTCAGAAAAGATTGTTACAATTCATCACAATAAATACACTGAAATAAATTATGAAAACTCTTCTCTCTCGCTTATGAAAATATCTTGGTTTCTGCAAGCCCAACGTGGCTTCCTGCACTTTGATGCATCGTCAAATAACGACTCCCCGCTCCGCCGACCTTTCTGATTTATATGTGGTTTAGGAAAAGAAGTGTGAAGAATTGAAGTGGGTGCACTTCTTCCTTTGGACTATTTAAAGCGATGGGGAAATTAAACTGAAGGGCGGTGGCACAGGTAGCAGAATTATAACACAATGCTGAGCACAAATCTGAGGATTAATTGACCTATTACGGAAATCAAACTGTGTAACTTCTCGTATGATTCAGAGTTTTGTCAAAGGCGACGTTTCCCTGCCCAAACACTATTGCATTAATTTTAAATTGAAATAACTTTTCTCTTACTGTTATCAAAGCACAAACTTCAGAAGTATGCGCCATGTGTCCTAATTTAATCCTCCATGAACAATTTGGTGCCATTCCATGAATCAGTTTGCAAACTTCAGCACGTTCTATGAAAGACTGACTTTTTCATAACCAAACAAGGTCTTTGTGTTAATAATTGACCCCTAGCTGTGTAATGGCAAGATTTGAAGGTGTGAAAGATATTTGTTCATTTAAATTTCTGGATAAGTGTGATGCTTTGCATTTTACAGAATAAATGCACAAGTGTTATGAGTATCATGCAAATATTAATAAAGATTTGTTCAGCAATGTGAACACAGCATAGTATTCAGATTTGTGAATGTTACATTGATATTTAATTCCAAAATGAATATACAGGTGTTTCATTGTAATTAGTTGCAGACTTTTGTCCTGTTGTAGGCTTTGAAACCCTTGGCATTGTCTTCCCGGTTTTGTTGAGAACGCTTTCCACTTCATGGCAAAGCAATGCGTTTCCAATTTCCAGTGAAAAGCTAAAGTACATCTTGTCACTTCAGCTTGGCTCGCATCATATTTTCCCAAGTGTTTTTTTACTAGGGGAAAAATAGATAAAAGGTTGGATAACTGTATAATTAAAAAAATATTCTATAGTGGAGCAGTTTTTTTTTTCCCCTTGCATAATGTATAAAACTGAACTGATGTAAATCCCGTAATTAAGTTTTTCTTTTTTTTAAATAACATTTTTAAACCTGTCAGTAGACCCGCAGTTAAGAATAATACGCTTATTGCACAACCTCTCTTTAAGAAGCTGTAAGCTCCTTTTGTATGCAGAGAGGAACATGTTTGGTCTATTGTATGTTAGACGTTTATGTGAAGCGCTATAGAATTGTAAAGAGGAGTTAGGATGCATCAACGCTTAAAACTGTCTGGCGAAGAAGACTTTACAAGTTTGAGCCCGTGGAGATGAACGTTCTCTTCATAACTGTAATAAGTGACCTTTTTTACTCAAGTAAAATGTATAAACTATATATATATATAGTCTGAATATATTTTCACAGGCTTTGAGTGTATTGCTATTTTTAAACCTCCACTGTTAAAGGGTAATGGAGTTTTCTACATTTGAAGCATGAAATCGGCTAAATTAATTTCAGACCCTGAATTTAGGGATTTAGAAATTAAATTATTCCGAGGAGTGCCGGAATGAGAACGGGCTTCTAAAGGCCTGGTCTGAACCCTACGTCTACTTCCATACAGCTTTCATCTGTTAATTAAAACATTTTTTTTTTCATAATTCCAGTTTTTTTCGCCCCCCATAACTGGACTGTAATGATATGCTTCGGTGGCGACATCAATCCTGTTAGTGTTTGCAGGGGCGGGGGGGGGGGGTGGGTTCTCTCATAAAGGAAATGTATGCAGGCAAATAGTCTCTAAATTCACTCTAGTGCCAGATGATAGATGATGATAGTTTAATTCATCCTGCCGGGGCACAAGAACTTGAATCTTATCAGCATTTATTACAGATGTGAGCTGCACAATGAGAAACCAAACCCACACCCTCTAGTATTGTTTTAAAGCCACGTTCTCTGAATTTGCCAGCGATGTCATGACACTAGGATAGTGCTGGATGTAGCGACAATCCACGAACACCCTACCCCCCACACAGTCCACAGTCTGAGCCCAAGTGTCATGCCTATGCAAATCTCTGTGTGGAAACCCTGACACACAACTTGTTTCCTTGGTCTGAAAGACATTTGAAGTGTTCATTTTAAATTGCGCACACACACACACCCCTGACACCAAAATGGCTTCTTTGCGTTGCACACTGAGTAGTGTTGGACTAGGCCTAAATAAAGACCTGCATGCGGTCAGGCCCAGCTAACCCCCGCTCTCTCTTGCAGCATTCGTGACCCTGCTGAACGGGGAGCAGGCCCAGGATGCCATCCGCACCTTCCACCAGACCTCGATCCGCGGCAAGGAGATCTCGGTGCAGCTGCAGCCCACGGACTCGCTCCTGTGCATCACCAACCTGCCGCACACCTTCACGGCGGCGCAGTTCGAGGAGCTGGTGCGCGCCTACGGCAACATCGAGCGCTGCTTCCTGGTGTACAGCGAACTCACGGGCCACTCCAAGGGCTACGGCTTTGTGGAGTACATGAAGAAGGACTCCGCCTCCAAGGCGCGCTCAGAACTTTTGGGCAAGCAGCAGGCCGAGCGGACGCTCATGGTCCAGTGGACCGACGTCAACCAGCTCACCGCCGACCACCTCCATTCCAAGTGCCTTTGCGTGGACAAGCTCCCAGCGGACTTCTGCGACACGGACGAGCTGGCGCAGACTTTCTCCGGGACGTACAAACCCGTCTTCTGCCAGGTGAGTGGCTGTACAATGTAGATGTGGGCGTGGAAACTTTTTCATTGCAATCTGCTGAAAGATGCGTGTAGTTTTTATAGTACGTCAGCTTTATTTTTCGATTTTTATTTGTGGTATAGCGCAGTACAAGTGATCGCCAGAAATTGAGCTGAGGGCGCCAGGTTAATCGAACGCCATTCGTCGTCACTCCGTGCTTAATTCGGAGTTCTAGAATCGGAGCCGGGGCGAACCTGGTCAAAGGTCAAAGGTCCGAGCCCCAGGCCCGGTGGGGTCCCCTGTGCACAGCTGGAGAACAGAGAAAACGGCTGCTTGCGCCCACCTCCGCCTCCGCTGAAGAGCCTGCTTCAAAGAGTGTTGCTTCTAATCCTCTTCCGCGCCGTCTGTGAGGCAGTATACATCTCTGAACCCCGGGGGTTTATGTTTGCGAGATGCTTCCCGGCGGCGTTTGGAAAGCCGCGGAAGTGGCCCGCCCCCCCCAGGTGCGGTGGGGTGATTCACTCGCTCTGAGCCGCGGTTCTTCGCAGCAGACGGCTTCGGACGATTAAGTGTGAGAGTGCAACTTCAGCGACTTCACTTCACCGGCACTCTGAGGAGTACAGTGCGCTGAGCATCTCTTGTACTGCCGCGGCAGCTCCTGAGCCTCTTTAAAGATGAGTCACATTGTTCTCTCTCGCAGAATTGGGGGTAACCAATGGTAACTGCAGTCACGTGATCGCCAAGGTTGCAGTTCTATTGTACGGCAGGATCGTTGCAGTAAGAGTGTTATATATAGTGAAATGTTTTATTTCCACCCTTTGCTCAGTTATAGTATTGGAGCTAAATAAACCAGATTATCTATGTTAAGCAAGAGAATAAAATCATTCATACGCATTTACATACGCATACAGATCCTTCGCTTCAAAGTCCAAAGGTTTTTTTATCTTAAGCATTAAAATTAAAACAAATTGCTAAAGGAGACAATCTGAGGCTGGTTAGTGTTTAGTTTGCCTTTGCAGAAGATCATAAAGTTTACAACCGAAGGGAGGCCTTTCAACCCACCGTGCTCGTTTGGTGCATGTTGATATGAACCAACCGAATTGGGTTTAATTAGCTCTGCAGTGTTAGAAACCAGACAGTCGTAACTCGTGTGAGGCTGCCTACCCGAGTCTGTCACCCGTCTCCCGTTAGCGTTTTATAGACACTGCCGCCTGACTCCACAGCGTCCATCTCTCAAGGTTTCCCTCTCAACCAGCAGCGTTGGAAACTTTCGGCAGAGAATAAACACTGGAAAGATTTCAGCTGGAGAAATAATCACTTGGTGAGAAACGCCATCAGGCACGGCAACTGCGGATTATTTTGGCACGGGTTCAACATTCTTCGCATCGGATACCTTTTGCGTGTGGTAAAGCAACACGGCTGCCCAGAGCAGATATTCATGCTTAACACTTACATGTTGGGGGGAAAATTGTCACAAATGTTTGTTTCCTGGAGATGGTGTGTATTTGATTGGCCTATTTTTAGTGTGGAGTCGTTACTGTGAGAGGTCACTGTATGTCAGACCTCAGATTTCACGGCTCTGAGACCCTGCAGGCCGCGTACCTTTCAGAACCATAAATATCGGCCCCGGTCTGTAGCTCAGAAATTAAATGTTGCATAAGTAACCTTGAGCAGATTTGCTTGTGTTCTCTGAGTAGGAAACGCATAATCACAGAATCTGAAGAGTAGTGTTGTGTGTGGAATGCATTTACAACCTTCTGATCTGCGAATTCTCCAGCTTGTGAAATTGGTTTCCTTAAGTTTTTGCATCCAGTGGTTTGGTTTTTTTTTTTTTTTTTTTTTTTTGCTTCTTGGCACTCAAGTTAACACTGAGCACTTTTTCTCAGCTATAAATAGTGCACAGTTCCATTTGTGGGCTTGCGTTATCCAGCAGCCAGAGATGAAATGGTGTTTCTCTCTCCCTCACTGTCTGTCGGAGAAGTGTTCAAGCTGCTGGGCTTCAGACGCTCTTGTCCTGCTATTGTTGTTTTTACGAGAATCTATCTGGTTTTATTTGCAAGATGAAATATTAGGCACCTGCTTGAATAAAGCGTTAACCCTATTCTGTGAATTTAATTTCCAGACAGAATGTTTGTATGCTTTCAAACACATTGATTTCATACTGAATTCAATCCAAAACCCACGCAAAAACAAGGAATGGTTTCACAGAGTGGTGAACAAAATGTTTTACTCCTGTTGACGGCCAATTGAGTCCCATTTCTGTCCCCCAGGATGACACTTGTGGTGGTATTTATTATCTGCTGCTCATGCAGTCATTGGGGAGCTCTCTGCTGCTTGGTGGCATTCAGTTACTATAATTTCGGGATTTTGATTCCCGTGGAGAGGCTAAATAACTGCATGGTAACATTTGAACATGAACAGAAATGGGCAATTAACGCACACGCTTTATTCCCGTCTTGTGTAACGTTGTCATTAAAGAGGCGACGGGGGTTACAGCCGTGACGTAGACCGCCGTTTAGCAGGGTCTGAGACGTACTGTGAGGGGAAAAGTTGGCTGCGAAAACCATCGTACTGCCATTCGGTGATGAGCGGGAGTAGCAATCTTTGTGTCACAGACGTGCAGATCAAGTGGTGGAGAGAGATGGCAGATGCTGGGGAAGGGGTTGGGGGGGGGCAGCTCAAATGCTTTGTTGCGTCAAATCTTCTTTAAAAAATGAAGTCTGCGGTTTCGCTTCAGTGCCGTCGTGCTTTTTTAAAATGCTGTTCCCAGAGCATGAATTCCTGGCCACCAACCGAATCATTTTCACACGTTTACATTAGGAATAAATCTCAGCAGGACTGTATGATTGTATAAGGAGCTTCCCAGCGGCTCCTTCCTGCGTCCCTCTGACTTACAAACGCACCGTTCACTGAGCGCACCCACGGCAACATGTGCTTATTAATTATAGTGTTATTAACGCTGTGCTGACGCGGGAGGTGTGTGTGTCGGCCTGCACGTGATCGTCCCCCTCACTCCCTCACTTTCTCGCCCCCCTTCAGCTCGCTCAGGATGAAGGGAGTCCCGTCCGGGGCTTTGCGGTCCTCGAGTACGAGACGGCCGAGGAGGCGGAGGCCGTCCTGACAGAGATGGACAGGCAGGTGATCGGCGGAAATGAAGTGCGGGTTTCCTTCTGCACCCCCGGGACCTCGGGCAGGAGCACGCTGGCGGCATTGATCGCTGCGCAGGGAGTGGTAAGTGGTGCGAGGGGTTTGACCCAACGGGGGGGGTCTTACGGGGAGGGAGTTGGTTTGGGTTTGTCCACGTTGAGGACGGGGTGGATTTCAATGCAATTGCCAGCTTCGACTTGACTTCCATACCTGTCCATCTCTAACCAGGTACATTTAATTTGTGTCGGCCCAGATGTGAAAACAAAACTGCCCTTCCCTGGTACTTGGTTTAGTGGTAATCCATAGATGGAAAATGAAGGCGGCTAACTGTACCAGGCAGCATATCGTTGCCAATTGATTAATTTGCACCAACCACTTGTGAGTGCATATTGGCAATCCTGAATTATCCAAGCAGCGGCACCCATTCAGCCACAGTTGAAGGGCAACTTCTGCGACGTCTGGGTCCTCTGCTTTGACTGGAATCCTTTTATAATCCAGACAAAATGCCATGAAGCGTCTGATGGAAAAGATAAAAGCACAGATCATCAGACGCTGTTAAACTATAAAAAAAACTGGTTTCGGTCCGTCAGGAGCTGTGCAGGTAGATTGAATTCAGAACAGGGAAGTGCAAGGCAAAGTGAGGACAGGCTCGTTTTTCTTGAAACGTGAAAATAAAACTTCATATTTTCTCGCTTTCTTCCTGTTATGCGCTAGTGAGCGTGCAGTGTAGAACGGAGCGCTTTCACAATGCACAGACGCTTGCCTACACGTCAGATCGCAGATATTAATAAACTTCACATTTGTTAGGATTTCAGATTCACAGTCTGCATGTTGTTTCACAAATGGAAATGAAAATCAGTTGTTTTGCAGCCAGTGGGCGGTGGCAGATCGGTGTGCTGTCAGGAATGAGCTGGTGTGTGCCAAACTGGAATTCTTGTAGGGGGTGCGGGGAATCGCAAACATTTCTCTTATTAAACGACTCCTGCCAGGATCACCTGGGTCTGCACTCGGGTTTCTCGCTATCAGCCGAGATTTTTTTTCAGGTTTCTAAATGGCAAGCGCAGGTGGGCCGCGGGTTAAGGTTAATTAGGTTTGCCTTTTTAGCTTTTAAAGGTAGAGAAATAAATGTAATCCCATATAAGCTGTACTCTAACGGATTTTGGGTAAAAGCAGGGCTACCGTCGTGCAGACAACTCCGTAGAACCGCAACCTCTCGCAAGCAACACGGCAAAAGTTCACTGTATTGTCGCCGCTAATGAGAATCGACCGTAATGGGAAGAAAGAACATGTTCTCTCATTGCGAGGGACTTTCCCCGTATGCAGTCTGCAGCCGGGTGGGCAGATGCAATGCTTTTAAAGAAAGAAAGTAGCAGAAACGCTTGGTTAGACCTAAAGGAACTAAAGATCAGTTGGTACTTATTTTTAGCAAGATTCAGGAAAATGAGAACACAGGTTTGTTCTCAGCGTGGTTCTGAGAAGTGGGAGGGGAGATAAAAGCACAAGGCTTGTGCTCTCGCCGTCCTGACCTTTCAGTTTGTGAAACTGACCGTAAACGGGAGAGCAGATGGACTTTTTCTTGTGGTCTGACCGCCGTAGCTGGAGGTGATGCACGGCCGTCCAAATCGATTGATGCCCACAGACGTTTTCCGTGAGTTGCTTCCCTTTGAAGAGACAGTTGCTTGCAGTCTCTTCAAAGGGAAGCAACTCGTGAAAAATGCATGTTTGCGTCAAAACATGCGCCTCTTTCAAGAGCAGACGCCGAGAACTGGCGTTATTTGACCACAATCCTAACGACTGAGCAAAGGCAGCACAACGCCCAAATCGAGTGCGTCGAGGCTTCAGTCCCTATATGCCCAGAGCGCGATGACGCGGTTCTTTATCCCCGCTTGTCACACGCACTCCTGGTGGGATGCGATTCGAAGCGACAGCGGCTGGGATGTGCAGAATTGATCCCTGACAATATTTATATTCTTCCCCGCAGCAACTTCATTACAGTTTACTGGAGAGCTGTTGATTCTCTGTACCAGATGGATACTTCGCTGTAAACAGGCGGCTGGTCTTGGGCGTCTGACAAAAATGCCCTAATGAGGCGAGATGGAGAGAGATCCAGCAAGAGTGCGCGCTCAGTCTGCACAATTCAGTGTGACCTGATGGGCAGTTTGTGTTTGTGTGGCCATGAATGTTTACTGAAATAATATTTTGTAAGGTTTATTGCAAAAGTGCATGAAGTCACATTGTGGTTTTTGAAGGCGGTATTAATTTGAAGTGCGTACCTTTTAATGAGTTTTAAGGTTATTTATAGACCTGTAAAATCTTCATTTTCCAATTAAAGGCAAACTAAAAGCTTCTCCTTCTGCAGTTCATCCTCCTGTTGCCAGTAATATAATAAATTGGCAAGTCTATTAAATTGATCTCTGTTAGAGTTTAGGTTTCCTGTTGCTAAATATATTGACTGTGGAATTGGAAAGATGGGATTGCAAGGTTTTAGCTTAGTGTTTAGTTGTATTTGTCTATATATGCTGGCACCACTCGCACAAATACTGTGTGTTTGATTACCACAAGTCTGAAATAAGGTAGGAACTAATGTTTACGGCCTGCTTTCGGCGTTCCATAAAGTCATTCATCTTCTGCTGGTTCCACTGGATGCCCCAGTTTTGGATTTTGTGCAGATGCGGTTTTAGTGATTTCAGAATCGTCTGTTTAAAAATTCGAGTGGTTCTGTTGCTTTCCTAGATGTCAAACAACAAGAAGGGCCTTCTTCCAGAGCCCAGCCTGGCTCAGCTGATGAGCAGTATGAGTAATCCTGCTGCTCTGCAAGTGTTGCTGAGACCCTACCAGACCGGGACGGGCAAACGTGGAGGTAAGGGGCGCCGAGAATCGTGGATAACATCCCTAAAAACTGTGAAACTGTCACGCCCCTAGTTCCCATCATGGATGCAGGTGTCTGTATGTCGATCTAGCGCACTTGAATATAAACAGACATTTCATAATCATCAAATCTCACAGCGATAGTATTTGAGTGCCTAATCATCTTTTAAATTGATCTTTTTGGTCATTAGGAGAACAGATTAGGGGAAGGCGTTTAGAGGATGCCTTCAAGGAGTAGCACGCCAACAACGACTGCTAAATATAGTGTTTTTGATTAAACACTAAAGTTTTAGATGTCTTAAATGTGTATCTATATCCAGAGTAGTTTGTAAGGAGAACAATAACCAAGTTCCAGAATGTATATCCTAGATTACGCTCTCCCTTTTCAGCTCGTTTTTTTGCAACAGTTTCATATTTGTTTGCTCTCGTTTCTCCCCCAGGGAAGTTCGGCCACCCTCAGGGTCTACCCTTCCTGCATGGCTCCCCCCTCACCACGGCGCTGTTGCAGCTCAGCAAAGTCCAGCAGGTAGGACCCCCGTCCCCCGGTGCCAACCTCCACCCGTCCTGTCTCGGCGCCCCAGGGGATTGGCATGGACGACTCTGGGCCGCCCGCAGTTCTCCGCCCATGTTGCACGCTTCACGATTTTCCCCACCGAACCCCCTCATCTCTCTCCCACGGCATATTCCCCCTCATTTCCATCCGTGTTGTATACGTGACCTCGTCAACGGCAGTGATTTGCTTAACTAGGCGTTTTTCCTCGTTGTTTTCAGTTCCTAAGCGCTCTGTTTCCGGTGACTTGTGTTCGCCCAGCCTGTTTAAGAACTGAAAAACAATCGGATTTGATCAGATCTCTATAAATCCATCTCTCTTTTTGTACATCATATTCTTTTCCAGACTGCCATGCTGGGAAATGGTCTAGTACTACAGAATCTTTTGCGAATGCAGCAGCTTCTTCAAATCAAAGAAAAACCCCTAAGCAATGTGAGTACTGCTGGTTCATGCATTGTTGACCAAAAGTATTGATGTGGAATCGAAATAGATCCGAAAATTACGTTTTTTTGTTGTCGTTTTGTCATCATTGCATGCGTTCGTCTAAATTTCCACGTCGGTCCTGACCTGTTCTAGAAAGGAGAACAGGTCAAACGTTCTCTTGTGATGCGATTTGGGGGCGGAAACGCTGAGCGGCTCTGTGTGCGTTTTCAGTTTAATTATTCTGTTTTGTTGGCGCGGCTTCAGCAGAGCTATTCAGTGCGTGCTTTTAAGTAGGGGAGCGACCGCAGAGATGATGTGCGAGAGGCGGCATAAGAGACCGTTTGAAGGAGCCCCTCTGGAGTCAGGTGTCATCGTGCTTTTGTGACTCGGGCTTTTGTGACTTGGCACTCGGTTTTTCAGGCTCGAGCTTAAAAGGATGGTGCGGACAAAAGAGCGTGGCTTCTTGCGTTGGGTAGAGTGAGTGAGAAGTGAGGCCGTGCCACTTTCATTTCAATAAAAATAAAAGAACTGCTCTGTGTGCTCAATTTCTCTTGTATTTTATTCCATGTAGAACAGACAGTCCTGCGAAAATGATCTTTTTTTTTTTTTTTTTTTATAAATGCACTTCATTGAATTATTTCGAATGCATGCGTCGTCGACACATCTGTGCTTTTAATTCTGCTGCACGACTCCCAGATAATTGCATTATTTAAAGTTATCTGGCCAAAATCTAGAACTTCTGTGTGACAAGCTGTACTGTATAGAAATACTCTTATTATCTGTACCATCTAGTGCGCTTCTCTCCAATTCCTTTCTCCCTGGATGTATTCACTGTCAATAGCCTGCTGTTAAGAACATAGTGTCCAATCGAGAGGAGGCCATTCACCCCATCGTGCTCGTCTGGTGTCCATTAATAACTAAGTGATCAAGGATCCTATCCAGTCTGTTTTTGAATGTTCCCAAATTGTCTCTTCAGCCACATCGCTGGGGAGTTTGTTCAGATTGTGACGCCTCTCTGTGTGAAGAAGTGTCTCCTGTTTTCTGTCTTGAATGCCTTGAAGCCCAATTTCCATTTGTGTCCCGGGTGCGTGTGTCCCTGCTGATCTGGAAAAGCTCCTCTGGTTTGATGTGCTTGATGCCTTTCATGATTTTGAAGACTTGGATCAAGTCCCCACTAGTCTCCCGTTGTGCGTTGTTGTCCGCGTTTTCCCTGCTCTAACGTGCTTCCCCATGGGCGTGTCTTCCAGGTGCCCAGTCTGCTCGGAGACCCTTCCAGAGTGCTGCTCCAGAAGGCCATGGGGCTGCGGGCGGCCGGGTCCATGGCGATGGGCAAGGGGCTGCTGGGAGACTCCCCTAACGGTACGATTCTTTACCCGGGCGGCAGGGGGGATGCAAGCGCAAATCGGGAAGTGGTCGCTGCTATCAAGGGGATCTGTATTTGTGAGATGTGAATCTATCAAAGCTTCAGAATGTGTTGTTTTTACCGTCTGTGTCCGAGTAATGAAGGGAAATGAACACTCTCTGCCAGAAATAGAAGGTCATTCATCAAAGATAATAAATTAAATCCCCGAGGTGCTCTGAAACCGTATAGTCTCCCCGGTCGTACAGAGGGAACTGGCAGAGTGCTCGTCTGTGCCTTGTGCGACGCTCAGATGTGTTGGTTTTACAAGCTGTGAAACGCTGATCTGTCTCTCAGCGAGTGGATCTAATGTGCAAAATTATTCACTGTGTGTATGTCAGTCGTTAACATTTATTGGAATCATTTTAAAATAAAGATATGCGATACTGATCTTTGACAGTTTTTATGATTGTAAAGTGATTTGAAGTGGCCAGAGAGAACTCAGACTAGTGTGCACCTGTAGAAATTGGTCTGTGTGTCGATGCGGCGGCGCTCTGAGCAGAGGTTGTGTGTTTTTTTGTTTTTTTTCACAGGACCGTCCTCCGAGGCAGCACAGACGTCCTCTCAGGCCTCGGGTGTAACGGCCGGCATGCTGTCCTACATGCCCGGCAGGCAGCACCTGGGCCAGCAGGCGGGCGGGGAGCAGAACGGCGCCGGCGAGAAGCCGGCGGGCGCGGCGGTCGGCACGTCTCCCATGGGACAGAGCTACCTGCAGGGCATGGGCAACCCCATGATGGGCGCGCTGCTCGCTGGAGCCGCACAGAAGCAGCAAGGGAGCGGGGAGAACAGCTCTGCCGGGGGGGTGAGGAGTGTGTTGTTGTTTCAGAGCAGGTTCATTCCATTGTGTGTTTGTGTTTCCATATCCTTTGAAAATAAATACATAAACCTCTGTATAGATATACAGACGGGTGACAAATTTAAAGGAAAAACCTGATTAAATGAGTGGAGGAACATAGCGAACAGGTGTACTGCATGACATAATTAAGCAATTAACATCCTATCAGGCTCTGTGGCATGTATAGAAAATGCTGAGTAGCCTAGTCGATCTCGATTTTGGATCAAGATGGCAAGAGGAAAGGATCTGAGTGACTGTGAAAGAGGGGTCATTATTGGGGCACGAATGGCAGGAGCTTCAGTCACACAGACGCTCAACTGACTCGTGTCAGTGGACGAGTGCATGTGTGGCAACGCCAAGAGAACAGGACAGGCCTGACTGCTGGACCCCTACAGTGAGGGGGTCAGGAGGCTCTGTTATGCTGTGGGGGAATTCCTGGCATGGTTTGGGTCCACTTGTCCCCTTAGAGGCAATGGGTCACTGCAAATCATGACGGTTACTCTGAGTGATCACCTTTATCCTGTGGTGACACATTTCTCTCCTGATGGGAGTGGTCTCTTCCAGGATGACAATGCCCCATCCACAGGGCAGGAGGTCTCACTGAATGGTGTGATGAGTATGAAAATGATGTGAATCATATGCTATGGCCTTCGCAGTCACCAGATCTCAACCCAATTGAACACCTATGGGAGATTGTGGACCGACGTGTTAGACAGCGCTCTCCACTACCATCATCAAAACCCCAAATGAGGGAATATCTTTTGGAAGAATGGTGTTCATCCCTCCAGTAGAGTCCAGAGACCAGTCCAGTCCAGAGAAGCTGTTCTGGCAGCTCATGGTACCCAACACCTCAGTGAGACACTTTGTTGGTTTTTCTTTTGTCACGCGTCTGTGTATTATTGGTTATAATGGACTTTTCTAGTAGCTGTAAGTGTGGTGGCAGTTTGTACTGGAGTCATTGTGTTACGCTCACAGATGTAGGAAACTGGGTTTGGCTGCTGATTTACATCCACGCCTGTCAAGATGTTTACAGGAGAGAGGTCTTGGGCTGTTTGGAGTTTGAAATTAATCTGTGATATTGATAATGTATCCGGCTTGGTTTCAAACCCTTTAATATTATAGTATCCTAGCTTCAATTGGAAATGTATTCTGCATACTTCTTATTGTTCTCTGTTCTTAGCCGGTTTGTGTGAGGAATTCGAGGCCTAATTGTGCATTCGGCTGCACTGGGGGGAGCAGATTTCCCAGAAGAGGCTTTTTAATTAAAGAAATCCAGTGTACACGCGTGTTTGATGCAGGTGTGAGCGAGAGAGAGAGAGAGGTAAAGAAACCATCTATTTTTATAGACTCAAACTGGCGGCCAGACATCTCTGCTGGGGGAGCCGCCGAAGGAGCTGAAATTGCCTTCGAACCCTTATCTGAACTTGGCCAGCGTGCTTCCAGGCATGGTCCTACAAGGTGAGAGCGAGAGAGAGAGAGAGAGTTTGATTTAATGTCTTTCAGATGTAATTAAACTCTGCCCGTTTAATTATCAGTGGAATACAAAAACCGAAGTACGGCAACTATTCCGAACGAAACACTCATCCCTTCTCTCTCCTTCTCCTCTCCCAGCGGCCGGTCCACCCAGCGCCAAACCCCAGGCAGTGCAGCAGCAGAGCGCGGTCTATGGGGGGGCTATGTCACAGTCCGCCTCGCAGACCCCCTCTCAGACCGCCCAGTACCCCACGGACAGCCAGAGCGATTACTCCCAGCAGTACGGACAGTACTCGCAGGTATTGCGTCCTATTGCTCGACTTCTGCTGGTTTTATGTTTCTCTGCGTGGCTCAGGATTGGTTTGAACCTGACGTAGATATTGATTGGTTTCCTTCTCTGGGATTTTCTGGTGGATTTCTTATGCTTAAATTCCCCATCTCTCTGATATAAATGTATTTTCCCCCGTTTCTCGGAGGACTCCCGTGCTTTAATCCTCTCAGATCCGTGGTGTGTAAATGAGCCGCATGTGACGGAAGACTCGGACTTGGCTTCTCTCTATCTCTTCCCATCTGCTCCCTGACGCCCCCGCATTCACCGCCCCCAGTTGCGTCACACATCCTGAACTCGGACTCTCTCTCTCTCTCTCTGCCCCTCTCTCTGCCCCTCTCTCTGCCTGCCTCCCTCTCTGTCCCTGCCTCTCATCGCCTCTGTGGGGTTGAATATCAATCCGTATGTCGCAGCGCCGTATCTACAGAGCGCCTGCCGTACATGGCAGCTGTTGGTTGTTCATTGTGTTTGTGGACGATGACCGCAGTCCCGTCCCGTCCCCCCAACCCCCTGTGACCCTGGTCCCGCTCTCCTTCCCCGCAGGAGGCCATGCAGCAGTGGTACCAGCACTACCAAGCACAGGACTACACCAGTGCCGCCCACGAGACGGGCGTGGCCGAGTACGGCAAGGAGCACGCGCAGGTGAGTCCCGCCGGCCTCCGCAGTGCCCGTTAGAAGCGTTTGGGCCTCCTGCCGGGGGGGGAGACACTCACGTCTTGTTTTTGTCTTTTTTTCTGCTCAAGATGTCTGCCTACGCACAGCCCGCGTCCAGCGCCTCCGAGACCTACTACAGCCAGGTGACGTTGAATTGACTGTTTTAACCGATCCGGTTTCACTTTAGTTTGAACTGTTTTTTTTTTTTTTTTCCTGTCCTATTTTTTAAAACTGATTTCTTTTCATTCTGCTTCTGTTGACAGGGAACTGCCGCCACGTCCTACGGAGATTATAACTCTTACATGCAAGCTGTCTCTCAGTACTATTCTCAGACGCAGATGTCTCAGGCAGCTTTGCAGTCCTACCAGCACAGAGACGCCAGCAAGGTAAGGAGAGAGCCCCCGAGTGGCGGCGAGTTCTCGCTTTTTAATTAATGAAAACGGGGATGTGGCGGCGCGTGCTGCGAGCCTGCAGCCGTGCCACACATTAGACCACCAGCGCGTGTTCTTGTGAAACTTGTTTTTCTAATTTATTATTTTCTCGAGCTGAGATTCTGATCATGTTTCGTGCTTCTCAGGAGGTCGATATGACAAAGTCCTCGGTGCACTCGGCCAGCAACGGCAGCGCCCAGACAATGCACCAGGCCGGGGCGGTGCCGGGCTACATGATGTCCGGGTACATGACGGGGCAGCAGGGGGCAACTAGTGCTGCCGCTGCCGCTGCCGCCGCCGCCGCTGCCGCCGCATCTCAGTCCGCACAGAACGCCGCCGACTGGAACAACTACTATTATGTAAGTGTCTCATAACAAAAAATACTACAGAGGGCAGGAGGCCCTGGTGAAGGTGTTGTGGCTCAAATGCCCCGTCCAGGGACACGAGCTGGACTGCCAGCCGTGAGGCGTGCGGCTGAACGGACTTAATCCTACGTTATGTAAACATTAGAAATATGTACGTTGGCCATTTTGAATGAATCACATTTTTCCTAAGTGTTTATTAGTCACTTTCATGCTGGTGACTGGTGTCCCTTTGAATGTAAACTCGTAGGGGTTGATGGTTTAAACTCAGTGTGTAAAAGAGGATTCGGTGTATTGATATCAGATTGATAGTGTATATTTGTATGTGTGGGTACCTCCCCATTCATGCACCTACACTTTCTACGGCCTTTAAAGTTGAATTCTGTTTTTTCTTTTCATGATTTAAATGTATTCTTGGTGCTGAATGTGTTTTCTGAAACGTTGTAGCTGAAATGTGCGGAACAGTTCTAAGTTCTGCAACTGAGGGACTATAAACCGTGAAACAGGAATTAAATGTATAGTTTAAATAACACTTTATAAGGGGTGTATTAGAGACGCAGGTTCCTATTGTCACACACGGCTCTAGTTTACAGGCAGTTCAGGCCGAGGAGGTTTCATTTATTTAAACTTTTTGTGCTGACCAGCAGGAATTGAAGGCCAGCTTTGCTCCTAATGCTACTCAAACGAGCTAAAAATGGGACCTTCTTCTTACAGAAAACAAGCTTCTTATATATTTATACATATCTTTGAAATGCAAGATTGTGACTCCTGCCCCTGTGGAATGTTCATACCTGCTCTCACGGAATACACAGAATTGTTGTGACATGGTTGTGGGTCGTTAAACAGTTGAAAACCTGTCCCTTCAAAGCTAAATTGGGAGCAGACCTGCATCCGGGGTCCCAGAACCCCTTTAGATGTGACATGTGCATCCAGCAAGCCTTCCCATTGGCTGAGAGGAGGCGCTTTCGGTCTCGCACTCCTGTGTCCTGTCTCTTAGTCCCGTCTCTCTCTCTCTCTCTCTCTCTCTCTCTGTCTGTGAAGAACCAGTCCAGGGGTCAGAAGCGCGAGTTCTCTCAGCTGCCGTCTCAGGACACGCCTGCCGACGGGGGGTACGTCGGGCAGCACTCCCAGGGTCTGGGGGGGCAGTACGCGGACTATTACAAAAAGAAGAGGATCTAGGGATCCCGAGAGTGCCCCGGACCTCTGATCCTGTCGTCCCCCCCAACCCCAGTGCTTCTGGTACCTCCACTGCTGTCGCTGATGTTTTTGTCCATGCCTTAACTTTGAACTGTTTTCACTTCTCAGTTGATGTTTAAATATTTTTTCCTGTTAAAAAAAAAAAAAAAAAAAAAAAAGAGGAATAAAAAAAAAAAACTGTACATTATAAAAATGTATAACTACTTTTGTATTTGCATTCACGCAGGTCTTACTGCGGGTTACGTATCGTCGGCTGTTTTGTAAAAGGGGCTTTTATTGAGATGCTGGATTGAAGAGGAGAATGAACTCAACCCTGGTTCAGTTTCTAGTTTTAACTTTAAAAAACAATGTAAAGAACATCCTTAGCGTTTTTGGTGAAACCGATTTTTACTTTGGAGGAATTTTAGCGAACTTTAGTTTTGCGGTCACTTTTTAAATATAGGAGTCGATTAGCCATGTGAACAGTACTCTGCTGCTCGATATGATTGACCGGAGTCAGTGGGACGGTCGCCCCGATTCCGGGAACAAAGCTTTTCTCCGCCCAAGGACGGGAAGACCCTCCTCGGGCTGGACGGCCGTGTCAAACAATCAATGCAATAATGTTTGGCGGCACGTTTCGGTGCCCCGGATGACTTTTGCTGTAGTTCTAGAATCTTGTCTCCTGTTCTTCTTACAGTCGCCCTCGGTGTTGGCGGCCGGGTTCGAGTTCTGTACCGCGTCGGGCTTGTGTTCGTGCGCTTTTTGGAGTGTGGGGACGCACAAGCGTGTGTCAAAATAGTCTGGCGAGGCCAGTGAGGGAGGAGTCGTCTTGCACTACCGTTCTGGGGGGTTATTCGGAACGTTTTTATGTTCTTTCTTGGGAATGATGTGTGTGGTGGAAGATGTTGTGCTTGCTCATCACTCCGCCCGTGTTGTTTTTGACACCAAGGCAATATTAATCACGGCTCGTATTCAGGGTATGAAAGCTTAGCAGCGATTCAATTTTCTCTCTCTCCCGACACTCGCACTCTCCAGGGATGAAGCGAATGATTTTTTTTATTTTTATTTTATTTTTTTTTATAATATAAATCCACCAGTCGCGTGAGGGATCGGCCACGCGAGATCCACATCTGCCCGTAGGATCGCACTGGAGAGCGTTTTGTTTTAATAAGCTTCGGAATAAAACCACTAACAAATAATTCAGCAACCTGATGTTATGAAATGGGCAAGATTTTTGTTTTTATTCGTTCAATATAAGTGTTGCTAATCGCTTACAATGCCTTTGTCCAAGTATCTTTTTTCTGTTTTTCTTCAAGCCTTAAAGGCAATAATTGCAGCCCTGCATATCTGTAGTGGAAGCTGTAAATAAAATGCAAATGTAATTTTTGACGAGTTCTATTGTAATAAGATTTTTTTTCTAATGCAGACTGGTGTCTTGCAGGAATTCAGGAATTTAAAGCGGATGTATTGAAGCCAATAAAGCCATTTTGGGGCGAAAACCCTCACTAACCTTATCTTGAGCACTAAATCACCATCTTGGGTGTCCATTAGTTTCGATTATCGCAGGTAGATCTGACGCGTGGGGTTGTTTTTCGGACTGGTCAGTTTGTGAGTGTCTAGCTTTCTCTTACAGTGTCTTGTTTTACCGTCTTGTTGTGTTACTATATAAGGCGAACCAAACTGAGCCACCACAATTCATTTATTTTAAATTTTTTGTATCCTAGTTTTTAAATTTTCATATTGTTTTGCTGTGATTTTAGTCCTTTTAGTTTTACAGACATCTGCATCAAAATCGGCATCCGTGTCCCGATCGAGGTGGTAATTAACCTCCAAGTAATCTCCCTCGTCACAAAGCGTTCAGATCCGGAACCTCTTCGGTATCTGATATTTCGTCGCCATCTCGGATCGGGTCTCTGTTTTGTGACGAGGCTTGCTTTTTTGTTGGTATAGACGATTTTAACGCTGACCTAGTGCGTACGAGAGTGGGCTCACGGCAGGGTTTTATCATGCGTCGTGTTTCGATTCATGTGTTTCTGCTTGTTGTTGACCAGGTGCATTATGGGAGATATATTTAAAACCCAGCCTAGGCGCCCTCCGATGTCACTGAATGAGCAATCCTGTAGATGTCTGTATTTCCTCCTACGAAATTTGCGATGTTCAAACCCATTTTGCTTGGGACAAGACCATAAATGTCTCTAGAATTCTATTTACGCTAATTGTATTTTGACTGAAAACTGATTTTTTTTTTTTTTGCAAGATGTTTTTGTTTGACCGTATTTGTCTAGATTTTTCTGACCTGAGATTTAAGATTTTTGCAATATTTTATATTTCCAAATCTGTGGATATTGCTTTACTGTGAATAAGCTATTTTTTAGCCGCAATTGGACTTCAGCATGCAGACGATTTACCGCTGTAATATAAAATTGAAGAATGTTTTCCATAGTGGATATTATTACACTTTTAATTTGAACACAATTTAATTTATTTTAATTCTCTGTATTTATGTACTTTTTTCACCACTCATCTTTTGTTCCCTTTCTCACTCCACTGAAATGATTTTTGAACTGAAGGAATTGTCTTTTACATTCCAAAATAATAAATGTTTGACTGAAACTCGCCAGCCAGCAACACATACTTCTGTTTTAATTGTTTTTATTCCAACCTGCTCCGGTCTATCTCTGATGCATCTTTTGACGCATCGTGGTTTCTTTTGTAGAGAACTTGTTCAGAAGGAATAAACCACAGTCTTGACGGAGATCTGACTTGGGCTGAATTCCTGCTTTTTCTTCCTTCCCATAATAAAATTCACGGTGTCCGTATTCTTTGCCGAGTCTTGCTTTGTCACTTTTTTTATTACTCGGATACTAAGTCTTGTCAAGTGTGTGGAAAGGAGAATACATTTTCATCTTAAAATTTAAATTAGTGTTCGTGTCTAGATGTTTTCTGATCAGATTGTGAACTGGTGTACGTTTAAGACTTGCGTCAGTCTGTGAATTGATGTTCCTAGTTTATTGTCGTTTAGTGTTCAGCCTGGTTATTTAAAGTGCTCTTGATTTTAATATATAAAATAATGTTCCATGTATGGCCCCCTTAGGAGACCGTTGCACAAATCCAGTGTGTATTTGAGTTGAGACACCTGCAGGACGTTCAATATTAAAAATATATTTTGCTCGGGGCACCGCTTGAACGTATCGAAATGTCAAGACACACAGAGAGGCGTCACAATCTGAACAAACTCCCCAGTGATGTGGCTGAAGAGACAATTTGGGAACATTCAAAAACAGACTGGATAGGATCCTTGATCACTTAGTTATTAATGGACACCAGATGAGCATGATGGGGTGAATGGGCTCCTCTGGATTGGACACTTTATCTTGGGGGGGGGGGGGTGCTTCTGCCTTCCAACAGTGAAACCAATTGGAAGAGGCATGAGAGGTGTGGCCAGAAGTAGAGCCCTGCATTTCAGCCCATCACATCACATTTTGGACGCTCATGCCCCATGCCTGGAAGGTTGTATTACGTGTGATATATACACTCACCTAAAGGATTATTAGGAACACCATACTAATACCGTGTTTGACCCCCTTTCGCCTTCAGAACTGCCTTAATTCTACGTGGCATTGATTCAACAAGGTGCTGAAAGCATTCTTTAGAAATGTTGGTCCATATTGATAGGATAGCATCTTGCAGTTGATGGAGATTTGTGGGATGCATATCCAGGCCACGAAGCTCCCGTTCCACCACATCCCAAAGATGCTCTATTGGGTTGAGATCTGGTGACTGTGGGGGCCAGTTTAGTACAGTGAACTCATTGTCATGTTCAAGAAACCAATTTGAAATGATTCGACCTTTGTGACATGGTGCATTATCCTGCTGGAAGTAGCCATCAGAGGATGGGTACATGGTGGTCATAAAGGGATGGACATGGTCAGAAACAATGCTCAGGTAGGCCGTGGCATTTAAACGATGCCCAATTGGCACTAAGGGGCCTAAAGTGTGCCAAGAAAACATCCCCCACACCATTACACCACCACCACCAGCCTGCACAGTGGTAACAAGGCATGATGGATCCATGTTCTCATTCTGTTTATGCCAAATTCTGACTCTACCATCTGAATGTGTCAACAGAAATCGAGACTCATCAGACCAGGCAACATTTTTCCAGTCTTCAACTGTCCAATTTTGGTGAGCTTGTGCAAATTGTAGCCTCTTTTTCCGATTTGTAGTGGAGATGAGTGGTACCCGGTGGGGTCTTCTGCTGTTGTAGCCCATCCGCCTCAAGGTTGTACGTGTTGTGGCTTCACAAATGCTTTGCTGCATACCTCGGTTGTAACGAGTGGTTATTTCAGTCAAAGTTGCTCTACTATCAGCTTGAATCAGTCGGCCCATTCTCCTCTGACCTCTAGCATCAACAAGGCATTTTCGCCCACAGGACTGCCGCATACTGGATGTTTTTCCCTTTTCACACCATTCTTTGTAAACCCTGGAAATGGTTGTGCGTGAAAATCCCAGTAACTGAGCAGATTGTGAAATACTCAGACCGGCCCGTCTGGCACCAACAACCATTCCACGCTCAAAATTGCTTAAATCACCTTTCTTTCCCATTCAGACATTCAGTTTGGAGTTCAGGAGATTGTCTTGACCAGGACCACAGCCCTAAATGCATTGAAGCAACTGCCATGTGATTGGTTGGTTAGATAATTGCATTAATGAGAAATTGAACAGGTGTTCCTAATAATCCTTTAGGTGAGTGTATATACACCATTCATTGCCCACTCCCACCCAAGGTACAAATCTGTTAGAGAGCTGATCTTACCTCAGTGTTTCAGTAATTTTCCTCTGGTTGAAACCATGTAACAAGAAAACCAGTTGACGAGCATCGTGTATACTTTTATTTGGTTTAAAAAAGACTGCAAAGTGTGTACCAAAAAAAAAAAAGGAAATTTAATGCCAGTTTAATAGTTGAAGATTGCACACAGATTACATGTAATGGATAACTATACGAGAATTAAAATGAAGCACAAGGAAAGAAACTACTTTTGTATATCTTATTAAAAGTATTATTTACAGATTTTTGTAAAAAGAACTACAGATTCTGGATTTTTTTGATAAAGAAATTGCTGTGAAAATAAAGGGATCCAGCTGTATTCTTTAACATACGTGCACCCAATTCAAGTTACTAAATGTTTTTAAAAGGCTCCACAGCTGAGTATGAGGGGGGGAGAGTGTGTCCTTGTAAATCAGTCTTTAACGTGTCTCTTCTGGAGTGGGGGGCACTTCCTCCCCTCAGAGTTGGTTGTGAGTCTAGGTGGGGGTGGGGGTGGGGGCGTTGGGTTACAGCTTCTCGATGAGCCGCTCGAACTCGCCGATCAGGCCTTTGAAATCGATCCTCTTGTCGGGAGCATGTTCCCAGCAACGCCGCATCTGAGCGTAAACCTGCCAGGGTGAGAGGAGGACGTCGGTTAAAGCTGGAGGGGAAAAATTATCTCGCAGAGGGGAGTGAGCGATCGGGGGGGGGGGAAAGCAAGAGGGAGAGATGGGAAGAGAGGCAAAGAGGTGAAGAGACAAGGGAGGGAGACAAAGAGAGAGGTGTATGTCAGTGGGCTGTTGAGTGAAGGGGGCCAGATGGAGATTAGGCTCTAGGTCCCGTTTGATCTGTTCTGTCTTATTGCTGTCCACCATAGGGAGAGTCACCGGACCCAGTTGTCTCTTGTGGCTCCAACTCCATGGGGGTCTGCCATTGCAGACCCCACCTTTTAAGGGGGTTTCGATCTGGGACAGTACTGCTGTTCTTGGCCCCTGCTAAAGAGGCATCTATAAAAACCTCCTGCAGCCCACGTGGGGGGAGAGCGGCACAGGTCAAGAAGGCACCTTTTCTGGGCAGTTGGCTGGGCACGGCAAGCGCTTCCCCTCCTCCAGGACCTTGACCAGCCTCGTCACGGTCATCTGGCCCTGCGTGGGGCCGATCATCTTCAGGAACATCTGGAGATGGGTGGGGACGAGAAACCAATTAACCAATCATCCTTGTTCACTTAATCAACTGATACATTAAGTGCTCGTTTAGGTTAAACGCTCTTCAGATGGCCGCTCCGTTATCTGAGGCCCGTTACTCACCGTCATGGGGCTACAGTTGGAGTTGCAGTAGGTGAGCAGCTCGTACATGGTCACGCCGAACGACCACACGTCCGAGGCGATGTAGAACTTGCAGTGGACCAGACACTCCGGGGCGTACCTTCACAGACAACACATTTAAACACAGTCAGTGTGAAGAAGTGATTAGACCTTGGTGGGCTCATAAACGGTCCATGCAGAGCTCACATACATTTTGTTTGCATGTCTTTCTGAGGTTTAAAATCCAAGACACCGAAAAAACAACCTGTCAATCTATCGGACACGTAGACCCCTCGAAATCTGGAATTTCCTGGTAGTTTTATTTAGAAAGCCTGGGGAGATTATTTTTTTAATCACGGAGAGGGGGGGTTGTCAGCTTATGCTGCTTCCTTACTTTCCTCCAAAACAATTGGCAGCTTTTTAAACCCAGACACACAACACCCCGGGCTGTATCCACTAACCCAGTTCCTCTAACGCAACACTTTTAAGCACTGAGTTTTTGCGAGAGCTGCCGTTTTCAGGGACGCCTGTCAGAATCGCTGAGCTCTCCTGTCCGTCTGGGTGCCCGACTCGCATGCCACCCGAGGAGAGAGCCTGTCGGTCGGGATGTGGCGCGGGACGTAGGTGAATCTCTTCCCCCACTCCCTCGGGACTCTGCCTACTTCTCATCTCAGGGCTTCATCCACTGCTGCTCCCAGGGGACGGACCCCAGCTCAGGGCAGTTTGGCTTCTCTTCTGAAAAGATGTCTTCATCAGCCCTGCCAAGACTGTCACGTGACCCGGCTGCTCGCAGGGCTGAGCATGTGTGGGCTCTGCTCGAACATAAGGACCGCGCGTACTCCTACAGACCAAGTAAAAGCAAGGGACTGCAGTCCATCCCTGTCCCCCAAGGGAAGAGGAATGTTGTCCCCGCTTGCCAAAAAATGTTAAGCGCTGTCGTTTCTACTCCTTTTGCTCATTTTCGGTGATCCCACGCCACGACCTGACACACCGCTGATTTTTTTTTTCGAATCCCCCCCAAATATCAAGGCATGTTCTGAATGGCTCAGTCCGAAGCCTCACCAGAATACCGGACTGTCCAGGTCGTCCTTCACCGTGTAATAGCCCTCGTTGTTGGTGATGGTCTTGGTCAGGCCGAAGTCCCCGATCTTCACCGTGTTCTCATTCTCCACCAGGACGTTCCTAGCCGCCAGATCCCGGTGGATGTAGTTCAGGTTTCCCAGGTAGTCCATGCCCTGGAAGAGACCGACCACAAATGCTAATGTCATAAAATAGTTACACCACTAATTATATTTGCATCTCAAACTTTTCCCATTGCTCCTATTATGGCAAACTCCTACCATACGTGACCCCACACCACCACACATACCTGGCAGATCTGAACGGCGTATTTCAGGAGCTTCTTCAGGTCGGTCTTGTCCTTGTTGTGTGGCAGGTACTCCTTCAGGCTGCCGGCAGGGAGATACTCCATTATCAGCTTCATGGCTCGTCCTCCTGAAGAAGAAATGTCACGTCACACGTCATAAATGAATAAAAACACTCAAACGCAGCTCAAATCGTTGGGCTGACCAGACACTGTGTTCAAAGCCGAGCCTCACCTTCTTCCCTGCAGATGCCCTTGTACTTGACGATGTTCTCGTGGTAGAGGTTCTTCAGGATGTCGATCTCCCGGCGCAGGTTGGCATTGTGCTCGTCCTTGTTCTCGGGCTTCAGGGACTTGACAGCCACCAGCTCGCCGGTGCCGTCGCACTCCGGGTCGTACCTGCACAGCTCCACCTTCCCGAAGTGGCCCTGGAGTCGCGGGGGCGGGGGTTAATTCTTTCAAAAGCCGCACAGAAACACAACGACCATAGACACAGACACAGGAGGACAGGTTCGTACCTCTCCCAGATCTCGTATCTTCTTCAAGAACCTCTTCTCGAACACTGTGGGGTCGACCTCCAGACTGGGGACGCGGCCGGGCCGGATGTCGGGGTCTGTGAGGGGGAGAGGAGATGTGTTATTCTCCTACAGACAAATATTAGATCAGTGTGTGTATGCATTATATACACACACACGCACTGCATAGACGGGCCCTGCGCTCAGACGAGTGGCAGTTGATGAGGCACTTATCCCACAGAAAGCTGTCTGGAGGAATACAAATGAACAGAGGACTGAGGGATGGGGCTGCGGTGTCTGTTGCGGCCACAAGGGGGGAGTGGCGAGGCAAGCTGTGCGGGCCGGGGGCCGGGGGCCGGGGGCCGGGGGCCGGGCACAGGAAGCCGCAGTGATCGGTAAGCATCTCACAGAACTGACAGACTCCCACCCAGAACATTTCAGCCTCTTTCCTCCTGTGTTTTTTGATCTTAAACTGTTTTTGCCTCCACTGTGTTGTAGTCACTTTTTTGTGGAGCGTCACAGAGAGGTTTGGTCACAAAAATGTGCTTTGCTTATTTTTTGCTAGTAACAAAAAGCAATCTTACTGCAGAGTTATATTATTTATCTATTCTCAATAAATATTTATAGAATGGTTGGGGAGGGGCCTGATTTATACAAATTCATAGAAAAGGTAATTTGTTTTCTGTTAATAAACTACCTGCAAGGAGCACGATGTCCAGTCTATAACTTCCCTACAGAAACCGATTTCATTAAAAACCTCATTTGACAGGTCTGTGTGTTAAACTCCAAATGAACCTAAAGAAGCGTCCCTCACTCCAGCAGCTCTGCGGTAAACCGACCCCAGCTGTGACACACGGACGTGTTAAAAGCGAACGCCTCGCAGCGCACGGTTTGGGGCCAGACGGCTCTTACTCTGTTCCTCCAGTTTATTGATATCCCTCATGATGGCTCTAAAGAAGGGCCTCTTCTTGGGGTCGTAGTTCATGCACTGCTTCATCAGGTCGGCCAGCTCCTTGCAGTCCGGCGTGGCCAGGGTGCACTGTGCCGAGTAAAACCTCTCCTTCTGCTCGGGGAGAAGAGAAGAGACTTTCGGTCACGACGGGGCTCCCAGCATACCTCTCAACGGGTCACCAAAGAAAAACAGCAGATGTCTAAATGCCATAAACGGGCCAAACAGACGCACAATAACATCTAGACCCGGAGAAGCTGGCGCAGTCGATGCCATACCTCTGTGAGCTTCATGTCCTTGAGGGGCACTTCCCCGTCGTAGCAGATCTCCCACAGCGTCGTGCCGAAGGACCACTTGTCCGCTGCCACGCTGAGGTTGCTGGTGTTCGCGACGCACTCGGGGGCGATCCAGGGGATCCTCTCGACACACTCTGCAAGGACAGGACAGAGCCGTCAAGTGAGGGGAACGCGGGGCCGGAGAGAAGCCGCCCACTCGGAACCAGTACCAAACAGATCGCTTGATCCCACCTACAATAAGTCACAGAGCGCACAGACTTCATCTGAAAGTCATCCTGGTGACCTTCATTAAAATGGCAGCTCTCCCGCGCCCCTCTCTGGGGTGAGTCAGGGCTGATGCAACACGGACGACGTTGCGCCAGGCCGGGGCGAGTGTGGAAACATGCAGCTGACCTCTGGGTCACACAGTGGCTCCTGTGGTTGAGATGACGGTGTTGACTGTGGACGCCTGCCTGTTGGGACATCTTCAGCCTCCAAGAGTGTGTGTGTGTGTGTTTGTGTGTGTGTGTTCGGCTCTTGGCTTAACCCAGGTCAAATGGAAGTGTACAGCGTCACATAACACAGAAAGTGTAACGACATTGGGAAAGTTTTCAGTTTCCACCAACCCTTTATTAGATTTTCACCTCCCCTCAGCCACACTGACCATACTTGTGTGTAAGTACACTACTGGTCAAGTTTTAAACACTCCCATTTTTCCAGTTTTTATTGCAATGTAAGCAGTTCAAGTCCAGTGAATAACCTGAAATGGTACAAAGGTAAGCGGTAAACTGCCAGAGATTTAAAAAAAAAAAAAAAGTTTAGATTACAAAAAAATGAAAAATAAATGTACATTTCAGAGTTATATACTGTGTTACTACACCCTCTTAAGCATTGTTATGCGCAGCTCCTGTGCATAGAAGCGACACTGTATTCCTACAATGAGCACCTCGTTTGAAAGCCGATTCTCTTGGCTACCAGCGCGTTTCACTCTCAAACACATCCAATTTACGGTTTGTCTCGCCCCGTCATTCAGAGCCCGGGGGGTGAACGCCCAGTCTGCTCCGGGGGAGGGGAGGGGGGTCTCATTCAGACAGTCACAGATCACTCAGGTTTGGTCGGATTTCTTTGCTTGTTTTGTTCAGAACAACCTGTTATTTTATGTTCTTGCAAACACACAGAAGTTCAGATCCAATGATGTAAAATCATTGTGTATTAGTTTTCCATCCTGACATTTTGAGCTCTCTATGGGTGTGTGTTGCTTCTACCAAAACGTTTTGATCAGTAGACTGTCTGACGATGTCATAATTGTCAATATTTTCTGAGATTTTGTATTCCTACTCAGACCAAGTATCCCCCCACCCCCCCAATTTCAGAATGCATATATTACCAAATTCATGGGATACCAAACAACACAAACAGTGAACAGTCCACATGGGATTAAACAGAAACACACGGATTTGGTGCCTTTTAAGGTACCAGAGGGGTTTGTCAGTTTAAGGGGTTACATTTTGTTAAACAAAACAATTCCATGATTTATTTGTATCTCCAATTGTTTATTTGTTCTATGCTTTGATTTCAGAGTACACTGAGACATTAAACTGCATACACTTCAGTAAAAACTGGAAAAATGGAGGTGTTATGACCGGTAGTGTGTATATTCTATAGATCAGAGTGTGATGAGTCTGTACCTTCTCTGAGCAGCACGGTGATGGGGATGCCAGGGTCGCTCAGCTTGACGAAGGGGGTGCCCTCGTTGTCCAGCCCCTCACGGGCCACCAGGATGTTCTTGGTGCACACGTAGCCGTGGACCAGTTTCTTGTCCTCCTGTGGGGGAGACATTCAAGCTTCAGTAGCAATGATAAACGGTATCAACGAGGTTGCGTTTGGTTGTGTAGACTGCGGACTGACCAGGTAGCTCAGGGCACTCGCCAGCTGTTTGGCCACCTGGAACTTCCAGGGCGTGGTGAGCCGCTCGCGATGGCGGTGCATGAAGAGATCCAGGGGCCCGAGCTGCACGAACTCCTCCACCATGATGTCTGCGGGGTCCAGGAAAACACTCATGTTAAACCACATGACGTATAAAACCAAACACACGCGCATGAACCACACAGACCAAAGAAAAACCGGGAGCACAGAATGAGGAACGGACAGCACAACTCCACCACATTTGCTTTTTCATCCCGGCGGCCCGATTACTTACTCTCCAGGTCTCGGACGCAGACCCCGTGCAGCAGGGCGATGTGTTTGTGGGAAACCTGTCTCATCATGCTGGCCGTCTCGAAAAAGGCCTGTGCGGAGGGAGGGGAGAGACCACAAGATGGTTCAGCGTCAGGGCGAAAGGCCAGCGTTCGGGCGGAAGCGAGGGGGTGTGTCCCCCTGGCACCAGTCCTTACCAGAGAGATGTCCCTGTGACCCGAACCCAGAACCTTCAGGACCACCTTGACCTCCTGCACAGTGTACAACCCGTCTTCGTCGTCCTCGCTCTTCACCTTTAGGATGCCGGCGTAGAGGTTTGTTCGGGTTCCCGGGCCCAGGTGCTCCCCCTGTAACGAGCAGAGAGCGTCCCGTTAGTATTTATTGATTTATTTGTTGGATTTAGGTTCTTTGGTTTCCTTAAAAAGGTAGAGATTTCACTTTTTTACCACAAGAAAAATATTGGGGGAGAAAGAGGAAAGCGAGAGGCCAAATAGTGCCATCGGTGACCCAACTTGATGTGCAGTTGGTCAAAGAATCGAGGGAGAGGAGGAGGAAGACAGGGGTACCTGGATGATCTCCTCCTTCAGGATGCGGTGGAAGCTCAGCTGGCTGACCTGCAGGGGCGTCTGGGTCTCGGGCGCCCGGTCCTTCGTCACCACCAGCAGGTTGGAGATCTCTGCACAGAGGGGACAGGAGCAACACGTCTCTCTGTGGACTAGGGCAGCGACCGTGCGGCTCAAGGGCACCCGGGAGTCGAGACTTCCCCGGCTGGCCGAGCTAAAGTATCATATTTGTTGGCCTGGGTGACTGTCAGCACAGGAACTGAAAGTCCCCGAATGGCAGTCTCTCAAAATAGCCGACTGCTTTGGTGAACTAATAAGCACTAACTATATCTGGCGTGTTATTTATCGACTTCTCCAATCCTCAAGATGAAATGCGCTCGTCGTTTGAAACGTCTTGTTGTTGTCGGGGCTGTGTGGGCGTGTGTGGGCATGAGAGGGTTTGAAGAGACAGCATGCGGCTTTGTACTTATGTGGGTTTGCACGCTGGGAAACTGTGTCAACCTGCGAGATGTAACCCTAGACTGAGGGTAGAACACGTTTAGTGCACTGGTTATTCCCGATGCAGGAGCCCCTCGGTGTCGAGAGGAATCTTTACAAGCGTTCCCTGCAGTATCGATCCCCACGGAAAATAAAAAACATCCCCATTTCACTCCTCTATCACGAAGCAGCCAAGTGTTTCACAACCTGCTCCGAAGTAAACACTGCATCTCACGTGGCAGTCCTGGGCGGAAACCACATTTACTACTCTCTTCCTGTCTTGCACAGACGCTGCTGCGCTCAAATATGTAAACATTGGGGGTTTGTTTTCAACATGAAAAACTTCACTGTAAATCAAGACATTATCGTGTGTGGACTGAATCAGAAGAGTAAATATATACAGAAGGGAAGAAACAAACAAACAAACAAAGCCCACACGGACGAGGACGAGGGGCTGTGATTTTGGATAAACAATCTCCCGGGGCAGATGTGAGCGAGGTTCATGACTCTTCCCCATCATGCCCGTGGTGCATGTGGCGCCCTGCCGTACCTCGGGGCTGCGGGGGGCAGCACTTCTGGAGCTGGAAGCTGACGTTGTCGGTGCGCAGGTACTGCCCCGACAGATGTTTCATCAGCTCCTTCAGGGTCTGGTGGAAAAACTCGGTCCCGCACAGCCGGTACCCCTGGCTGCCCACCTCGATCTGGAAGTTCTTGAACTGCATGTGTGGCCTCACCACAGGGTGCGGGTTGCAGTTGCTGGCCTGGGCAGGGGAATGAGAGACAGGAGAGATTGTTCATGAATTAATTATGTGCCTTTAATATAAAATGATATGGTTCAATTCGGCTACTGAATATATATTTGCCCGAGACCAAGACATCGGTTCTCTACATTTTGCACGAAAAGAAACACTTAATTATTTTCTTTCTTCATCAACTTCCTTTCGCTGCTTCTGGGAGACTCACCATTGATGGGGAGAGTGTTTGTGTTTTGTTTTTGTTGCTTTTTCCAGTTGTTTGGCACTGCTTGGTTTAGGTTTTTGTTTTCTCCCCAGCTGTGCTTGCTTGAGTACAGGCACCAACTGACAGCGACAACTTGTTTCTTTCATTCTCTTTCCCCCCAGTCTTCCAAACAACAGTTTAAATCTACCTCCTAGTTATGTGCACAAATACACCCGGCACGGTTCCTAGCGGTATAAAGTTGTTGTTCTCTTTACGAAAGCTGAAACGATGCAGATGTGGCGGGGGCGGTACCTCATTGCAGGCCACGGTCATCAGGATGCCGTTGTAGTCGGTGCAGCTCCAGCGCAGGACGTAGTTGCCCTCCTCGCCGCCCTCCTGCCGCAGCTTGTGGATGGCGTACTCGGTGCTGGAAAAGAACCGGGGGCCGCGGTGAGCGCCGGGCATGACAACAGATCTGACACGTGTGCGGCACTTCACAGCAAATACACACACAATGTGGCGCTTACAGTAAGGGAGAGAGAGAAAAAGGAAAAAGCTAGATCGCTACTAAGGTTCAAGGTTGTTATTTAGTCAAAGAAGGAAAATCTCACGTTTCTCTTAAAACATCAAAAACGGCAAAAACAATAAAACATTGTACCGCAAACACAGTTGTTGTAACAAACGCATGTAATCAAGTCAAACAATTTAACTAACTGTTAGAGAATGTCTCCGATTAAACAACCATATAGTACTGGACATAAAAGTCTCTGGCCCGATTTATTCGAGTCCTCAAGGTCAACAGCCTCCCACTACAGACTACACAAACTTCCCTTTGTGCCACACAGGAAGGCATGTAACACCTGCCCATAAAGCGAGGGCAAAATGCAAGCAGACGGAGACTTTTATGGATCAAGGCCATTCCGCCGATTTGTGTGCGTTATCTCGGGGACTCTGGCAGATAACTATTCAAAACCAAAGCGGCACGCAAACTCGAGATGAAAAACGGAAATAAGATCCAGATGGACCAACCGTGGAGAGAAAAAACACAGGTTCTCTTGTCCGCCTCAACAGCAAGTTACCGTTGATCGAGGCAAACACACCAGATGGTAGTGGAGAGAAAAGACATTTGCATAAATTACAATTCAGGCAGCTGAGCTCCGAGTTTATGCCCCTCGTCTGTACCTCCTCCTATCCTGGTATATAACACCCTATCCTATGTTATCGTCCTGTTCTTCTTCCGCCACTAGGAAGCCCCGTTTAAACAGTTTACCACGAAAGGCGCTATATACCCGCACAGAAGAGACTGACTCACCAGATGGGTCCGTGGCACCCATTCTTGAGGTTCTGCACCACAGAAGGCGGAGCCACATCCGTACAGAGATAGTGGTGGGCGTCCACGGTCAGCCTGAAGTATCCGTCAATCAAGGCCACAAAGGACAAAGCCTCGTCTCGGGTGGCCAGCTGCAGAACCTGAGAGAGGGAGGGAGAGAGATTAAAACGAACAGCTGTACTGATAACGGGGGTAATTTGCAAGTTCTAACCGCTATCTCAAACGCACAACGACTTAAATGTCAACAAACAAGGTCTACTTTTCGATTCTGCTTTGTCTGAAGTATGCTTTGTTCTTCTGCGTTCATCTTGTGTAACGATCAACGACCACCAGTAGGAAAATACGAAAGAAAGTGATTTACAGAACTCAAGATGATTTTAGGTTTCGATGACACTCAACACCATTTATTCAATCTTTATTTTATTTTTTAAGTGGCCCCACACATGTACAATTAAAAAGAAAGAACTGAAAATGCATTTCTGCTGCCTTATTCCAAAATATAAAAGGTTCTGGTTGATCATATAGTTTCACATCTGCCAAACCCACAGCTCTCAATGTGTGGGGGCTGTTTGAAAGCTCTTTGTCCACACAGGCCAAGTATTATATTCCAATTTGCAGAAGTGGATTTACTAAATAAAACCAGATGCACCGGATTTGATATTGAAATGCGTTTGTATTTTGCATTAATTACAACAACGACTGAATTGGACGTATGCTTTTGTACACCTCGAGCGGTGCGAATATAAAATCGCTACCCTACTTTCTTTTAGAGATCGGCTGCAGCTGAACCGTAACCCACGTTGGTGTTCGTATGAAAATAAAATTACTCGGTTCTTGTTTTATGGAACAGCTTTAACTTTCATTTCCAACCATCTTTGCCCGCGCTCCACCTTGACCTAAAGCTCACCATCTTCTTGTTGTCCTGTCTGTAAATGGTGGCCATGCTCTCTTTGATGACGATGTGGGTGATGTCGTAGAAGTCCGAAAACAGATTCCAGCTGTCGTGAAGCGCCTCTTTCGTGTCGCTTTTCTTTTTCCCCTCTGGTTTGTTCTTCCTGGACTTATTCTTTTCTTTTGGCGTCAAAACAACCTTTTTCGAGGGGGGGAGGGGGAACCACAACAAAGCACGTCAACACAATGATACAACCAAGCAGAAGCACAGTATCGCTAAAGTCCTCCTAAAAGAACAACTTTTCTTCCTAGGCATCTATATCTATGTCTATTCACACGCAAGAACGGTCAGGTAAACAAATCAGACTTCCTCACATTGAATGGCTTCTTCCTCCAGCTGATGCCGGTGGTGCCGGACACCTGGACTTCGTACAGAGGTTGGTCCTCGCCGTCTAAGCCCAGGGACAGGCAGTTCTCGTTCTCCAGGGAGATCTGGAGCACGGTGGTCTCTAAGATCTCCGTGCCGAAGTGCCTGGTGAGCGTCTCCAGCGTGGACAGGTACTTGACCTTCAGGTCGTGCATGGAGACGTTGCTGTCCGAGATGGTCTTGCTGTTGAACTCGTTGAGGAAACTCTTGAACACATTGTTTATGCGGATGCGGGTTAGGAAGTTGCGCTGCTTGATGGCTTTGTTCAGTTTCTCTGGAATGTATTTCTTGTAGCTGAAGGAGAGAATAAATCAGAATCCAGACTCAAATCATATATATATATATATATATATATATATATATATATATATATATATATATATATATATATATATATATATATATATATAAAAAATAATTGTGGTAGTTTGTTTTAATTGTTTTTCTCTCTCCTTACAAATATATCGGTCTGCAGAAAGATTAGCCATTAGCCAACAAAAACACTCCACTAAAAACCTGCCCCTCTTCCCCTCCGTTTACCCCCGGGGCAAAAGCCAGCGAGACAAATCCCACGTGGAACCCTACCTGATATCTCCAGCCACCCCCGACAACTGCATCTGCTTCTTCTTGGCATAGTGCGAGATGGCCAGCACCGCCATGCCCAGGCACTCGTTCTCGATGTCGTGGGTCTCCGTGTCACTCTGGGGGTTTCGCACCGGAGCCAGACCCTTCAGGAAATCGTACTGGCCCTGAGAACCGGAAACAAAAGCAGCCGGCACCGCGGTGAGAGACGGGGAAAGTGCACCGCCAATCGTTTGATCGCGTTTTCACGAGTTCACACATCTGTTGTTTCAATTTCAAACTTCGGTAGTGCTTCCCTGTTTTTCCAACTGTAATGGAAAATTCCTGGAGCCGCCACTCAAGTCCTATCAGATTAATCAGCCTGGAAATTCCCCTGTAATATTAATCTTAACAAAACATTTTAAACTGACAGCATCCTAACCTGTATATTCATAGTTACGAACGATTATTTATTTATAAACACTCTATATGAAGTTGTGTAAAGATGAGATCCTGTTCTACTTCTCAGTTTCCTTACCTGCGCAAACAGGTACTCCAAGGACGCGGCGTCGAGCAGCGGCGTTCCCTCGGGGCTTTTCTTCGAGGGGTATGCGTTCCGCTGCTTGTTCAGAGAGTGTCTCCACACCGGAGATTCGTTCTCGTTGGTGCCGTGCCAGTTGGAGAAATAAAACCTGCGCGAGGTCAGTGGCGGGTCAGTCAAGGCTCGGATTAGGCAAACTCTCGTCCGATGACCAAACGCAATCACTGCTGTTTTATCATCAACACGCTCATTTTAAAACGCATGGGATAAGCCTAGACAACTGCCCAGAGATCAGAAAACAATGAGGGATCAGAGGCGTGCGTTTTACTTTTTCTGACACAGGATTGTGATTGTGTGTGCCACTCGCTCAGCTCCTCTCATTTGTTAATGTATTCCTTACATTGTGTATCGAGGGATTAGTTCCTCGAGTTCAGGATTGTTCTCTGGATTAATCTGAAGAGCGACATTGTTCTGGGTGAATTCTGCTTCACCTTTAAATGATGCAATGAAAAGATTGGTAAAAACACTAATGTATATAGGAAGTGCCCTGTCTTCCTGTCTGGGGACACATTGTTTAGGTGCTGAGAGCTACAGCTGCACCAAACCCATGAGAAAATGTTTGTGAAATGTTACATTAATACACTTAACTGATACAAACTTACAATTTAAAACCTCTTGAAGAAGGAACCGTCAATTCCCAAAAAGAAAATCATAAACTCAAATTTGGACACAAAATATGTTAAAATGTGAAAGACTAAAAATATTATTTCATTGCCAGATAAATATCAAAGGCGGCAAATAAAATGTTATATTTTCCACAGAGCGAAGCGATTCTCTTTAACTGTATGCGTGTCTGTTTGTGTACCTACAGATAAGACCAGTATCTGAAGAAAAAGAGAAGAAAAAAGAGAAACTACACCATTTCACAATGTCTCTATTATCTAGAAGTTGCTGGAGGAGCTGGAGGAGCTGCAGGGCAAGGAAACGATGCACTGTAAGCCCGAGCATCACTATCACAACATGACTGATAAGTGCTCTGAGCTGCTGCTGGCCACAGAAAGCAAAAGCAGTCAATCGACTGACAGCTGAATTTCTAAACGGCATGAGGTGACCTTTCTGTATTGTAATGAACACACCACTTCTCCCTACACTGTGAACTGTACTTCATGCGACTTTACGTGGCGTTGCTGCCGCCGCGCAGAAGTAGAGTAAACAGGAAGTTCCGAATTGAAGAGCTTTCCTCCGCCACAACACAGAGCGCTGGCGTGGGTTAAGCGAGGCCTGTTTGGCGACACAACAGGTACATGCAAACATGAAGGTGTTGAACGCAAAATACAGGCTACTGCCCTGTGAGTTTTCTCACTCAGGAAATGTGTCGGGCAGGAGATTGTGTACATATTCAATGCACACATGCAACCTTTCCTTTTTGGAATACAAATATTTATTTTGGGAAAAGTAGCAGCACGGTCCAGACTCCCCGTCTCGGACGAAGCTCACCCTATAAACCTTCAAAACAAAGTTACGCTTTGGAGTCCTTGCGAAATATCCTGGCACTCCTCCTGCATCACAGCGCGGGGAACCAGGGCAGTTGCAATAGTGTCAGATTGCTCCCCTGCAGCTCACAACTCGGCCCCACCCAACAAAACCAAAACTGCAAGGGGGTGAGAGGGAAGGGCCGCCACCCTGCTGCACCGAGCCGAGCGATTATTGGGGTTTGAGACCAACAAACATCTCTCTACTGAAGCTCAAAAGCTCAAAACGATGTCCTCCTCCCGTGAGTTTAGGAGGCTCTGGGCACCTCTGCTACCTTCCTTATGTGCCTGTGTTCGGTTCACACTTACCTCATGCGGTAATGTAATCTTATAGCCGTGCTCTCGCTGATCATGAAGATGTGATTGGGCGGATACCAGATGCCCCTGCTCTCGTCGTACAGAGCAAAGAGGTTGTGGCACAGTGGGGAGATGTCTGTTCAAAGAGCAAAGGGTTGTTTACGACTTTGAAAACATTCATTATGAAACAAAACTTTGTCGTTGCATAGTTTAACCGAAAATGTCAGCTGTGTGGTTAAATGTAGAGATCCAGTCAGTCAAAAGAGAATTAAGTAGGAAAAAGACAAAATAGTTAAAACATTTTGAACAGGACACTGTTTGAGGGAAAAGGTGTGGATATATTGATAAAAATACTACTACTAATATTAATAATGTGTCCATAGGCTGTTCATTAAGGCCTGTGGATCCCATACATGTTCTTTAAACTTCTCTGAAAATGTCTGCTTTCTGGAAGTTGCATTCTTCGCATTGACTTCTGCAAATCCCACGCACTGCAGCGCTGCAGACTAACGGACAGCCTTGGCACCGACAACAAGGAAATTCCCATCATGGCTCGACTATTACAATCTCTGGCAGAAGCGGTTCCTTGCGTGTATCTTAAGGCTAAAATGAAAGTGAGCCTGCCTCTCGGATGAAAAGAAAAACAACCCACGTGAAGCTGAATTGAAAACGTATAGAAGGCAGCAGAGCCAACGCCTCCTACACACATTATTTCATGTTGAACAGTGAACACACGCCTTCACTGCTCAGATCTGTGGTGGCACTGGATAAAATAAGCTAGTGGCTTTTAATGAATGATGCCACACAAGATTGGAGCAGGTTGAGAACTCCTGGAGACCTTAACACGTGATGAACACACTGAGGAATGTGGATGAAGAGGTCCGGAGATAAATGAAGGGTAATCTGTGGACCCGAAAACCGGAAGCTACTTACAGCACTTTTTAGCCGCGTCTGTGCACAGATCCTCGGCCAGATGACTTCCCTTCAAGTACTCCAGCTGATGACATTCTTGGAGGAAGAAGTGGATCTCTAAGCCTTTCATGGGGACAGGAGCGGTGGACTCGCCTTTCTTAGACTTCCTCATTTTGCCACACAATTGCCTGCCCAATTCCATCGCTGACGTGCGTGACATTCAGTCCTTGGGGAAGACCAAAACATACAAGGCATTCGTTCAAATTAATAGTTTTTAAACACTTATTACTCAGAATTACAGTGACAGCTTCTTGGCTACAAGTTATAGTCATGCTTGAATTCCTCCTGGTTCTCACGGGGACTGCCTTACTAAGATTCACCCTCAATGACTGCATTTGAAAGTGTTACCATTTATTATTGAGGCAAAATTATGAACAGGGTAAATCAAAAACTAATATAATTCTGTTGGCCAACTGTAAAAAGAAATCAGAGTTGTGGGGGTCTGGAACAAGCTACCCAGTCCAGCCATGTACTTGAAGATGACTCACTGGTCCTCCACGCTACTGGAAACGAGCCATGTGGTCAGTATGGCTCCTCTCCTTTGTAATCGTTGCACATTTTCCGAAGTTCTTAATGTGAAACAGCATCCCTCACCCAAACCTCATTATTCACAGAAGAAAAACAAGGATGGCTATTCAAATATTGAACAATTATTTGTGTGGAACGTTTCATTGGAGAATTTCAACCCCTTGCCGCGTACAAAGTCATTATTAAACTCATGCACAGGTCCTCAGGAGTCAAATCCAACATTTACAGTTTGCGAATTCAACAGAAACCGAGACGGAAGACAAGACTTTAGCTGAACAAACAGATCAGTGCAGATACTGCTGAAGGAAGTGAGCAGTTCCTTCCTTGGCCACCTCACCAACTCTAACAATGTGTATTTCCTTCACCTTTCCGAAATAAAGAACAATAGATTTTTGTATATATAGATTATCATTATCCTCATCAAATTCAAAAACGGGACAGCCATAACAGGTCAGGTAGTGCTACACATGTTCGTAGTGCGAAAAGTCCTGCTTGAATTTGAGAGCGAATAAGGAGTGCACTCTGACATCAGACAGACAATTTCCCTTGGACTGCTTGTGCTCTGAAAAACAATCCACAACAATCCAGTCACAAAGTTTGTGCACTTGTATGGATTTGTCCCAGCATGGGAACATGCAGAAAGTAAACCGTATAAAGACCCTCAAGTTCAGCTTTCTTCCTAGTGAGATGAGGTCAAAGCTCCGACAGAGGGAGTTGAATTTGGCTTTGTAGAATAAAGCGGCTATAATAGCAGCTTAATTCAAAATAAGAGTCCCCGCTCTCGTTCCCGAATCTCTCTCTGGCTCTTGTGTTTTGTCCAGTTGAAAACTTTCCATGTCAGAATTCATCAGACTGAACTGAACTCATCCAAATCTCTCCATTTTGTCTGTATGCAGCTTGTGTCTTTTTCCGTCCTTTACTATCTTGTAATGCATGCCTGTGCCGCCAAGTAGTGTTGCCATTTGAATAAACTATTGCTTCACCATGAGAAAGCAGCGTTTCAGAGATTCGCACAGTTGTGTAGTGACTGTCCTCGGTGTGGATTTTGCATCACCCAGACTGTTCTTGGCCCGGATCGTTTGCAGAAGTATCAACCGCATTATTTCTGACCTCCTGCTGATCGCTCCATCTCCCTGTCAATGATCTCACACGTTTAGTTTGTAAACTTGAAGGTTGATCCATGTCGTCGGAAATCCAGCACTTTAGGCGAAAACCTGCAATCATCATTCTGGCGAGCGACGTGTTGCATGTAGAGACGCATCAGTGTCACACCCACCAAGCAGATTATTTAATCTTGCCATCTTTAATTTGGTTCTCTTTTAGGTCTTTGTTCAAGATTAACGCGAAGAGGCTATTGGCGTTACAAAATCTGGCCGGCACATGAAGCTAAAAATAAATGTTTATGACTCAGTACTGCTGGTAAACTTATCTTTCTATTCGGTTTATCATCAATATTGGGAACATACAAAGAAATGAAAACCAAAGAAAATGTTCAGACTTGGCCAGTGTCTGAAATTGAAATTGTATTCAGTCACCTACTTGTTATATTACTCCTTAAATGTTTTTTTTGTTTGTTTTAAAAGGTCTTGCTGATGAAAAAGTGCAAAAAACAAAAGGTACAGCGTGTACCACAGTGGTTATCTTTTTTTAAAAACCACAAATAATAGGACAGATCTCTAGCTCCGACTTCCTTTTTTGCGAGCGTCATTGTAGGGAGGTAATCACAGAACTATGAGTTTGCCGAAATGAAATGGCGTTCCTGTAAATGTACAACACGCAAAAGGAGCCATGACAAATCAAATGGCTTAATTTTAAAGGACTACATAAATACATTAAAACATCTTATGAGAGAGTAGGAGATTCTTTAGCCAGGTCAGCTTTTAGAAAATAAATGAATAACAGCAGGTTCGCTTAAAATAGACAATGGCTGAGACAAAATACAAACTTCAGTGTGTTTAACCCCTGAATCGGGCATTACTGTAACTTGTACTCAATCGCATTGATTTGCAAGTGGTCGTATATCCCTGACTGGGTGTAGTTTTTGAGTTGCGATTTGCAGCGGCAGGCAGACCAATGTTTTGATCCAGTTTGATCTCAAAGACTGAGCGCTGCCCTTTATCATTTCAGTGAGGTTACCGAAGTTAAACCTGACTGAACAATTGTTTACCATTTGAGTGAGAATAAAAGCAAAGTTCACAACCACATTTGGCTCAGTATGGTTACCAGACTAGTCTTCCTGGTGTAATTCATATCGGTCTGATGTGGTCGGCAAGAGTACCGTTGTTGCAATGCATGAAAAACAGACACCAAAATAACCAGAATTAGATGAGTATCTACTGCTCATCACAATACCGACACTAATGAGTATATTATCCTTATTAATCACGAGAAGTTCTCACTAACCTGAATCCAAAAACCTTGCCAATAATTTATACAGTCACAGTTTATTAAAAATGTATCCTACAACAAATACACAATCGGTTTATTTACAACTATGCTGCACCCGATTAAACGATCTAGTGAGTTTGAGAACATTTTCAAACTGTTCCTCGTTTTATTATTCAATTTATAATGATGCCCATTTTGGATCAGGATTCCACATTCAAATGATTGGGTATCTTGGTGGAAGAACCTTTGGGAGCCATTACAGCCGCGAGTCTGTTGGCACACCAAGATCGGACAACCGGTCTGGGCTCTGATTGGGCCACTCCAGTGTAGCGTTGGCCATTTGCTTCAGGTTTTTGTCATGCCAAAACTAAGTGAACTTCCATCCCAGTTTCCATGTTCTTGCAGAGAGCACCGCAAGTTTCCCCTCAAGGCCTTTTTTGTACTTTTACTCCATTCATTTTCCCTTCTATCCTGACAAGTGCCCCAGTTCCTGCCAATGATAAATATCCCCACAACATGATGCTGCCCCACCAGGCCTCACAGTGGGGCTGGTGCTCTGAGGCTGTTGCACTGCGCTGGGTTTGTGCCAAACATAACGCTTTGCATTTAGGCCACAAAGTTCCATTTTAGTTTCGTCAGACCACAAAACTTTGTCACACGGCTACAGAATCTGCCGAGCGTTTCAGGTGGGCGTTCTTGAGCGGACTTCTATCTTGCCACCCTACCCTACAGAAGAGATTTGTGATCAGTCTTGGCCATAAAAGCCTGTCGCTCTTGCTAAGTTGGCTTCTTGGTTGCTTCTCTGTAGTCTCCTTCTTGCTCGGTCATGGCCAGAGGGATCAGAGGGACGGCCTGATCTAGGCAGGGTCTTGGTGGTGCCATTGACCTTCCACTTCTTAGTGATAGTCTTGACCGTGCTCTGGGGCCTTTGATCTTTTTCATAACCATCCCCTGGTCTGTGCCTTTGTCATCTTTGTCCACCGAGTTCTTTGGAGAGCTCCCTGGTGCTCATGGTCGAGTCTTTGCTTTGAAATGGACCACCCAGCAGAGAGAACCTACAGGAACTGCTGAATTGAGCCTGAAACCACATTAATCACTACAGTTTCGCACAGGTGGCTTCACTGATCTTGGTGTGCGACTCTGAAGGTGACTGGTCACACCTGAGCAAATTTAGGAATGCTACTACAAGGCATGGACACTTATCCAACCAATCTATTACAGTTTTATTTTTAATTAATGTCTCCAATATTTTTTCACTTGGAAGTTGGACACTTGTTTATTACCAACTTAAATTTAGTTGTTTTTTTTGTGACTACATTTTTTTATTGAGGGAAGTCAGGACAAATAACAATTGTGTAAAAAAGCAACAATACAAGTGCTTCCCCCTTTTAAAGTTTCCCACTCAACCCCCAGACAAACGTGAAACCCAACCTTAGAAGGACCACAAGGAAGTGAGAAATACAAAAACAAATGTAATAAGAAGATGAGTAGTTATTCAAAATTATTGATTTACTATTTGAAATATTCCTTATACATATAACCTACATGCTCATCAAAACATCACAGAATCCCATCTATTAATTGGGTTTCATTAAATCATTTGTGAAAAATATCTGCAAAGTTGTTATCTTCCTTGGACTTTGAGGTAACCTGTATCGGTGGGTTTTGCGAAAGCTGTAAAACTCCTGCTTGCATGAGTATGCATGCAATTTATCACCAGCTTTAGCTAGTCATAGTCAGTGGCAATGAGCTTTTGATCACACCGGTCTTGTTTTGCACTGATTTCCAACAGAAGAAACAAATACATAAATTCCAACATTCTGTGTAACAATTAAAACATTCATCAGCCTCCAACACAATATATGTGTATATGTGGCAGACATTTAACCCGTAACAGACATAACATCCAAACTATTGTGATGGCACCCGAATAAAATCATGATCCCTCAACGGCGATCACCCCGACTGAGACACTATTACTGCAGAACACCAATTTCCTGGGAAAGGAAACCAATAGCAGATGAACCTGCAAGTTAAAAAATGTAAAGCTTATCTGCGACTGCCTCAACAGATTTGGGTGCAACACCTAAACAAAGGGCTTTCATCTTGCCAGAGGCGGTTTGTCAGAGAGCTCCACCTTGAAGAGGCAGGGCTTCCTTCTGAACCGGCAAAAAAACACCAAAGGGTTTAAGGAATAGAAGCGAGTACTTCTAACTACACTGTGACCTCTTGACTCTTTTGGCTGCATATCTGTTATCCACATCAGCACTTATGTGCTTTTTTGGCTACAGCCGTTAACTTTTATAAACAATGATTTGTAAAATGGTGGCTAACGGACAGTATCACTCTTCTAACCTGCAACTGCAGTGCGATTGAACAACAAACAAATACCACACTAACACAAGTTGTAAATCTGTAACAAGCATTATCAACAGTAAGGGAATGTCGGCTCTGATTTCATTTTAATGGGTAGTAACGGCACTCCTATTGGACTCCCATGTGAGCCCCATGGAGCATGTCTGGGATGCTCTGACAGGTTGTGTAGAAGATGGGAGATCATAGAATGACCAGTCATTAGCATTAAAAACATCTCCTGGGTGGGGCTAATTCTGAAATGGACAGCCGGAGTCATGCGATTACAGGAAAATCTCAGATTTACACGCATTTGTGGTCAACGTGTGACTGTTGAGATCCAGAGAGGTTTGCCTCCTGATGCCCAACAGATCTTTCAAGGGTTCAGACCATGGGACCAAAGGTACCATATATGAGGGCAGCTATACAAGTATTGGTGGATTCCTATTTCAGCAATATGCTAATTTCATGAAATCCAATAATCAGAAAAAAAAAAAATTACTAAAAGCTGCCTTTCCAGCCGGGTACAAAGACTTCAGAAAACTCACACGGCGCTCAAACTGCACACTTTTTTCTCTTCTTTTTCAAGTACCTGTGGTTGAACAGGAAGTCGGTTGAAGGTTTTTTCAAAGTGAAGTAAAATGAAGTCCCCTATCAGACATCCTCCAGGGAATAGAATAGTATGCAACCACAGCAACTTAAAACTAAGACCTGTTTTTATTTGAATGGATGCAAGATATGAATGTAGTGCTTTCATTCCAACAGAAGGAGGCTTGTCAATAAATCTGTGCAGCGTGTACTAAGCTTAGGCTGAATTTATTATCTGCATGAAAACTACATTTTGAATTAACTGAAATATATAGAAATATACGTTTATAACGCTTAATGCGTGCATATTGTATTGTTGCTAAAGTGCAATTCAACAGGAAACAGGTCTGTGATATTCTAACACCGTATTTCACTAATAATATGGAAATATAATCTTCGATATGAATCCCATTGAAAACCATTTAGATATCACTGTAGAAATCAGCGCACACCTCCCTCTAAGCATATATAAAGATAAAGACACATCAAACCCCGATTTACAACCGTTTGTTCAGACTAATTTTTATTAAGCAAGTAAGCAAGTATTTGTAAGATTAAATATATATTGTACTTACTTACTAGTCATTTAAAACTAGTCTGATCAGTGAACCACTTTAAAAGATAAAAGCTCATTTTTTACGATGGTGGAACAAAACTGAAAAAAAAAAAAAACTAGTAGGAAGTGATTTACTACTTATCTAAGTACCGATGACTGGTTATTTTTTAGCGCCTCTATTAGTTACACACTCTTCAGCCCTGTACAACGTGAATGCAAAGTTACACCATGTGTTTGTGTACATATTTGGCGGTGATTTGTACGGATATGAAATGGGTTGTCGTGCTGACATCGTTCGTTTTCATTAATTAACTGATGTGTTGATTGATTGATTAATTGGTTTACATTGCAGTATGTGATTAGGCGTCTTGAAATGGCTGGTACTTCACGCATGCAGTCATCATGTAAATCATTGTGTCGAAACGATGTTCCGGGAAAGCAAACCACTCGCATCACCTCACATCTCGCACAAGTCGGATTATTTTGTAAGAAAGCAATTGTCCCATCGCGTCTGTTTCTCATGAAGGGACAGAAATATGACTATATGAAAGGTTTCTTAGCCGCGGCACTTTTCTTCCCGCATAGATCATATATAGATACGAGACGCACATTAATGTCTTGATCAACTGAATGTAAATGTCTGAATGCAATAAATAAGACATACATTAAGCATTTTCTTAGTCGAGGGCAGTACTAGGGCTTTCCCTAGTAATTAATGGCATCATTTTCTAGACTTTTGTTTTTCGTTTTCCTTCCTCTACAGTACAGTATGGTGGTGGGTGGTGGTGGTGGTGGGGGGGATAGGGGTTTCTGTGCTAGAGTTCATTCCTGGAAAAGACAGAAGACAAAAAATCCTGACCGATAATACAGCACCATGACTAACATACAAGACATCCCCACCGCCGTGATCGCAGCTTCGCCGTCTCACTTCTCTGGCTCTTGTTTTAACAGTGAGGGGATTTAATAACAAGCAGTCGTGCCTGTGCTGCTGTCAAGCTCCCCTCTTTCCGATCTCAACCTGGGTTTTCTTTCATAATGTTATTTGTGATGGTATTATAGTGTTGATGCTTACAAAATAAAGTAACCCCGCATGATCACCGAAAAGCGTGCGTTTATCGTGCCCCGCTTGATCCCGCATTGGTTGACTAAACAACACACTTGCTAGTTTAAAAGTATCCTTGTTTTTAGGGAATTTGTCAGAAAAAAAGAGGCCGTGCTTCAACTTCATTCGCGACACCTCCCCGACACAGATCGAGCCCCTCGAACTTTGATACTAATGTATAGAATTCAGACGTAGAATAACACGTTCCATGTACGGTGACGTCACAGTCGAATCCAGGCCATCGCTTATTGTTACACCTCTTTCTATCCTAGTACCGAAACTCGCTGCATCGTGTTGAAGTCGAGATGGATTCACGCTTATTTTTTATTTTTGTTTCCACTGGTATTTCCTCTGATCGAGGGAAGACAAAAAAAAAAAAAGCAAAGTTGTTCCCTTCCACTAAACTCACACCCAGGAGAAAGATCGTTTTTTAACCGCGTTAGAACACAGCGTTCTGACATTCTCTTGACAAATCGGTTCGGTAACCAAAAGATACAGCTGCATATTAAAAAAACATCTCAGAACTCACCGACTTCCGTGTTTTTATGGCCATGAACAAACTTCTGTGGGACTGGGTCGAACAGAGCAGTGTTGCCGTCCGCACTCGACGCGCCCCCGGCTCGGTCCGCTGATGGCGCGGGATGCTGAGGTGGGAGTCCCCCCTGTGAACAGCGCAGAGATCGCGGCGCTCCGGACACGCACAGCCCCGCAGCAGCTCTCGGGCCCCGGACCCTTCCTGTCACGGGCTCCCTTTTCCCGAAAACGGAGCGTGCGGGCCGCGTGTCAGCGCGCGCTCATTGGCTGCGGGGCCCGTCCGTCTCGCGCCGCGCTGCGTTAACCCCTGCGTGTCTGAACTGCGGCTGTGCCCCGCACGTCAACCGCCTCCTCCCTGCACTGACATATCTGTAGAGGTACGGAGTGTTGTGTGAGGTTTAGGTTCACTTTTACTTGTTTTGCAAATGTCAAAATACCCCCACCCACAATTAAACGCACAAAATGAACCCTTCACTGGACTTGCCAAATTGAAATATGCCTGAAATATGTTTTTTTTTTTTTTTTTAACAAACCATTAAATAAAACTGGAGTACCACCTGCCCTGCTGGTTTTTGTTCTTTAATTTTAGGTCTTAATTGGATCCTTAATTGCCCGAACAAAGCAATATACCATTCAATTAAGTAATTAGGTTGGAACACAAACCAGCAGGGCAGGGTGTACTATAGGACCAGTTTGAAAACCCCTGAAATAAAATAACTATGTCATGTGGGGTCTCCATCTTTGATCATATGAAGTCAATTCAATGTTAATTTTGTTGCATGTGTTAAATGCTGGATTATTTAATGTAATGAATAGTTTAATGTTCTTTTTGTATTACATATTTAAAACATTTTAAACCTAGTCTGCAGGTATCTGTGAACAAACACCTTTGTTTGGAAATATTGAAATAATAAATACACTATTTAATTACAATGTGTAGCTCCAATTAATCTGGACACCTGTAATTGTGATTGCGATAATGGTGGTGATTATTGTTAATATTAGTACTGTGCACATGCTATAATAAATACTGTAGCAACTAAAGCCATGGAATTGTGTATACTAGTATAGAACTGTGGGAGTTAAATGTCAACCAATTGGTCACATAGCTTGGGTGACCTATTACAGAAATATAATTTAATCTAACATGTTGTCCAAAATACTAAATTAAATGAGAATCAAATAATAATTATGTGTTTGTATGTATTGCTCTGTTTTTCTGTATTGCTATATATATGCTTTGTTTCCTCCCAGTTATTGCTGCTTGGAGATATATCTGTTACCATATTTGTTCTTCTCTTTTAATTCTCATGTTTAAAATAATTTAAAATACAATCAAAATGTATAATACAAAAAAGTAGAATTTTGTTTTTCTTTTTTAGGGGTAAATTAGTACTAAAGTGATTTATGAGATAATCATGAGATCTATTGTTTTGAACTGTTAATAAATATATCTAAAAAGGTTTAACCTAGATTCATTGTTTTTCTTTGTGTTTTCATGTTTAATTACAGTCCAGTATGTATGCATACCAACCATAGCTTTGTAATTACAGTTTTAATCACAACACATAAAACAGCAGTAATAAACAATGTAAAATAAACATTACAAATGTGTGTGTGGAGAACTGTGCTGCACTAAACACAAAGTAACTGGTCTTTTGGTTTGCATTAAATGCAAATCAAAGACTTAAATTCTTAAAATTACAATCAATTGTATGTGCAAATGTTTAATCTTAATAAAATGAACTACATTAGGAATGCAATATTAATAAAAGCACAAAGCTGTATTACCATCATGTAGTCTACCTTTAGATTGTAGCACTGGATGTTAATATATAAGATATATAGAAGTTATTTCAAGCAATATTGCTTTCCTTTTTCTTGTATTCTTCCTTCTCATTACACAATATGAACCTTTTCTTAACTCTACTACTGCAAACCAATTATGGTCAGAAATCCCCACAAAATGTTCAGTTTTTCATAGATATTCAGAACCTAAAAGACTGAATTGTTTAGAAGTTCCTCTGAGAATAACTATGTTTATGAGCTATTTGATCAGTGGGAGAAACATCAGTTTGAACACTTTTACTTTGATAAAATACTTCATTTTCCAGGGAAGGTTTCACAGTAAATATTAACCCACATTAAATGAAGAATTGGACTGTTTGTCCAGTATTTTCCACTTCAACAGCTTTATTTTCATATAGTCCAAGAACTATTTCAACATTATGATAATGAGATCTGTAACAAATATGGAATCACATTAAGCTAGATTCTGCCATCAAAACTCAAATGTATTTGTTTTTAATGTACAATCTGCTGCAGCTTTAGGACTCACCCGCTTCAATAATCACCTTTATTGGTTGCATGTTTTACTCATGTATGATATTAACATGAACAAACTTATAGAGATCCCACTACAAACTAAAGCATGTTTCTGTTCTCCCATCTAGAATCTTCCTTAGGCCATGGGAAACATGGCAGGAATGAATAAGACCATTATGTTGCACATTTATTTAAATAATTTTCTTTATTGATCACTGATTGTTGTCATCACTCCATCAGCTACAATATAAGCAATATATGCTTTAAACAGGGACTACAATAGTTTTGATTTAAAGATGCTTTCCGGTACTTGTTTTCAGCTCTGATATATGGAATAATAGGATCCTGCGATCTAATTTGCTTACTTACATAGCGGGTAATTTGGGGGTGACACCAAATACATTTCAAACAACATCTAAGAGAGAGAACCCAAAGTGTGTAAGACCAATGTTTCACTCAAACTTTTTAATATTAAGCACTCAACCAGTGCCACAATTTCAGACCCAGCAAAGTGCTTTTAATATTTAATTTACAATAAGTGGTTTACAAAATCAATTACTACTAGCTGTTACAGTAATGCAGTAGATTTTGTACGAGAAATGTAAAAGAAAAAACAATGCTTATAAGAAAGCACTCAATATCAGATTGTTTTAAAGTGCATTCCCAGAAACAAGCAATTATCTATTTACTGGACAACATAAAGTTCAAACACTGGCTAAGTTGCCTAATTAATGCTTTCCTGAATCCAATTGCTAGAGAACATTGTGTAGACGTGTGTAAATACACATGACTCTTTAAAACGGTCTACGTATATTTATCAATATCAAGATCAATATATAGAACCAAGAATAATATAAACTTAGAATAATATCAGATATATACACATATTAAATGTATCTGTCATTAAAAGCTGCGGCATTAATCAAAGGCAATACTCAAGTATCACATCATATTAATCATTATATCATCATAATAAATGGAAAACAAAAACAACAGAGTCATCTATAACAAGACACACAGAAAGGGCTCCTCGACTCAGGGGTGAAACCACAGTCAAACGCTGGGAATAAACTAGTCTCTGCAATTCAAGCCACAGTGAGATAATGTGAGTGGAGTAAATCAGAGGATGACTTTGCACCCGACAATGCCTGTAAAACAAAATGTATCCTATCTGAATCATCAGTTAACCCTTTGTGGGTACTCTTTTTCATGATTCGTTAAATAAAACAAACAGATAAACATTTGGATGGAACTGGGAATGGGTGCTGACAGACCTGTGATATGACGCACACCATTTGCATTCCTGTATAATTATAGGTCCATTTAAATTGGGATTTAAATGAGATTGAAAAACAGGGAGATGTTTGTTTGTAGGAGTGCCACAGTGGCCCTGGGAGCTCTGGTGTGTGTTTAAATCAGTTTCTCACCTGTGCTGTGTGACTCACCTGGCACCTGTGTGTGTGTGTGTGTTGGGGGGGTCAGATCATCCGGGCACAGGGTGGGGGAGGGGATTCAATCCGACAGAGAAAAACTGGGTCAATCATGCTCTTTAGTTTTAGTTTCTGATCGGGATACAAACAACAAATATAAAAACTGGGATGACCTCAGTTTTACAGGCGTGTCTGGTAACCCATACACATAACACACACTGCGTAAATAAAAACAACAACCACGCAAACTATTTTTATTGTAAAAGGCTAACAATGTTACATACATGCACACACACGTGTCTATGTGCGCACATATGTATAAACCGCAATGAGTCTGAAAGTGCGTTGCTGCGTTTGAACCTTCACTGCGGTGTTTCCGCCAGGCAGACGCTTCAATGCACAACTGACCCCCGTGTCACGTACGCGGCGCTGCGGTCTGGCTGCGACTCAGGTACCGCCATCACGCCCTGTTCCCAGCACAGACTGCGCCTCTTTTAAAGGTTATTATTGCACTTGCTTTCGTTTTGCAGAGCTCAATTGCCGGGTTCACATTTTGCACGTTGTATGGATGCATATAATGGTTTAAGTATAACCCTCTTCTTGAGCCCACTTGTTCAGCTGAACATCTGCAGAGCTGAAACGCAGATTGAAATGATACTCTCGTTTATTTCGATGCGTGTTTTCGAATGTGCGTGTTCGGCGGCGGGAAGGCGGCGCTAGGACCCGGCGGCGTGCGCTGCCTTTCGAAGGAGGGACTTCCCGTTGTGAAGACGTGATGCGTCACACTGTACGTCACTGCCAGAAACCTGTGGGTTGTTGTTTCCCGAGAAGGGTCCCCTGTGTTTCAGCCGTTAGCCCAGTATCGATTACTTATACCATATACACTCACCTAAAGGATTATTAGGAACACCATACTAATACTGTGTTTGACCCCCTTTCGCCTTCAGAACTGCCTTAATTCTACGTGGCATTGATTCAACAAGGTGCTGAAAGCATTCTTTAGAAATGTTGGCCCATATTGATAGGATAGCATCTTGCAGTTGATGGAGATTTGTGGGATGCATATCCAGGGCACGAAGCTCCCGTTCCACCACATCCCAAAGATGCTCTATTGGGTTGAGATCTGGTGACTGTTGGGGCCAGTTTAGTACAGTGAACTCATTGTCATGTTCAAGAAACCAATTTGAAATGATTCGACCTTTGTGACATGGTGCATTATCCTGCTGGAAGTAGCCATCAGAGGATGGGTACATGGTGGTCATAAAGGGATGGACATGGTCAGAAACAATGCTCAGGTAGGCCGTGGCATTTAAACGATGCCCAATTGGCACTAAGGGGCCTAAAGTGTGCCAAGAAAACATCCCCCACACCATTACACCACCACCACCAGCCTGCACAGTGGTAACAAGGCATGATGGATCCATGTTCTCATTCTGTTTACGCCAAATTCTGACTCTACCATCTGAATGTCTCAACAGAAATCGAGACTCATCAGACCAGGCAACATTTTTCCAGTCTTCAACTGTCCAATTTTGGTGAGCTTGTGCAAATTGTAGCCTCTTTTTCCTATTTGTAGTGGAGATGAGTGGTACCCGGTGGGGTCTTCTGCTGTTGTAGCCCATCCGCCTCAAGGTTGTACGTGTTGTGGCTTCACAAATGCTTTGCTGCATACCTCGGTTGTAACGAGTGGTTATTTCAGTCAAAGTTGCTCTACTATCAGCTTGAATCAGTCGGCCCATTCTCCTCTGACCTCTAGCATCAACAAGGCATTTTCGCCCACAGGACTGCCGCATACTGGATGTTTTTCCCTTTTCACACCATTCTTTGTAAACCCTGGAAATGGTTGTGTGTGAAAATCCCAGTAACTGAGCAGATTGTGAAATACTCAGACCGGCCCGTCTGGTACCAACAACCATGCCACGCTCAAAATTGCTTAAATCACCTTTCTTTCCCATTCAGACATTCAGTTTGGAGTTCAGGAGATTGTCTTGACCAGGACCACACCCCTAAATGCATTGAAGCAACTGCCATGTGATTGGTTGGTTAGATAATTGCATTAATGAGAAATTGAACAGGTGTTCCTAATAATCCTTTAGGTGAGTGTATATGTATAAATATACACAAGCCTCCTTGAAAATGGATATGATTATAAACATACAACACTTCAACCAGGAGATTGTGTACAAACTTAAGTCCATACAATGGTGTGGGTGTCATTAATTAATTACTAAGAACAGTTAACACGTCACAACACACACTGATACACCTTGAGGCTAAATGTTTTTGTAACCTTCCTTTTCCCGGTATTAATCGAAATATATCGTATAGTCATGTTATAGTTTGTAGCTTCTCTGGTATTTGTGTATGATAGTAAATAACTTTACAAAACACCCTTGTGTCACTTGTGTTGCTTAGCATGTTTGTGTCTTGTATCCCCATTTTCCAGGATTAACTTCGATTAACCGTGTCAATAATGTATTTATCAAGAGCGATTTAACAAAACATATTTTTCATTTATTGCTAAAAGCACCAAACAACCCCAGGTATTTTTTAATTGAAATGCCACTTTTAAATGCTTTTTTAATTGAAATGCCACTGTTTGTCAAATAGCACTGTGATGTTTGTAAAAACACTTCGAAATACATTGTTTAGATTTATTCTTGGAGGTTTGTTGTATTCACACTCCCAGATTACTTTATTGCTGCTTATGAAGCTCACCTATTTAACCAGACTCAATAAAATCATAATCCTCATATTAATTGTATACAAAAAATACAATTATCTTTTCACAAGAAAAAAAGTGAACATAAAGAAACACACATATATATATATATATATAATTTTATTTATAAAATACAGACAAAATTATAAAATGGACATTGAAAGACTTGAAATGAAAGTTATTTCAGCTGTGTGAGTATCTATAGAGCAAGTGTTGTATTAAACATCCACACAATAATTGTTGTTGCTGCCTGGCTTTTGTTAAGGCATTCATGGGCTGGTGTAAACTTGTTTCTTAGCTTTTTGGAAGTTATAAGACGAATTGCTAAAAGCAACATGCATCACAGGACAAACATCTGTAACTGGCTGAGCTGCTGCCCAAACACAGTTCTCAAGGACCCCTATCCTCCAGGTTTTATAGGTCACCTTTAATTATCAATTTCTTAACACCTGGAACCATTTCAATGTGATCAGTTAAGCAGGTGATTTGTGAAATGTAGTTATGCAGAGATTTGGTAAAAAGAAAACAAACTACCCTTTTCAGCCCTCAATGACAAGAATTCCCATAATTGAACAAGTGAATTGCTTAATTGATCAGTAACTTCCACATGATCCCGAGCTGTCGAAACTCTGATTTATACCAATATTAAACCAGCATTGTAGGTAGGTGCACAGAAAACAATAGGGAGGAAATGTCTGTGAACTTCCACAATCTTTGAGCCTCCGAGATAAAGGAACTCACTGTGTGGATATGGGGCAAAGATCAAAGCCAGTATAGGGTTGTGATGTCATGTTTTATCAGCATGTAATATGGAAGGGAACTGAGCTGGTGTTGTGTAGAGGAAGCAGATTAAAGTTAGTGTAATGTGTGTAAGGATACTTTTCTTTTGTTGCTCTTTTTATTGACATTCTAATTGCCTTTTATAATTGGCATTATTTGTCTTTTTAAAAATACAATTATTCACAGTGTGATGATTCACTTCTCTTTGCCATCAATGTGTTGTGTTTACTATTCTGACAAGGCAAAGGAGGAACAGGGCACTTTTGTTAATTGTTGTCTCTTGAAGGGGCACTCATGACAAATTAATGTCAACAAAAATGTTTCTACCAGGATGCTGTGATTGTATTTAAAGATTCCATAATAATAACATGTATGTCATGGAATCACATAATACAATGATATGCAATAATAATGACAATAAAAACTAGACATGAAAGATACTTAGTCTGCATGTGGCAATACTTGCATAAATTATTCCTGATTATGTATTATGTGTGTTGATATGCAGGTTGGTATCGGTGATGGTTTATAGATTAGTCTAAGCGGTTTATCACAATTTGGTTTAAGAGAACTAATACATCATAGTATGTGACAGTAAGTCACAACTACTGATCCTACAGTGGAAATAGCACCCCAGACTAATTCGTTTTTACATCATAGCCCCTTAACGATCCCGATTAGGAACAACAGAAAAAGTGTTGTAAGAGAGTAGAAAATGTCATATTTCACCAAAAAGTGTAATACTTGATACAAAAATGCCATACTGGACAACAAAGTGTCATACAGGTCCAAAGCATATCACACAGAAGCAACTATGTATTATAATGTATTGTTATTACACTATAATGTTACAACTACAACTCTGATCATATTACTGCACACAAACCTAGGGCCATTATTGCTCAGGGAATGGGTGTGTCTGTGTTATTCTAACTTATTTGCTGTGTGTGTGTTATTCTTCGTGTTATTCTTACTTATTTTGTGTGTGTCTCTGTTATTCTTATTTTCAGTGTGTTATTTTTACTTATTTTCTCTGTGTGTTTGTGTTATTCTTATTTGCTGTGTGTCTGTGTTATTTAAGTTTTCTGTGTGTGTGTGTGTGTGTGTCTGTGTGCATAAACCCCTCCAGGCATTTGAAGGAACAAATATAGTTTTGGTTTAGTTTATTTATTCACTGTCAAAAACTCAGATGTTTAAATAAATACATATAAAACAATGGTAACAATAAAAACAATAAAAAAACACCACGACTCTTGATAATAAAACTGAAATTCCACCTCTCCACCCGACACCGTTGCTTCTTTCACACCGAGGCGTCTCTGGTGCCAAGATGGCTGCCATCCTTCAGTTATCACAGTACTGTACCTATAAGATGGACAGCATCAGCACTGTGATAACTGAGCCAGGGCAGCCTGTCAAATCAAGCGGCGATTGGGTCCAGAGCAGAGGGAGAGTCGAGGAATCTTCCCCCAGTCGAGTACATGATCGCCAAGTCTGCGAAAAATAAAACTGGGCATCAGTGACTTTGCAGAAGCACTTCGAAGAACCAGGACTGTTCGTTCTACAAGGAGTTCTAGAAGGAGGCCTTCCAAAAGTATCTCTTCTAACATAAATCGTGCAGAACAGACGAGGTATTTCTGGACTTGTCTGAAGGTGTTGTCCTAACAGCTATTAAATTCAATCGCCAACTAATTTAAACATGCTCTTAGACTTTATAGAGACAAAATAAGCAGAGCATCAATTTTAATTATTATTATTGTGATTTATCTCAATTTAAGGACTTTGAGGGCTCGCTTTGGGAGTATTCTTCACTACTTTGGACACACAGTAGAGGGCACTAGAGAATGGTGTGTTTTTCTTTCCCAATAAAGAAAAAATACATGGTAAAAAAAAAAAGCTTTCTTACTGAAGAAAACATTTGCTACATCGAACGTGGAAAGAGGAAGTATAAGCAGATGACCTTTCTGATCCAGTATCAGCCCCTATAAAATCAGAAGTGTTGCCCAAACAAAGTTGGGAACACAAATCAACTTTTTTATAAAAAATGCTTTATAATATTAACTAATACCAACTGTACTAGAGTCTTAACGCATCAATATGGAAATATTTTGACTTCATACACAATAATAATAATAATAATAATAATAATAATAATAATAATAATAATAATTTTGCATTTTATTAAATAGCAAATCATCCAGACAAATGATTCCTTTCATGCTGGTCCTGGTTCATTTATAATTTTGTTGGCAGGGAGGAAATGTCCCTCATTTCACTCACTTTGTACTGGAAAAAACATCTGTTTGGGGCTGAAATACTTCCTAAATGAAACAAAAGTCACATTAAAAAAGAGCTCTGTCATGTGTCTCAACATGTAACAGTTTAATCTCACTTCAGCTCAGCTACTCTAGACCAGATATGGGTAATAAACAACAAGCATAAAGTTCACCTTCAGACTTCTCTCTTAATCAAACAGTGGCTCGTGTTTTATTATCTATATCAGAACCTCCGTCTGGTAACTGTAGCTAATTTATGGCCCCTCAGAGGCATGTAATACTTTACTAAATATGAAAAAGTTCAAATGTAAACTTACAAACTGATTTTCTCCGCCCAAAAGTCTTTTACACTCGATTTAATACATACACATTAAAATTAAAGTTATGCACAAACGAAATCATGTTCGTAATACAGTGTTGCAGTTACGTTGAAAGGAATACATACAAAATGAGTCTTATACAGTATCCTAGTGTATTATACAATTTTTGCACATTTGTCATTTAAAATGTCAAATTATTACAGCAAGGGAGCTTTTGACATACATTAATCATGCATGCAACCATGCATACATAAATCCAAGCGCCTTACTCGGTTAAATATCCTGTTTATTGCATTATGCATTTGCAAACGTAGTTTCTATTAATTTCCCCTTCTTTCCCAATAAGCACATTTTGCAAAAACAAAATACCATAATGGTGAAATGTATAACGCATGCATGCATACATACATACATACATACATACATACCAGCAACACATACGTCAGACTTGTTATGGTCCTGCGGTGGCTCCACCCCGGCCCCTCTGCTGCTCCACAGCAGCCCAGTCGCGGCGCCCCTCGGAGCCGCCTCCTCCCGCCCCGCCCCGCCCCCTCCCTCCGTAAACAACTCCATTAGTTATGTTTGCCATCACAGGACTGTCGGGACAGCTGCCAAAATTATTAAAAATAACATCTGCGCAATGTTTGAATAGGAGCTGCACCCTAGACACACTAGTTGCTGCTGATGACACAAAAACCCAATTAAACAATCAGCCCGCACTGGAATGTTCTATGACGCCGCACACAGACGGCCCCGCAGACCCCCGACCATTAGACCGAGACCCCGTTATTTACTGTCCCCTCCTGCGAGCTGCGCCGAGGCTGGTTATGCAAGTGCAGCCGGTGACGTTTGCGGGTTGATTTGCAAACCCGCACAAATGACAGCAGCATTCGAACGCGGACAGCAATTAAGAGTTTCGGCGTCTTCAAAGGGTCCTGCAGCCGCGGGGCGCCGGACGGATCTGCAGCTCCAGCATGAAGCCCCACGCTAACGCCCAGCGCGGCACACACCCCTTCCGAGCACCACTGTCAACCAGCCCCGCACGGCCCGCAGCCCCGGCCCCGCACGCCCCGCACGCCCCGCACCCACGCCCGGCACCCCCGCGCCGCGCCCCGCCGCCGAGCCCCGCTCTCTCGGCCGCGTTTGCAGGCATCTTTTCTAATGACGCAGCAAGACCACAGTGAACAACGTGACTGTCGCCATCTTTTGTTGTTATTGAAAAACATCACGGCCATGTGACAGCGCTGGAAAAAACCAAGGGAAGCGCTTCCGGGTTCCCAGAGCTGCAGAGCAGGACTGCGCATGCCTGATGGGATCACTTTCACTGCCCCGCTGTGGTGCATCAACATCACATCTTACAGAGCTGTCACTACACCTACATATCATCATCATCATCATCACCTACTTAGTCTGCTTGTGATCCTACTTTTTACATGATATATTAGTGCATGTGTGTTATTTGTATGGTAGGTTAATATGAGTGATACTTTGTAGTGGTGGTAGTAGTAGTAGGTTATATTAATTTAGGTTGGAAGTAGAATGCATCAGCAGAGAACATGCAGAGTCTCCATACTACATACTACACTGTACCATATTGCCATGTTTGCTTACCATCGTATACCACACTACACTTTACCATATGCAACCATATTTTGTATACAAATTCAAAATATGAATACTGTTTCCTTTTAGTGTGTCAGATGTTTTTTCATGAATAGATTCAGACACTTATTAAATTGACAACTGCAGTGATTAATACCTGGGATGAACTGAGAGACGGCACACAGAATTTTTAGTGAACTGAGAAAGTAAAATGCAGGATGGGATTTCCACAGAAGTCAGTAGAATAAAATCATTATTATTATTATTATTATTATTATTATTATTATTATTATTATTATTATTATTATTATTTCTTGGCAGACGCGCTTATCCAGGGCAATAGAAAGTGCAAGAATACAGTTCAGTACAAGTCAACAAACATTACAAATTTAAATTTACATTATACAAAGCAATTCAAGATATAATATATTTTACATCTTCCAATTTATACAGTTAAGTACAGTAAGTTCGGACATACATCCTGGAAAGTAAAGCATTCAATCAAATGATTCTTCTAAAAAGTATGCATTATTTATTAATGTATTAAGCTGTTTTATATTGTATTACATTTCATTACATAGCCTAGCTAAAAAAAAAAGAGCAGACCTTATGTTTACAATCTGGGGGCATCCCAATAAACTACAGCTCCCAGAATGCCCGGTGCGTTCCCGGTGACGTCACGGGGCTGTGCCCGCATTCCTGCACGACGTTGCGGGGGCGGCGCTCAGCCCCGCACAGCTGGGCCCATTCATCTGCGCCCGCTTTCTTAAAGACACAGTGCAGCGCTGGCCCGGTGGGTGGAGAGTTTCATCTGTTACTCACTTGCTCTGAATATTTTCCATTTGAATGTTAAAACGCCATTTTGCAGAAATATACAGAGCTTGCAAAGGTAAGATTTAAAATGATCCTTCTGTTATTTCATGTGTGCTGCTGTTTTTGTGCGCCCCCTACAAAGGATGGCATCTTGGTTAAACTAGTCATGTGTTTTAAAATAACGCATAGTTCTACAGGAGGGTGCATTGCACAGATAACTAAAAGTTTGTAAAAAACTTAGATACAGTCACCGAAAAGTAATCAAGACACAATTTTTATATTTTATTTTAATGTATCCTTTCCCAGTGTTTTATCATTGATTAGAAATGTTGTAAAATGCTTAGTAGGTGTGCATTTAAATATACACACACATATATATATATACAAAACTATGTATTTATAATATATAATAATATTATATATGAACAATTAACTATGTGTAAGTATGCATTGCACTTTTACTTATGCATTTAACTCATGCAATAGTCAATATAATGAAAAGCGTCCCTAAAGAATAATAATTAACACAAAAGTCTAATTATGTATTCGTTAATTGTTTTGTAATGATCATTCTTTAAAAAACACACAACCCATTCAAGACCCTTGGGAAGGAAATGGCCAGTAAGATCTTCGGGGCCGTGGTCCTGGGTCCGCCGGGATCAGGGAAAGGCACCATCTCCCACAGACTCGCCCAGAGCTTCGGCCTGCAACATCTGTCCAGCGGTGACTTCCTGCGGGAGAACATGGCAGCCGACACGGGTAGGGGCTGCTTTCCCAGTGTGCGTATATACACTAAATATGATATAATACCACTCCAGTCAGGGTCTGCTGCCGACTGTATTATCCAACCAGTGTGTAGTGGTTGTAGTTATTATATACAAATAATACATTTGGAAACCTATTTACAGCTCCAAAATGACCTCCTATAACCGGTTTTGGGAAGTTTAATGCTTTGCCTTTTGATCTGCCGGGTATCGGCTTCAGCTTATTTGTCTGCAAGTGAAGTTAGTTGATGATTGATGATTCGGGACAGATACGCAAATAGACGTGCAACTAAATAAATGATCAATGACAGACTGAGACAGTTTCACTAGCTGTAATGGGCAAAATACCAATTATACAACCAAAGCGGGATTAAGTTAATCTTTATGGAGTTCAGTCTGTTTTTTAAGCGTTTTACAACTTGGTTCCTGTTGCATTGTTATCATGACTATAATGGAAATCAACCGGATTGCTTGTTATCGTCTAAAACTAAAACTATTACGCACTTTCTAGTTCCCTCTACTTCATGCAAATTATATGTATTTCCAATATTGTTACCTCTGATATTTGCAAACTTTTAAACTGATAGACAGGTTACGCACACACATGCGCACCTCCTGCTGTTTTACCGAATAATGAATTCATTCACTGGCAGAGGTTTTGATCTTAATTTATACTCCAGTTTGCCAAAAGCTTTTGGCTTCATGAAAGAACAGTGATTTCTGTGGCGCAGGAAAATAAAAACACATGCACAGGGTTATAATTACATCTCTGTTCCTCCAGCTTCAAGGCACACGTAGCAGCCAAAAATACAGTTTTATTGTAATTCACTGTGTTTTCTAGTGCTTTTAAAAGTGGAACAGGATTGTTGAGATAAGTGTGATTCTGCTTTCCCTAGATTGTGTTGCATTGGTTCTCTGTTCACCCTGTAACTTAATTACTCCTGTTCTAAATGTTGCATGAGTAATGAGTGGTCTTTTTCTTCAGCTAATTATATGTTTGACATCAACATCTGCATTCATGTGCCTTGGTCTAGGGAATGTGTAATCCATTTGCCCATCCTGAACTGACACGGCTGAGATTATGCTTTCCAATGCGATCTACGGACTTCCCTGAGAGTATTTGTCTTACAGAAGCGGGCGTTTTGGCCAAGAAATGCATCGAAAAGGGCCACTTGGTTCCCGATCATGTTATAACACGGCTGATGCTGACGAGACTGGAGAGTATGACCAGGCACAGCTGGGTTCTTGATGGTAAGTACAACCAATGAAATGAGTTTGAAGGAAGGTGTGTCAGATACCCTGAAACAGCTTTAAAGCCCTGTAACACTTAGAGGAAAGTGTGGAGACAGACACAGCACACTGTCAAGACATTTTAAGTGTGTTGCTTTGTAATCTCTGTAATCTTGTAGTTTGACACACCTCTCCCTGAGGTATTAGACACATTGTTGTGCTTCTGTTAGCTCGTCCCAAATAAAACAACTTACGATACTCAGAGATCCTTAAGCAATCTTTCTGGAAGTGGAAGAAATAGTGTGCAAATAATATGCTCCCTGTGTGTGTCACATTGAAGGCATTTGAAATGCTTCAGCAAGTTTATACATGCAAAAAATTAAAAGCACGTATTTGCACAGCTTGTTTGAATAATTCTGTTTCGTTGCTGGAATGGGAAGATTATGTAATATATTCTGTGCTGGCTGTGCCTCTTGGTAAGAATAATTAAAACAAAACAGTCAAATACAATGTGGGCGTGCTAGACTAATCCGGTGCGATTATAGGAATGGATTTTTTTTTCCTTGGTGTGAAAGCTTTTGTGTAACTGTTTGCTGTTTTGTGTTTGCTGGTTTGACTGTCAAAGATTTTTAAGATTTAGATTGCTAAGCTAATTAAATGTTTTTTAATGGCTTCCTGAAAATAATATCAAAGTGACTATTAACACTAAATTAAAGAGCATTATTGTACAGTGATAAAATGTGTGCTTTTCTATTGGTCAGAATAATGCATACTAGTATAAATATGATATATCTCTGTTATCTCACAACCATGTGCTTAATATGCAAGAGCTCTTGCCCTGTTGGAGAAGACTATGCATTGGTGGAGATACAGGATGCTGAGCAGGGGGACGCTTGCAAAATGTGACCCGTGTAGTTGTAGCGCATGTTGTGGTGCGCTTCCTCATGGCGCCGCTGTCTGTCTGTGTGTGTGATGCGCAGGCTTCCCTCGCACACTGGCGCAGGCCAACGCCCTCAACAGCTCCTGCAAGGTGGACCTGGTGGTGAGCCTGAACATCCCCTTTGAGACGCTGAAGGAGAGGCTGAGCACGAGGTGGATCCACCCGGCCAGCGGGAGGATGTACAACATGGAGTTCAACCCGCCCCACGTCGAGGTCAGTCCCTCTCGTGTTCCCGGCCACGAGATCGGCAGGGCTCCTTCATTCACAAATCTGTCCGGGACCTCGGGACCTATTGGACTCGAGCGGCTTCCACAGATGCTCACTTGTGTCGTCTGAATCCTCTTTCTCTCAGGGGGTGGATGACATCACCGGCGAGCCGTTGATACAGCACGAAGATGACAAGCCCGAGGCGGTGGTGGCCCGGCTCCGGCACTACAGAGACATCGCCAAGCCCGTCATAGACTTATATAAGTGAGTGCGAGTTGAGCAATGTGTTTGTTACCCACAGGTCTGTATCACTCAACACGTGCCCGCTCTCGGGGGGTGTGTCGTCTTGGGAAATGATCGGAAACAAATAAATAATAGAAGCGTACAAAGGAGCCTGCAGGGTTTCTGACTGGAGTGATTAATATCTGGGTTTAAGAGATTAAAGTATCCCTGTCATTGTGTTACGGTATGTGGTTCGCCGTGCTGAACACATACAACATAACAGAGGACAGTCTTTGTTAAGGTAGCACTCTTGCCCCTATCGTTTACTGAATAATGTCATCAGTGTTCAAATATAATCGTAACTGTCTTAATACACGACAGATTGAAGCCCTGACTCTTCACGATTAGTTTTTTCTAAAGCACTTTCCAGGTATATTGACAGGAGCACTTCTGAGCAGTTTATAGATACGCCAGCGCACTGCTGTGGCTGTGATCTAAATGTCACGATCTGAGACACAGCCACCGGCCCCTCGGTGCGGCCCTTAGATTTGCCCGTCTTTTTTGGCCGTTTCTGTAAATGCTTTGTTCTGAATCGTAAAGCTGCAAAGTTCGCGACCTTTAAAGTCATAGTTTGACCTTATTTAATCTGTAACCACAGCTGGGCTTTAGTCGATGAGTGGTAAATCGGTGAGATGCTGCTCCACAGAGTCCCCCAAAAAGACTTTTATTTAATTGCAGACACATTAACAGTGATAATATTTACACCGATCAGCCATAACATTATGACCACCTGCCTAATATTATGTAGGTCCCCCTTTTGCTGCCAAAACAGCCCTGACCCGTTGAGGCATGGACTCCACTAGACCTCTGAAGGTGTGCTGTGGTATCTGGCACCAAGACGTCAGCAGCAGATCCTTTAAGTCCTGTAAGTTGCGAGGTGGGGCCTCCATGGATCGGACTTGTTTGTCCAGCACATCCCACAGATGCTCGATTGGATTGAGATCTGGGGAATTTGGAGGCCAAGTCAACACCTTGAACTCGTGATTCATCAGACCAGGCCACCTTCTTCCATTGCTCCGTGGTCCAGTTCTGATGCTCACGTGCCCATTGTAGGCGCTTTCGGCAGTGGACAGGGGTCAGCATGGGCACCCTGACTGGTCTGCGGCTACGCAGGCCCATACGCAACAAACTGCGATGCACTGTGTGTTCTGACACCTTTCTATCAGAACCAGCATTCACTTTTTCAGCAATTTGAGCTACAGTAGCTCGTCTGTTGGATCGGACCACACGGGCCAGCCTTCGCTCCCCACGTGCATCAATGAGCCTTGGTCGCCCATGACCCTGTCGCCGGTTCACCGCTTTTCCTTCCTTTTGATAGGTACTGACCACTGCAGACCGGGAACACCCCACAAGAGCTGCAGTTTTGGAGATGCTCTGACACAGTCGTCTAGCCATCACAATTTGGCCCTTGTCAAAGTCGCTCAGATCCTTACGCTTGCCCATTATTCCTGCTTCTAACACATCGACTTTGAGGACAAAATGTTCACTTGCTGCCTAATATATCCCACCCACTGACAGGTGCCATGAGAACGAGATTATCAGTGTTACTCACTTCACCTGTCAGTGGTCTTAATGTTATAGCTGATCGGTGTATATACACACTTTTTAAATAAGTATAATAACGCTATCTATAGAACAATAGGATGCAGAGGCTCACATGTTAGCTACAGCAGCTCTTGGAACTAATTTGAACATCTTTCTCTCTGTTCATTGTTTATTTTGTAGCCCTATTTCTTTTAGAGCAGCATGACCTCATTTAGAGGCCGGGATTGGCTGCTCTAGAGACGCACAGAGCAGACAGTTGTGCCGAGTCACATGACTGAATGCCGTGCTCCCATTGGAGGGTACCGTTCCCATATCTGGCTTGGCTGAGTTACAGCAGGCAGCAGCTCAGCAATGCAAAAACACACAACAGCAACAACTGCTGGCATCTGCCATTACAGTTAACATTTGTTAGAGTAAAGCGTTCCCTTTGGCATTCTTCTGTGCCAGTGCCACACAAAATCATTTCAGTCTGGCTTTTCAAATCCCCGTAGCTATCGAGAAAAAGAAAAGCAGTATTTTTGGGGGCTCCCATATATAGGACACTGCTACAGTAACCAATAGACATACAGGAATAAGATGTGAATATTAAGGGTGAAATATACAAGGCATCTCACTTTTTGATCCAGACGTACACCTTTCCTTACACATCAAGTCCAGCTCCTAATTGAACGTTTTCTGTCTTATTTCCAGGAAAAAGGGCATCCTTCACTCCGTGTCTGGGACTGAGACGGATAAGATCTGGCCCTATATCTACTCTCTGATGTCCACAAAGATCCCCCCGCTGCATCCGAATGAGCGCCAATCCGCGCCACGATGCAGCCGTGAGCAGTAAGGGACTAGTCTGGAGGGAAATGAATAGGACAGAGGGGTATATATGGTCCTCGGATCACTTTATAAACAGAAAGTTCTTTAGATCCAAACGTCAATCCATGTAGGAGCCTAAACTATGACTTTTTATAAGGAAAGAAAAGGAAAGAGAGAAATGCCATTTAAGGAAATATTGCCTGCGAAAGCAATGCCTTGTAGATGATTTTATAATACATGTTTTATGAAACTATTTTTGTAATATATAAGCTATGACGGTTTAATTAGAGGTGGATTAAAGTAATCTATAATGCTGGAGTAATAACCCCAAGAAACTGAATGGAACCAGTCAGGCTCAGCGTAAAAGGCTTTTTCTTAAAATCATAGTTCATTTTAAATATTAACACAGCCTTTATTTGACATGGTAGCCATATAATCTAGTTTGAATGGACGTCTTTGCACCTTAAACGAATCATTCACAGATTCCTACTTATGTAGTTACTTTTAAATGACTGCTGTCAAGGTCTGTGTGAGCTTCAGTGCCCATGATTAACATTCAATATGTCTGCCTTTGTAATCATTTGTTTCTCTTTCGAAGCGCTACAGTTACACTAACTAACAGTGTCTACAACACTAATGATTCAATAGCTTTATTTGTAAAGGCAGCATTAGCATTTATACTACACAGTTTGCTTTAAAACAGAAACAGATGAGTTACTTAAAAGCAAAAGTCTGTGGCTTTCAAATAAACTGAACTGAACTAAACTAAACTAAACTAAACTAAACCTCTCTTTAAATCAAATGCTGTTTATCTAGGGATTCACAAGTTCTCAACCACTCATCGTTTTAATGGAACTATATTGTACAACTGTCAGCTGTCTTAACTAATGGAGTCCGTTTCCTTCTAGACGTGTATGTTTTTGTGTAAATATACGTCAACAAAGTAATGAAGTTTGTCATGCTGAGGGGAAACAGTCTAACAGATGGTGAAAATGCAGCTTATGAAGTGATAATCGCTGAAGAAGCAATAACAGTGTGGTTGTGATTAACAGCCACGTCTTCCCAAGACACATCGTTGCATTAAATGTCAATCTCTTTTTGCTTGTATTTGTATTATTCTCAATTCTTTCGATATGCATCTGTAACCCTATGACAACCAATGATGTGATCCCATAATACAAAGGTGCTAATAAGGTTATTTTCTCAATTTTTAATCTTTCTCCAGTTTATTTCTAAACAAACTCAACTGACCAAATACGATCTGTGTTTTTCTGTGGGTGTGTATTTAGTGGAAGGTATTGTTTTGTCCTACAGTTTTCTCGTTCTTGGGCTGAACTGAAAACAAGGACAGATATTTCAGTGCATTGGGGCACCTTCGTGTTACAACGATTTTATATCTAGACATGGATGAGGCTGGAAAACTTTACTGAAGATCCTTCTGTTGCTGATTGTTGATGATTTCATTTCAATTACACCCGTGCATTTCAAGAGCAACACACGCATGTTGATTAATATGTTTGTTAGGGTTGATGAATAACAGGAAATGTAGCCAAATACCTGAAAGTTAGAAGTCTTGATATGTTTTTTTTTACTGTAAACTGAACACCATATAAGAAATTGTAACAAAGCAAAACAATTAATAAATCTTCAATTTTACAACAAATATTGGAACCGCAAAATATTTACTTTCAAAGATAGATAGATATAAGATAGTCATAGCTTACACTGTAATGATTTCATCTCATACCAGTATTATCACAGTTCACTCATTTCTCATTTCATTCTGAGATACATCTACTTACTTTAAGAATCAATTCCTGAAATAGAAACGCTCATATATTTTGCATTGCACAAATATACCCCCCAGCTCTGCACAAAGGAGAAGTTTGTTTTTGTAATAGTATATTATAACAATTATATTTTCAATCAAAGTGCAATCAATGTTGAAGAAAATATAGAAACAAAATCACACTTTACCTGCGAGTGTATTATTACAAGTTGTGTACTTCTCAGCACAGTTTGATTCTTTGATTCCTATTGATAAAATAAATGCGAGTCCTGGGGGCAGAGCCGGGGTATTTAGTGGTCGCCATAGAATGAATCCTGTTCAAAATCCTGTATTGTGCAGTACTCTAACCTGTATGGGTTTCTTTGCAGTATTTGCATTCTGATTCATATCTGTACAAAATTAAAAATAAATTATTTTCTCAATATTTGTGACGCCCTGTTTATTTCTCATGGCAGTGTAAAACAATAAAGATGACAATATACAATTCTCACAGTCTCATTTAAATAGCAATGCACACGATGCAAACGTGCTTATGCATGTATGTGTCATTTTACATTTCCACACACCCAATTCTAAACAAGAATGTATCGCATTTATATTTTACAAATGTTTCACTACCTAGCATCACTGAGAGACGTTGCAACCCATAATAAATGAATCAATGCAAGGAGAATTGCATGCACCCTATTTTAAGGATGGAAATTCCTGTGTGAGTCAGAACTGTATGGGATGAAATTGGCCACAAACCCTGGAGTGTATTTCCAGGATCGCAGAGACCTCAGCTGATTCATTAGCTATATTGAATTAGAGAGTTTATTAGGGACATGTCTCATCCCTCTGCCAGAGTCCCCTGCGAGCAATTCCCGCAAAAAGAAAAATGCCGCAATGACACTAATGAACAGTGTTGCTCGTCCAGCTCCCGCTCCGCTCCGCGTTTTCCCGCATATGTGCATCGCCGGCTGGCAGCCCTTGTGGTTTTACAGTGTGATGCTATACAATAATCCTGCGATCATACTGTACAATTGCCATCCGTGCACCGGTGCCGGGGTTGATGGCACAGATTCGCCGCGGTGACCTTTGACTGGCCGTGGATGACAAACCAAAGGTCAGCATTTCACACAGCAGCTTGTTCCGCTGAAGAAGAGCAGTGAAGAGGAGAATGAGAGAAAGCGCTCAGACAGGTATGTTATCTGCGGAGGCTTGTTGCAATGCTGCTGTTACATTATTAGATACCTCTAATATTGCATGCAATGATGCTGCATTAAATACAAAACCCTTCTATGGAGATTTATAACGCATGCTTTTCGACAGCAATGGCTATATATAGGATAAAGCCCTGCACAGCTATAGGCACAAATAAGGGAAATTGAATATAGACAAACCGCTGTGGATGGGATTCGTTTTTCTCGTGATGGGATATAAAACATTGTTTGCTTGAACTGTTTTATTCTGCATATTCTGAATTACATATATTTTGCATTGGAACAGAAAGATGCTGAGCGCCTGCGTTTAGTCAATGTAATATAATGTTTCTGCTGACTGACACTCAGGCCTGTCAACAAGGGGCAATTGAATATGCGATGATGCAAACATTGTTTTTAATTGAATTTTCAGCATTAAGAATATTACTAAGCAAACACACGCACACATATATATTGAAATTAAGCCATTTCGTGCTGTGTTTTTCGACATCTTATTTGCACCGCAGAACACAGCAGCTTGTGAGTTGAAGCCCCATCTTGATCTTGAAGTCAGATGCACATTCATATTTTAATTTCAGTTTTAATATCAATTTCATGTAAGATCCACACAGCTTTGAAGGGTCTCGTTATTATTAGATATGATTAGGACTTGCCATGCATTCATTGATGTCCCCGCTTTGAAGCTACAATGTGATGATATGAGCTCGATATGGAATAAATTTGAGCCCCTGGGAATAAATGCCCCCAGTGAGCCGTCCTGCGTGTCGTGCTCTGACGTTTTTATGAGCATCACGGCACAGAGGAGGATGCTGATAGTGTCCATGTAGTATCCCTGGTCAAAGATCTCCATTTAAAATATCATTTGACTGTGTTGTAGATGGCCCTTGATCTGTAGAGAGAATGATTGATTCATTCGGGGCTGCGTTTCGTCCTTGAATTTTAACGCCTGGCTTCGATGGTGACGTACCTGCGCCAACGCATCCCCAAATTATGGGCATTAGCTTGTCAGCTGTGTGTTGGAACTGGCCGGATGCCATCACTTTATACTGACTTTTAGTCAGATGAAATGCAAAGCCTGAGATTGATGCCTGTGCTTGTCCCTGATTGGAGGCTGGAAACCACTCTATATTCTCCACTGTAGAGCTGAATTTATTATTATTACATTTATTAGAAGACAATATATCCCATTATTTGTACATACAGTTCCCCATTTATACAGCTGCTGGTATAGGTGGTGGTATAGCCTAGATCTATATTTTGTTATGTCACAATGATGTAAACTAAGATAATGGTTTTGAAGTGATTTTGACTTTGATTTTGAAAAAAAGTAATGTCGTCTGACTGCAAATAAACTGTGCTACAGCGTGATTACAAGTGGGTCATATCTGAAGTGAACATGCTTATACACGCTGTGGGAACATCACAGTATCGTGTAGATTTCTAACCGATCTACCCAAGGAAATGATTGCCTGTTTTATTGCGTCTCATATACACATTAACTAGTTGATGTTCCATTAAGATACAAAAGGTGTTTTCTATGTCTGTGTAAAAGACTGTGAAACATTAAACTGAAGATCTTTCTGTGTTAGGTTATAGGTTGATTTGTACGTTTTTTTGGCTATGATAACAAAGGTCGTTGTTGCTCTGACTCTTACTCTGACAGTTGTCATGTGAGGAATCAGTCTTCATGGGTAACACAGAGACCTCAGGAACATGCAGTCAGTCATGTGTGGGATCTCAACATGGTTTCACGACGTTGAGTAAAGATAAAGTAGCTGAACCAGTTCTCAAGGACGTTTGTGTCATCTCCACAAAGCTAAGATTGTTTGCATTGAAATATGGAGAACTCTCTCTAGGAATATTGGATGCATCTAAATCACCACATTACCATCTTCCTTTTCTGGTGGTTGTAGCTGTTGTTCATAGCTGTGTTGGCACAATAATTGCAATGCTTTTTTGCTTGGATTCTTATTGTATTAGTGCAGAGATCACATGTTTCAGGGCAGCTGTGCTAATGATGAAGTAACAGTATTATTCCCTTTAGTGTGTAGCCTATATCTTGTCCATACTTGTCCAACATATTTGGGAATTGCACCAAACCACTGTGAAGTTCTCTTCAATGGTGAATGTTTTTTTAAGCCTTGCCTCTCCCTGTACTAGCACTGATTGCTGTGGATAGACTTGATTTCCCGGACTTAATTCCTTATCCTCGCGATATAAGGGGCACTGCAGTTGCCAAGGAATTAAATCTAGGAAGTAAGTGAGGTTTTGGAAGCCAAGATGCTGAAATAGAAGGTAAATCTTCCTGCAGTGTCTAGGCCCTTAATTAGGAAGCCAACCCAACTGGATCTCCTGACAAAGCAGTATATTGAGCAGCACGGTGCTGACTAATATACTTCAGGTCATTTCTGTATCCAGCTATATATTAGGCTCTTAAGACATCATGGCCTTTAATGAAGTGACAGTGTAGCTGGCTGTAGAGCAGAAGAGCAGTTCTCATAAAAGAAGAACAATCATTATAATCATTTAGATCTTGTGCCCATACATGACGTGTCATTTTTGTGCTTGTGAAAGGATTTTGATACAGACCAATGGAAAATTACGTTTTCCAGCCAAAGATCAAGTGCGGTTCTGCCGATAGCCGGAGCTGTCAAGGACTAGCGTTGTCTGTAAATGTAAAGCATTTGACCAGAGTCAGGGTGAGGGCTGGGCGATGGCTGCTGGCCAAACAGAGGATGCACGGATCAAGGTTTACCACCGAAGTCGGTCAGACACTGCCACCTCAGTCAAATAGTCAAAGCAGGGCACACGGCACATTCCTGGGCTGGCATAGCTTGAATTTCTGTGGTCTTGCTGAACAGCCTTCATTATTTACCAACCATATTGATGTTGAGGGAGACCAGCAGGATGACTATTTTAGGTCCCAACTGAATGGCTGGGTGTTTGAGAGGGGGAGTGGCAAACCTCAGAGGAAGTCTCATAATTGGCGAGTGGTTGTGAATCTCTGTCTTGAACCATAAAATAGAAATGAACAGGGATTTATTTATTTATTATTGATGGAAAAAAATATAAAGTGTGGATAGTACCAGCCAAAAATAAGACCATTTCGTTATTTATGAGTAACACATTTAGAAAGTATAATATTAATATTCATTACTCAATAGGTTTGTTTGTATCCTCATTTATTGACCACATTGACATGATATTGGTTAGTATTATATGCAACAGTTATGAGATATCGGGCTTGAAGATGCAGCTTTCACTTTTCCACAAACAATCAGTGTGGTTATGCATTTCTAAATCATATTCTGATCAGTGAAAATATTAATTCACACATCCAAAGAAAGAAACATAAGGACGTTTATGAAAACTCTGAAATACTGTTAATTACAGTTTTGAAGCACTATTTGATTTGCAGTCGGCTGCAGTTTGTTGTTTCAAATTGCTCAGGTTAACGATACATTTTGCTGGATGACTCTGGAAGTGTTTTTTTGTGTGTATGTGAAGTGTGTGAAGCACCTGTGTCATTAATTCACAGCACCGCTTCGATCTCCCGGATGCAATACGATATAAAGCACATCCAGATCAGCAGAATCTGTTTGTTCTTATGGGGTTATGGAGTTCAGTTTGTAGGTAAACACCCATTGCAAGCGTTAAAATGCAGTGTCTGTCTGAACCTGTAAGACTTTAATCTCCTTAAGGTTGAATTGCAATTGAAGAATGTGTCTTCGTGTTGGACTGGGTGTCGTCAACATGACTTGGGGGAATATAATACCTGGGATATTCACCAAAACAACCATACCTCACCCAAGTGAAATGGTTTTGATGGGGACATGGATACAAAGGTGAACCAAAAAGAGACACAACTCCAAACAGGCAGTCTTTAGGCACCTCTGGCTGCCATGCTAGTGTCAGGATTGGCTTGGAGCCAGAAGAAAGCCCTGAAAGGACCCATTAACTCAGAAGGGGGAGCAAGCTGGTTTGTATGTGCCATGAAGTAAATGCAGTCCCGGTGACGGGCTTTTTCATTGGCAGAAGGAGAAGGGGGGACCAGCCTTGAGCAGGGAGAGAGGGAGAGAGAGAGAGAGAGAGAGAGAGAGAGAGGGAGAGGGAGAAAAAAGCCCTTTGCAAGGAGATGTGCATTGCTTGTGCCGCTTTTACATGTGATTTGCAAATACGGTCCCTGTGCTCATGAGCCTGCTAGGAGGCTACAAGAAAAAGACGACCGGTAGTTACGATGGCTATGAATCTTTGCAGCTGGTCGACAGCAGCGGTGACTTCAATAACGGGGAGACGAGCTCGGCGGCGGCGGCGGCGGCGGCGGACCCAGCAGCGAAGGGAGGCCCGGGCGGACAGGAGGCCTGCAGCACCATGGACAGCTCAGGTAAGACAGCGGCGACGCAGGGGCTGGGGTTGGGCTGCGTTCACGCACAGAGGATGCGTGCCTGGGAATGAGCCATGCATTCGTGCTGTTTTTATTTGATTGTGTCTTTATCGTTTCATATGTGCGTTTGCATTTTCACCGCTGTGCATTATTTGAACAGAGAGAGAGAGAGAGAGAGAGAGAAACGGTGGCTGTCTACAACGCGCTAATGAAGGGGATTTAAAAAGAAATACCTTAATATCAACTATTGCCCTTCAATGCACAAGCTTTATTGGTGGTCAGTGCTATAGGGGCACGTGTTTGGAGGTTAAAACGTGTTTAATATTAAATGCGGTGAGAGAAGTTGATTTGCAAGAAGCGCAGTTGGTGCATGCATTTATAGAGGCGTCTGCTTTGTGTTCTTTACCAACCCTTAGGAACCGGGGTGGAGGTGTGTGTCTGAGCTTTTGTTTCTTTAAAGGGTTGATTGGATGAGTTGTTTCTGATATCTGAGGCAGGTAGGGAGACCCCTTAGTGAGCTGGCAGGAGCAGACAGTGGTTCGGAGGGAGTTTCACTGCAATGCACTGAAAAATGAGGAGGCCTTTGGGACTCAGCCCATTTGAAATCTAAATGCAAGCCAGCGGTGAGGGAATGGTGTCGGTTGAGCTTGTGCCTGAGATCCTGTCTGCATGGGCCGATTCCTCGAGCTATTTAGAGAGTGATTAAGTCTTCACAAATTAAACATAGCTTCACACCATCTACAGTCAAATAATTAACAAGGGCTTAGAAATATTCTAGGAGGCAAAGCAGTCTTTAGAAATAATATCTGCAGCAGCAAACAGATGGGGTAACCATTCCTAGACACTTGAGAGGCACTTTTTAATTTGATTTTCTTAAAGTTGAAGACAACAGGCACTATTGCTGAGTTGCAATTCTGAAAATGACATTTACTTAATTGGTGTTTTGTCATTGAATTCCAACAGTGAGACAGTGAGACAGAGAGACGTTTTCTGATTATATATCTATTTTCTTTAGGTTTTTTTGGGTGCTGTTATCTGACACCAGCATATAATTATGGAAAAAAATACATTTACATTTCTTGTAATTTTTATTGAAACTCACGGAACTATTAAGCGGAAGACTCTTCATATATTCATGCTGTCTCAATTAATAATTTAGGTGTTAAATGCAGAGGACATAATTTGTCTTTGCAGGCTGAAATGAAGTCTGCCGTGGAGAAATCAGAATATACCGTTCATTAGTTTAAATCTGGACAAGAAAAAAGAAGCCCATTACATTAACTACAAGATATCTGTAACCAGTAGATTATAATAGTTCTTTAGGAAATGGACAGCACACACTTAGATGTACTTAAAATAATACAATGAAATTCTAACATTGAATGCAATATATTTATTTCACAGCAGAGTTCATGTGAAGATTTTAAGTTAACAAAATTTTCTTATCAGTTTAATTTTATTACACTTGAATACATTTCTGGTCTTCAAAATGTCAGGGAGAACCACTTAATGGACTTATGTTGTGTAGCAATGCTATCATTATACTAGTATAGTATTAGGATCATATGGTATGCTTATGGTACGCTTTCTGGTTATGACTTTAACGTTTCAAGACTGGGTTTGACTTTGTTTTATGTGAAATGCATGTCAGTGAGTCTTTGTTCTGAGGTCGAGCTGTGGTTAAAGCAGCTGTTGTTCCCACGGTCTATATATGGAGACCTGTGATGTTTCAGTCGAAGTGTGTATACAGATGTCTCTGCAGATGTGTACCTGAAAGCCTCTTTTAACTGATAAAACGTGCCTTATCTCTGCCTGCAGACAACCTGGCTGGGCAGCACCAGAGCCCAACATTGTGTTAGTGCTACAACCCTGGCAGGAGATATGTGGTCTTGAGGGGAAAAATAAGCTTCCTTTATTCTCATTTCAGAAAGCAGAGACCCATCCATAAAGCACTAAAGTAATAACTGTACAGCAGAGAACTAAAGCGTTTATGTTAATTCATTTCAGTCATGTTTGTCTGTGACTTAGACAGCGGTCTGAAGACTTCACCTAGTCATATACAGACTAAGACAAATCTGAATTAAAAGTCTGTTGACAACTTTCTCCAGAAAACCTTAAATACGACCACTGTGTATCACCTTCTGTTGTTACTTGTGGCATTTGAAGGCAAAGCAATGTCTTGTCAATTGGGCAACTCTGTCCCCTGTGGTCAAGCTGGCTAGAGTAGAAAAACATGGGGTGGATTGGTTCAACACGAGCGAATGGATCCGATGGGGAGAAATAGTCATGAGGAAGAGACATGTCAGAATACAGGAGAACTCTGTGGATTGGAGGGATTGCTCAGTGTCCCTCCTGTGTATAGGGTGCAAAATGCATTACAATTTCTCTTGCCCCGTATGAAAATGTATGGCTGATGTAATCGGGAAGACGATGATGAATTTTTTAGAATCGCCCAGACTGCCGAGCACACACTCTCACTCGCTGTATCCATGCAGGAGAACCTGAGACAGCGTGAGTCATGCAGAGAGGTGACTTCACCCAACCATTCCTCCCCTGCTTGTGCCGGTGTTGTAATGCCCTGTGGTTGTTCGAATGTTCTCCTCAAAATGCAGCAGTTCATTTGCGAACCCCAACCTCCTTTCCGCAGCTTTTTTCACCGGGTAAACAACAGGCTAGTCTTTACCAGGCAGTGCCAAGCTTCTGGTAGATGTTTTCACACCGGAGACATCTCTGTTGAGCAGCAAAATAGTTGGGTGGAAAGTTCTCACGGAATCTTCATGAAAGGCTGTGCTGTGTTGTATCGTTGGTGTGTCTCTTGTCAGTGTTTGTGGGTGTCCGTGTCGTGTGTGTTTATAAGTCGTCAAATCTGATCACTTGAAGGTACTTCATCTCCAGATATGGAGGCCAACTACGGGGGAGGTCTGCTGGATATGGTGAAAGGAGGAGCAGGCCGGCTTTTCAGCAACCTGAAGGACAACCTGAAAGACACTCTGAAGGACACTTCTTCCAAAGTTATGCATTCAGTAGCAAGGTAGGTCCAAGTTGGTTCATTTTCTCTTTTTTTGTCTTGAGATGTTTGCAGATCCATTGATGGGAGGCATCTTGAGATCCAAATGATCGGCTTCTAATATGTGGGGTGTTTCTTCCTCTAGTTCTGATTACTGTGAGAAGCTGTTAGGTTTAATGCTTCAAATGCACCTGCCAGGTTTGGTAAATACTAATCACACTAAAAGCTCGTGTTAGACACAATGGGCAAACATGCTTTTTCTAGTTGCTGTGAGCTGCAATGAAGGCATCACATAATCCCTGAAATATTAGTGAGAGTGAGAGTGACAACAGCTGCAGTTCTTTGTGGATTGTCTTTGTACCGTTTCCTGAAAATACACAAGGTTGAGCATCTTTCTGCTGATGTATCCATATAATTGTTGTATTGTATAACATAATTTCATGTTGCTCACAGTGAGGGAGATGGCTGACATTCCCTCTTAGAATGTGTCTCGACTATCTGACACGCAGACATGGAACTGCATACTGAGGCTTTTCAACAATGCAGAACCCAGAAACTAAAAAAACAAAACAGATGCTGAAGAGAAAGCAGACCCAAACAAAACAGTGGCGATCAGACCCCGTGTGCGTGAGTCGTGACTGAGGGCTGTTGTGCTGTAGCCGGTGCCTGGCGGTACTTCTCTCTGAGGGGCTGGAGGCCGTGAGGTTTGCACAAAGGGACCTGTGTGTGTGTGAGAGAGAGAGAGAGTGGGGGAGAAGGCCTCCAGACTAGGAAAGGGGGATGTCCCTGTAGAGAGGCCGTGTCTCCGGCGCTGATGTACAGATGCCCTTGGCAGTGCAGGAACTCTGCAGAAGAAAGTGCTGATCTGTTTGGTCTGTCACCGCTCTCAAGCCCAGTTATTATTAGTGATGGTCGATTATCGGATGGACAGACGGTGGACGGTCTCTTCCCACTCACTTCTTATTTGTCGTTGTTTTAGTTTTTTTAAACCCCACAAAGCAACTCAACAAGACATTTAAGCCAGAGTCTGCAACATCTCAATCATGTGATCTTCTAATGACATAAAGACATGTTTTTCGCAAGTTCCCTTGCGTGGGATCCCTGAGCCGAAGAGAATGATATAGCATTTACAATCTGGATAAAGAGAAGGTCCTTTTCTTGGTCTATTTTCAGATGCGCACCTGCAGCTTTCAGGCCGAAGGGCAGTACGTCTACAAGTACTGTTTTAGGTCACATATTTACATTTGAGATGTTTCGTATTATAAGGCAGAGCTTTGAAAGTGGAATCTCTCACACTATTATGTATTGGAAATCTGTGATATTGTGTATCCTCTCTAAATATTGAACGACAGAAATAATTAAATAAAAAGGTATGCCATTTAATTATATACCCACAAGTAATGGTTGATTACATATATAGAATAGGTTGGTAAAGACACAAACTAGGCATTCATAGAGCTTTTACACATCCTAGACACTGCTTAAGGTATTTGTGCTGCCCTTAAATGAACTTTGTGAAGCCTCTCCTTACAGTAAAAAAGCAGTATTTTTTCTTGCCAGCTGCATTAGGTTTGGTTTAGTGCCACGAATTATCCTCACTGTCTGCTTTTTCTTCTTCTTGTTCTTTGAGGCGTGAGAGAGATTAATAGAATACAGTTTTTCCTCGGCATGGAGAATAATCTTACAGAAACTCATAAATCAGTCGGCGGACAAACTGTATTTTGTGTTTCATGGCCGAAGTGTGCAGTGACCTCTGAAGAAAGCTTTTTTCTCTTTACTATAACACCTTCCCCTTTGGCAGCCTCTCGGGTCTCCTGGCCAGGAATTGGGTGGGGTTTGAAAGCAGCAATTTGTATTTTCGCTTCAGAGTTTGCAGGCTGTTTCGTCTCTGCTGGGAAGACAGGGTTGTAGGGAGAATTATTTATTCTTTGCACCTTGGATGTGTCTGTGTATCGCAGGTGGGAGAGTTGTGGTGATTAGTAATGCAAACAAGATTGTCCCGTATTTACATTTCAAGCCGGGAACTGCAGCATCAGGCTTTGAAGAAGTTATGAGTAAAATAAATCCTCCGGGAACTTCAAATGCCTGTAACACAGCCGAGCTGCACCCACAGACAGATGCGGCGAAGCGACTTTCCTGCAAAACATACGTCACTGAGAAAGAAACGACTTGTGTGGAACCCACTGAATCCCAAACATTGACAAGCCTCTTAAAGTCCATCGGGTATGGGGGTAGTCACAGCTGAAGGTCACGCGTTTCACACACGAGTCATATGAAATAAGCACCAATCGATAGCGATGTTCAGAGATGCTGTGGTTCTAGAGGATGTAATTTTACCGTCTCTTCACGAGCTAAGTGTACAGGCCAAGCCTCGCCTCACATCCCTCTTAATACCCCTGAACCGAAGTGCAAATAACATTGTGCCTTCCAGTTATCTCCTTATGTGGACTCATACCCTCTTAACAATTCTTAACAGCTTACTGGGGTGGATTGTCTGTTGCATAATAAAGATTTCCTGTGTGACAGTTCGTTCACACACACGTCAAGGCAACACAAGACTTCCACCCCAAAATTGTGTGTAGTATTTTAATTTTCGTGTATTTTGTTGTCTGCGTTTCAGTTATGCAAAAGGAGAGCTTGACATTTCTTACATCACATCACGCATTATAGGTAAGTATATATAGATTATATATATGTGTGTGTATATATATATGTATTTATGTGTAATTATATGTATGATTTATGTATAAACAGAAAAAATTATTTGAAGTTCTTGCTGTGCTTTCTTACAACCTCAGCTGAACTCATACTCAGTGCAGTGTCACCCATAGCATATAAAACCAGGATGAGTTGAAATAAATACTTAATCTGTATGGTCCAAAAGACATAAGAACTCAACCTCATCGGCCAAAATTAACACAATGTGTGTGTGTATATATATATATATATATATATATATATATATATATAATTATCAAGTGTTGTTTTATGTCCTGTGATTCATATTGTATGTGAAGCAATGTGAAGTCATGTTTTTGGACATCGTGAGTTTGTGTAGTTTTCCCCAAACTCTCATTGCACCCAAGAAAGCAACAATAGCCCAGGCTTTCCTGGTCCCAACGTGGGAGTCTAAATTGCTCTGAGTCTTAAACCCCGGTGAGCTTTACCTCTCGCTGGATACAGAGCCGCCAACTGGCCCCAGATTAAGCGGACACTTTGAGACCGGATGTGTTTCATGAGCGATCTCTACGCTGACATGAGCTGATGTGTGACCAGAGTGGCCGAATCACTTAGTCTGCTCACTTTTTGCCAGCAGAGGCTTACATTATTGATCAGACCACGTGAACCGTGAAGCGCTGTCCGGCCCAACAAAATGTAAATTAATGACGGCAAAAAAATCTGGGAGCGAAGCCTTGAGCTTTTCTTTTCCGGTGTTATGACGTTATGACGTTATGACCTCGTTCGCGGCGCTGCCGCCCGCCACTAAGTCCCGTCTTGCTCTCACACCCAGTGATGTCATACCCCGCCGAAGCTGTGGAGATTGGCTACAGGAATCACATCGAAGATGTCCGCTCGTTCTTGGACTCCAGGCACATGGACCACTACACCGTCTTCAACCTGTCCCAGAAGCTCTACCGCAGTGCCAAGTTTCATAACAGGGTGAGTAATTGAACGGCACAGTCAAACCACACATTCATCATGTATGTGTTCTCAATGTGTGCTCGGCTTAATCTGTGGTGACAGTCTGACGTTTTTCCCAGTAAAAACATTCAAAGAGTGCTATCAGGTGTTTATAAAAGGCCCATCCCACACACGTGCGAGACTGGGTTTTTGACGGTGTAGGGAGGTATTGAAATCTCAAGAAGCAACGTGTCTTTTACCTGTTAGGTGTCGGAGTGCAGTTGGCCGGCCCGGCAGGCGCCCAGTCTACACAACCTCTTCGCCGTGTGTAAAAACATGCACAACTGGCTCAAGCAGAACCCCAAGAATGTGTGTGTCATCCACTGCATGGTAAGAAGAGATCTCGGCATGTTTTTTATTTTTCTCTGCTTCGTTGCCTCTTGGCTCCCCGTACCTTGTCTCTGATTCAGATGTCCTATTTGCTATCACAGCTGCTTCAGACAATGTGTGAAAAAACACAACCTACTGTAGTATATCTATTGTAGACAAAACTGGAAACATGTATGTTGTGTTTAATTCTGTTCAATATCTTCCTTACGAACTATCTGCATTGCTTTTTTGTGCGAAGAAAATGGCTTAAGTCCCTGTTCGTGCTGCTTTCGGTGTCTGCAAAGCACAGCATCTGCATATACTGTATACTTGATCAACTTTCTTTTCCATACTATTGTCTAAGGATGGCCGGGCTGCCTCGGGGGTTCTGGTCTGTGCAATGTTCTGCTTCTGTCATCTCTTCAACCACCCAGTTCCTGCCATGCAGCTACTCCACTCCAAGCGACCCGGCTCGGGTTTATGGCCCTCTCACCGAAGGTACCGAACCGGCTTGCGTTGACAATGGAGGCTAGAATCTGCTATTTTGGCTCCATTTCTTATTTTTCTGGTTGGTAGCATAGATTATAAATGTAATACTGTGTATAATCAATAATTTAGTGTCTGCTTTAGTAATGATCTTTATAAAATCACCAGGGATGTGTAAGCAAGGCTTCTGTGTTGGTTTAGAGATCTGGTTTGATGCGCCATTGTTTCCCGTTGCAGATATATCGGTTACGTGTGCAGCATGGTGTCGGAGAAGCCCACGCTGCCTCACTCCAAGCCCCTCATTATAAAATCAGTCACTCTGAGTCCTGTCCCCTGCTTCAATAAACAACGCAGCGGCTGCCGGCCTTTCTGTGACATCCTCATCGGAGAGACGAAGATCTTCTCCACCGCGCAGGACTATGAACGGATGAGGTGAGCCGAGAGTTGTGTCCGCGATAAATAAGCCAGTATCCCGTTGCCGGTGAGGTGCAGGAAATTATAAGCCATCAACTGAAATAACAAATTAACTTGGAATCGGAGATGGCAACTGAGATATAGAGTAGCTTTTATGAAGGAAAAAAACAACCACAACAAAGCAGTAGAATGTGATAAATCTTATGTTCGCTCCAATGGAAAAATAAGTTGTAGTATTTATAACAGGAGGGAACATAATATGGTACAGTGTTTTATTACCTGTCTGATTTCATGTAATGACGGTCTACTTTTGAGGTTTAATTGTGGTGAAAGAGCAGACATAGAAGTGAAATCAATGCGTTTCTCGGAGCTGTGAGCTGCTGGCAAACACATAATCACATTCTGTGCAAGGACTGCCTCTCTATCTCGTATATATTTCACAAGAATGTAAGTTGCGTTATCGAGGTAACGTGTGTGTGGATGTCCCGGCTGTTTATCCCACAGAGAGCACCGGGTCCAGGAGGGGAAGGTGGTGATTCCTCTTGGTGTCAGTGCCCACGGAGACGTGGTGGTCTCGGTCTGTCACATGAGATCAACGATTGGGGGTCGGCTGCAGGCGAAGGTGAGAAAAGCAAGTTTCCCTGTGCCTGTTGGGAGGATCTTTTTCCCTTTTGAAGGAGCAGAGTGTGTTGAAGGCACAGAATTTGTGGCGTTCATTTAGTGGGCACTGATTTGTTTCCATCGAGCCAAACTGAAGCCATGTTTCTCTTTTGAAAAATAGGCAAATAAATTTGATATCTCAGTTCTTTTTGTGTTGCTTCTGTTAGATTTTGTATACAAATATTTTGCCTTCTCTAAAATGTTCTTACAAATAGACACCTATTGTCTATAATATTGTAAAGCTTTAACAATATAGCCTGAAGCCGGGGCCAGCAATGTCGACTCACACAGAGACTCTTTCCAAATTCGTAGAAAGAGCAACAGAAAGAACAGAATTTAATAGCTGCTGTTAATCTTCTTTTCAGGTGACCAACACACAGATATTCCAGATACAGTTCCACACTGGTTTCATTGCTCCAGGGACGACCGTGTTAAAGTTTACAAAGTGAGTCTCTTCTCTTTCACTATTCCTCAATAAACCTCTTTAGCTCCTGGGTCTGCAAACACCTGCATCAGGGGCTACCAAGGTTTTTCAACCGAGGGCCACATGATCAGACATCCATATGTGTGCGGGCCGCATTCATTCTTTGCCTATAACAATGGCAAAGTATCGTTTGCTGGCATGACACCTGTCCGTGTTTCCTGTTCTCAGGCCGGAGCTGGACGCCTGCGACTCCCCGGAGAAGTATCCCCAGCTCTTCCATGTAGTGCTGGAAATCGAGGTGGAGAGTGAGGACAAACAGAAGGACCTCACCCCCCCGTGGGAGCAGTACCCGACCAAAGACCTGAGCCCCAACATCCTCTTCTCCTGCTACCAGGAGCACCAGGACGCCTTGGCTGTCGTAGGTAAGAGACGGATGTCCGGACAGGGTTTTAATAACCTTCATCACTGAATCAGTAACTCCATTGAACAAGAAACATAAATATGAGCTATTCCATGTAACTCTATTTCTCTATGTAGGTGTTGGAGCACACCTCGATAACCGTGTTTTCGGCTAAAGTTTTTTTGATGTGTTCAAATAAAAAATGAAGTATTTTTGTGTGGCAGCGATGTGCAGTTAAGAAGCCAATCTGAGGCAATCTTCTGGTATGATTTCACTTATTGTCCAGTTGCTATTTGTGTCTTCTGCGTACAAACGCGACACTGATTGTGCTGAATGAGTTCCTGGGCCATTAAAATAATATCCTTTTCTTGTTTAATTCAATTTCATTCTTTCCTAATGAGACAAAATGGACACGGAGGTTTTCGAAGGTAAGAGTGTAGTGCAGGAAATAGGAATCAACAGTGAGAGACCATTAGGGTAGTTAAATGTGACCTTAAGGCTGTTTATGACAGTTTCACTTGATGTCTGTAGAAAGTGTGAGGCTTGTAGAGCTAGTTTGCTACCTTCACAATACAGTGCAGGGCTCATGTCATCCAAAGATATTTTATAGGGCAGTTTATGTCAACAAATTCCTTGTGAAAATCGGACATAACTTCCCAAAAATTTGGCAGATTTCGTACGATTCCAATATGTAGGTGGGATTTTTTATAGTATTCAAGAAACAACTAATTCAGTAACTAATCTTATAGCTTTTGAAGCTGACAGAGTTGCTGAGAGTTAAACGACAGGACAAAGTGCTGCTTTCCAAATTGTTTATGTATTGAGGGATTCATAATTCATGGGTGCTTTTGTATCTTAAAAGGCAGCAGTATTTGCCCTGATTTCATTGCACAGATGGCACTGCACTGTATTGTAGAATCTTGTACAAGTTTCTAAGTAGCAAGAACGCCCAATTTATTGAAAGTGGAGAAACAAGAATCAACGACCCTTTGGAAAATGGCGTTTTAAAGAAAGGGGTCATAACTACCAAAAAAGGTATTGTTTTAAGAAGCACGTCTCCGTTCCCCCTCCTCCAGACCCCAGCAGGGCTCAGTCGGGCCCGGAGGACCGCGCGGCGCAGGGGAACGAGGAGAGCGAACCCTCGGACGACGAACTGCTCTCCCTCTCCAGCCAGCAGAGCAACACCAGCAACGAGAAGCCCGGTGTGCCGCCGCCGCAGGGCACGCCCAAGGGGGGCAAGAAGCAGGAGTCTCCGGCACCACCACCCCCCCTGGCCGAAGACGTGGACCTGCTGGGTCTGGACGGGGCCGCCGGAAAGCAGGCCTTCGCTGCCCCGCCTCCACCCACCAACACCGACCTGCTGAGTGACCTGTTTGGGTCCGACGCCGCCACGGGGGGGCAGCCTGACAGCAAGCCAGCCTCGGCCCAGTCGACCCCCCGTAAATCGGCGGTGTCTTCTTCCCCGTCCCCTTCCCCCCGCCCTGGAGAAGGTAACTCGGGCCTCTGTTTATATTCACTTTCATGATCAGTTAACTCCTTAAATCTTTTTCCTGTTAATTTTATAAAGCCAAACTGGAATTATCCTACCTAACACTAAAATGTTTTTTTAATAGTATTGTTAAGTGTCTCATTGGGTAATAAATCACATCATCTTTTGAATTAATTAGACCTTGGGATGATGTCACTGGGAATGATGTCATCAGGATGATGTCATGCACAAAATAAAGTACCCTGAACGACAGGATTTCCAAGTTTGCTTTAGCTACATATGTTATTACATTGAAAGTAATTTGCATTATTGGTTTGAACAGGTTTTGATCCATTTGGGTCCAGTCCCAAACCCCAGGGCCAGGAGTTTTTGGGCCCGTTCCTGGCAACAGGTAACGCTGGGCAGACTGACCCCTTCCTGCATGTGACACGGTCCTCCTCTCCCACTCCTCTGAGCACGGGCAACATGGGTAAGGCATGAGACTCTGTGCTGCACTCGCTCTGATGCATTTAAACATGTATGTAACTCTCAGGATGCCTGTAAGATTTTGCCCAGAGCCTCTGTTCGAAGTGTGGGATATGAAGGCATGTATTGACCCTGCTTGCTGTCAGGTTGTGTATCCAATCTGTGTGAAATGTTTGTATTTTCAACTTTCTTTTGTTTACTTCTGTCAGGATAATTTCAGTGAAAACTCATGCAGCCTTTTCAGCTATTTACCATTACTAATCTGAGCTCTATAAAGTGGCATGGCTTATTCAGGCCTCAGCTGCTGTTCAGAGGCATGCGACTGCCCCCCCCCCCCCTGCCATTGCTTATTTTGAAATGGTTTTCTGGCCTTGAAGCACTAAGTAAAGTAGCTCCAGATGGTTTCCTGGCTGTGTGGGTTTGTGGGTTAAAAATACTCCAAATGTAATCCGAAGCCCCACCTCAACTCCCAGCAATATTGGATACCCCAGCTGTACCTCGGGAAGATCATGCCAAGCACATGTCTCTGTGTTGTCCTGTAGGTAGGACCTCTCCAGTTCCTCCCACTACGCCCACCGTCAACATCCAGCAGCAAAACCTGATGGGAGGATGGGAGTGGAACAAGCCAGCAGCGCCAGGTAACACGCAAGACTTCCTCTTAGTGGCTGTACTTTCTCAGTCACTGTAGTCCAAAGTGATGTTACTATTGTGCGTCAGCTTGGCCTTGACCTGCTCTGTGGGCTCTTTGCTCCCCAGTTCTGCCCTGTGACCCGCATCCAAATGAGTCCAGCCACAAACGGGAGGGCTTGGACCTGTCGCTGATCTTGTGTGTGAATGTATCTTTTCTCAGGAGGCTATGGCATGGGAAGCAAGTCCGCCAGCACCAGTCCCACAGGCTCCGTCCACAGCACCCCCACGCATCAGCCAAAGCCCAACACCTTGGACCCCTTTGCAGACCTGGGGGCTCTTGGTGCTAATTTAGGAGGTAACCCTTTCATTGTTGCTATTTTGCGATAGTGTTTTGATAAGATACCATTGTTATATCTTTGCCAGTAGTGCCATGTTGCTCCTCGCTCTGTGCAAGTTTTGAAGGCCAGGCTGATGAGGAAGCTCTTGCACTGTAGTCCTGCCAGTACTGATTTTCTTCTCCAAAATCCTTGTAACTCCTCAGTAATCACCCAACAGGTGGCTCTGGATTCTCCAGCAAGCCCACCACCCCCACGGGCACCGGGGGCATGTTCCCACCCATGGGCTCCCCACAGAAGCCGTCCCCCCAGCACACCGCGGGAGGCTCCTGGCAGCAGAGCCCTGGCTACGCCTGGCCACAGGGCGGGGCGGGGTGGCAAGGGCAGCAGGGCAAACCTGCTGCCGCTGCCACAGCCACTGCCCCGCCACCCATGCCCCACTCGTCCCCTCAAAACAGGCCCAACTACAACGTCAGCTTCGCCAGCATGAGCGGTGCCCCCGGCGCCGGCGTGAAGCAGCCAGCCAACTTTGGTGAGTCAAAAACAGCATCGGCTTACCAGTCCGGGATCGCGTTCCCGGGACACAAAGGGACGGATCGGGTTTGCCCTGGCACCTGCACAGTGGTATTTCTTAATCCTGATGTTTAGACTGTTACAGTGCGAGTCTGTTCATATAATACACCAGCCAGGGAAACAGAAACATGATACACCCCAAATGTCTTATAAAAGAGTCTTGTTTGGTCAGGAAGTTGTTGTTTTTTGTTTTTATTCCAAAGTATGCGGGTATTTTATGATGTGAAATGCAGTTGTACAGATTGTACAGCTTGAAATACCAGCAAGAACCTGAATGAATGGGTGAAAAATAAAACAAGACTTCAATTAACATCTCTTTGGCTTTACTTTGCTCAGGGACCAAACCTAAAAAGGCAGATGCTAACTTTGATGACTTGCTGTCCGGACAAGGCTTCTCTGCCAGCAAGGAGAAGAAGGGCCCAAGGACAATAGCAGAGATGAGAAAGGAGGAGATGGCCAAGGAGATGGACCCTGAAAGGCTCAAGGTGAGACGTTGGCATTTAATTTGTATTTTCGGACGAGAAAGGCAGGCAGTGAAGAGGCAAGCCCACTGCCTCCTGCTGGGGTCCAAGTCTAGAGACTGTGAGCAGTTCCATTTGAGCTTGACTGTCCCTGCCTTTGACTGTCCCTGCCCTTGACTATCCTTGCGCATGACCGTCCTGTGTTTGTCACAAACGTTGTGCAGATTCTGGAGTGGATCGAAGGGAAGGAGAGGAACATCCGAGCTCTGCTGTCCACGATGCACACCGTCCTTTGGGAGGGAGAGACCAAGTGGAAGCCCATTGGCATGGCTGACCTGGTGACCCCAGAACAGGTGAAGAAGGTCTATCGTAGAGCTGTCCTCGTGGTCCACCCGGATAAGGTGAGTCTCGGGTTAGGGAGAGAGGAGAAACCAATTCAGTCTTGTGTTTTTGACGTTCCCCACATCCTGAAAGACTTATGTTTAATGCTGTGTAGATTGAGGTGCATGTTTTAAAGTTGAGCACAAAAGATATATGTATGTAATAAAATATCTCCTCTTCCTTTTTTGAAGGCTACCGGGCAGCCGTATGAACAATATGCCAAGATGATTTTTATGGAATTGAATGATGCCTGGTCAGAATTTGATAGCCAAGGACAAAAGCCACTGTATTGAAATGCAACAAAGTCCAAGCCCTCCCGATGATTTGCTCTCCCTTCAGATCTGTGCTGTGATTCCTCTTATTTTTTTAATTCTTATTATCGTCACTTGTCACGTGGGTTCCTTTCCATAGCGACGTTGGTATACAGATTTAACTGTTTAGATGTAAACCTCAGACTCACCCATTCAACTGGTGCACATTGTCAAATGGAAAATGTTAAGGTTGTCTTGTACAGAACACTTTTGAGAGAAACTTGAACACACAAAAAAGGAAAACAGGGTGGTCCAGCATCGATGAGACATTCACTGATGGTCAGTGAAAGATCTTTGTCCACAATACCATTCACTTATTATGTTTTAATGTTTGAAATAAGGTGCTTTGGGCTGAACTTTAAACAGGTTTTCAATATGATAAAGAGAGTTGAATAGGGGCTTGAAGGAGTGAGCTATACTCCATTACAGGTATTCACTCTAATGGTTATGAACTCGGCAGGACAATAAAATAAAACACACTTTCGACAGCTGCATGCAGAGACAAATTAGTTTCACATTTGCACAGAGTCCCCTCTGACTTCAGCTTGTATTATGTGCGGTACATTACTCCCAAGGAAATCCTGCATCAGCGATAATTAAATGAAAGATCAAATGATAGATTTAATTTTTCTCACTCTGGAAGGCAGCTGGCCGTGGTGATTTAACACGGAAAGCATGCGGCCGCCAAGAGCAGATGATGATAAATACACACTTAGCGATGGGCGAACACAACCCCCACACGGAGGTTATAAACTGCGTAGTGGAAAAGTGAAATGAAATAAACTGACGTTGAGTTATTTGCCTTATTTAGTTTTAACTTTTGAGACGGTTCCTCGATGGCCTGAACCATCTCAAAAGTTAAAACTAAATAAGGCAAATAACTCAGCGTCAGTTTGAGACCTGTGGGGAATGGAGAATATTCCCATGTCATTTTGTTTTTTCATTGGCATTCAAAACAGTAAAACGGTGAGTAACCATTCCTACACGCTCCTATCTTTGAAGACCTTTGGCATCCTTCCCGTCTCCCTGTGTGGAGAATAATATACAGCATCTGAATCATCAAATTTGTGTACCTGGCTTTTACATCTGCCTGCTGACGAGCATTAGAAATGAACCTCTAGGCTCTACACATGATGGGACATGAAGATAATTTAGGCATACCGAACAGTGTATCATAGATCCTACGCCCACTATTTCTACAATTCAAGACTGGGAGATTTTCCAAGGCTTCTGTCAGGTGACCTTGTCTGCAGATGTCTCATCCATAGTGAACCACCCTGGAAATGTTTGCTTTCTTTTTAGAAAAGCCTCTATATTATTTTATTACGAAACTGTATTTTCTTTTGCTTATTAATGATCTGTAATCACCACAGGTTGAGGTGTACTGTATCGATGAGAAGCTGTTTACATGAAAAGATGAGTTTATCAATGTTTATAGCTTTAAATACAATTCCAGCGATTACAAATGCATCACATTGAATTGAGTAAATTGACCAAAATATTTCCTTCAGGTGTGTTTTTGCCCTGCAGAAGTAGAGGTAACCTAAGCTGTTGTAAACAGAGGGAGTTTGTTTTTAATTCAGATTTTAGTTGTTATTTTTCTTTTCTTTTTTAACAGTCTCTTTGTATTTGAGTGCATGAAGCGAATGAATGAATGCAGTCTTCATGGAGTCGTACAATTACCCTAAAATTACTTCCTGAAGCCGGTTTCAAGAGACTGCATCCAGAGAAGTGCTTAACCTGCTCTTGGTCCCAAATTCTGGGTTATTAAAGTGCCAAGCTGGTTTAGACATTTTGTGACGGCTCAACATAAATATATATAATGACCAAATAAAAAGTTTTTCCTCATCTCAAACTGTCCAATAGAAACATGTAGCCTATCGCGGTGTGATTTATTGTCAGAAGCCACTAAGTTGACAGGTTTGTAATTAATGATTCATGGGTAAGTCAGAATTATAGTTGGTCTATTCTTGTTAAAACAAAATATCAGCTGATCCCATATTTGACTGAGGATGTCAACTGGTTAGAAGTAAAGACCTCTAGGAAACAAAAACACTATTTGTGATTGGTGGCTGATGTAACATTTTGATTGAAGGCAGGCATAGCAGACATTAATGAAAAATGAACTAATATCTATCTAAACAACATATTAGACTAGAATTTCAAGCATGGAAGAAGATAAAAACCCACCACTAACAAATAAGCAAGAAAATCATTACAAGAATCAATTGTAACCATTCCTGCAACTACTTTAGGAGTAAAGTTAGGATCAGATGTGGCAAGGATATATATATATATATAAATATATATATATATATATATATATATATATATATATATATATATATATATATATATAATCTTGTCAACCCAATTTAAACAAATTAAATAATTCTCATAGTAATGAAATGCACCAAACTGATGTGGCTGGAATAGCAATTGATTTGTTAGAACAACTGACTGTCTTCTATTAACAAAGATTCAACCCACGAATAAAACAAATTAAATCTTTCTAATTTAATTAGTTTAACTGTTGAAAAGTCTAAAACAGTTGAATGAAAGTACTGTTATTCAGCTGAGATAACTGGCAAGGCTCTGTTTCTTCATAAAATGGAATTCCGAGTTAATTAACTATTTATTTATTTATTTATTTAATAAAATGTATTATTTATTTTAATCAATAACTGCAGCTCTTGTGTTTTAAACTTCATTCTATTTATTTCATTAAGCTCTTAGCCTTATGAAACATTTGTGAAAAGTGTTTTTTGTCTTTTGTTTCTACTTCTGGCAGATTAGTCACATTTACGCTATAATGAAGCGTAATTCTCTTCTCTATTGAAATTGAGAAACTTCCATTCAATAAAGCGGATGACTGGAGTTCATTGTAATATACTGACGTGAACTTGTTATGTTTACAGAAGTCTCTCAAGGACATTCCTTAAAGGCAGTCTTTTTATTACATTTTTGAAAATAAATCCCTGGTACATGGAAACAATTTTACAGGTAGCACTGAACTATTAGTCCAGCCTAGTATTACACCTTGTGGAGAAATATTTCTGTCCTAAACAATCTGGTCAACACTGTCACGGTGAAATTGTCAAAGCACGTGTGTTTTCTGTGTGTTTGTTTTTCCCATACATTTTTTTCCTATTTTAAATATTTGCTGAAACAATGAATGGTCACAAAATATAATTTATTTTAAGATGCTACAAATATTTTATTTAGCGATATATTTTCCTTTAATAGATGATAACTTTATATCTTTATTTATGGAGACATGTTATTCCATGAAGGCTATTTTAGTTTAATTAAAAATAATATACATTATTGCTTTAATGAAACTATGAAATCTGGTTTCTATTGTTAAAAAATTGTGATATTCCATTTGTTTTCTTGAATAGTCATTTGAAAAGGAAATTCGGCCAGTGAAGCCTCTAATATCTTTCAGAACTGTTGAGCTGTGTGCTGTAAAGAGACACTGACATGAGAAATATCAATACATGTACTGTATAAACCCCAACGCTTATTTTGTGTGAATATGATAATGTTTGTTTTGGCACTTTTATGAAAACACCTATGTTGTAAGAGAGAAAAATGTCGGTATGTACCTGGGCCTGAGCTTATAATAATTATAGCATCAGTATAAGTATGCAGAAGTCTTTTGGAAATATAGTCAAATACATTTAGCTAAATTCCCTTCTATGATTAAGTGCATCCACAGGAGAACACAATTAAGCATTTTTACTTACTAAATGTAAATAAATAGTTCAGGAATAACAGCGAAATCCACTAAGAGACAGTTATTAAAATATATTTTGCATGTACAATATTAAACGTTATCACATTAGGTACTTCAAATGCCTGTTGGTGTGTTGGCACAATGGTACAATGTTAGGAAAAGGTATTTGTCTTATAATATGTAAAATGTAACTCTTGTCAATGGATAATAGTGGATTCCTCCTGTTATTCACAGACTATTTAATTTCATTAGTGAATAATGTTTAATAAATGCCAAACAGAGAAGGGATAGTACTACTGCAGCATTTATGATTAAGTGAAGAGTATACATAGACCTATCAAGTAACCTGTCGTAATCTATACAGTGCACAGAAAGTCACAGTGACTGGACTTGTTTTAGAAAGTACACCCCCCCTGTTTACTGAACATGTGTGTCTTTTGAAATGTACAGCGATGTTCAAGCTAACCTTGACATATTGGATGTGTACTATTCAAAACAATTATTGTGAGAAGGTGGTGAGTTTTTGATACAATTATGTGTTTGCTTGTCTGCTGTAAAAGTATTACTGAAACGTGGAGTCTGTTCCTGTGATTTGTTGGTTCCGTTACCCATTCCAACCTGTACATATTAATGAGGTGCAATGCACAAATCAATAAAAAGGTGAAAAATGTAAGCATGTTCTCCATTCACTCATTTCAAAAATGTATTAATTGAACACTTTCACCTTGGATAGAAGCTTCAAAATCAAATAATTAAATTTTCCAATCATTATTATCCTTATTATATGTTATCCTATATTTTAAAAAACGAATTGCATTCCTGTATCTGTTTTTTTACATCATTTTGGTGACATCATTATTATTCATAACTGATTCGGTATGTTTTGTATACATTTCGTCGGAAAGACCCGAAACAATCCGGGAACTGCCGAAGCAAGGAAGCCATATTTGAATGCGGTCGTGTCTCCCAAATCACGACGGTGTCCGGCCTCAAGGAAATAGGAAGTAAACTATTACCAGTCAAAAACAAAGGGAGAAAAGCCACTGAAGACCGAGGAAGATGGCGGGGGTTAAAGGTAGAAGCGTTTTAATATATATACCAATATAAAACCGTGTCATTCTGCCTGAATAGCTATTTTGTGTTACACACGCAACTTGGAATTTAATGGAGTGATACTTACGTGGATGCGGAGCGGAAGATGAGGTTTTCTTTGTAAGTTTATATTGCGACAGCTGCTAATAAGACTAAACTCATATCGTGCACCTGACGTGGTGTTTACGTCACAACATCAGCGTGTGCTTTTATATAAATGTATATCAAACTGGACTTTCGTTTCCTTTGCTCTGCGGGCAACTTTGTAAACATCATTCGCAGAAACCCGTTTTGCACCTCAGGGCCACCGTAGAAACCGGAGTATCAACTACTGTCTTTAACAAACGCGTTTTGATTTCAGTAAGTGGTCACTATCATACTAGTAAATATGAATATTAATAGATAGAAAAAGTATTTTATACAATTAGGCCTACATAATTTGATAGCTGTTGATATGTTTATTTTTAGTTCATTGCAATGTTATTTGTTTAATATTAATAATAATGTATTTTCACTAAGGCAGAATCATTGTATTCGTGTGAAAATGATGGCATCAGTTGATACCATTTCTTTGTTGTGGTCTCTGCAATACAAGGGGACACTGCTGTTTTTCAACAGGATTACAGTAGCAGCCCTAACCTAGCCTAGTTTTGAACATTGTGCAAACTTCACACAAGTAGTTAAGTGGCACTAATTGATTGTGTTAATTGAAATTTAACAGAATCACAATATTGAAAGGACACAACTTTTTTCATCAAACAATCACCTTTTATTGGAAATAGCACCTTTTGCAATGTTGCCACAGAGCTCTTCACAAAATTAATTTAATGGACACCGTCGTCTTCTGAATGTAGGAACGTTACTATTCCAGGACACCGACCCAATCTCAGGGAGGATATACCAGCGCTGTTCATTATATTTTTAATTTCATGCTTATTAAAGTGTTTCAAATAGACTTCAGAACTGTGCTTAATAGTGCGGTATCTCCACAAGGTGGCAGACACATTTTATATATGCATTATTGTTTGTAGCAATTCTCAGAAATAATATTACTGTTCCAGTAAACTTCTAGAAAACTTTTTTTAATCGACCACTGCCATTCAATCAATTTAGATGAGATGTCAAGTCCCTCTTTTTATGTGCCATGTGTCAGTCACGTGTATTTGAACTCAGATGAACATTGTTCCCTAGTGTCCCTTTGGGCAAACTGCCCACTTCATACTAAATTAATTACACGTGCAATTAGTCCACAGTTCACCCACAGAGAGGAATCAAAGCCATAATGTTTCGGCACATCATGGAACCCCAGCCAACACCTTTTATCTGTTTATGGCTTCGGGAACTCTTGTCATTCTTTAGTTTCCAGTTCCAGATTGTAGTCTCTCAAAGTTACAGCTTTACACTCCCGTGCAGGAAACAATCCAGTTCATATTCTGAATTATTCCTTGCTTTGAAGTGGTCTTGCCATTTTTTAATTACTATAAATTTTATTTTATGAAAAGTCACTGACCTCAAACATACATATCCATCTCTCCACTTGTTCCACCAGGTGGCAGCATCAGTTACTTTCTTTTTTAAAAACAACACAGGCTTAGAACAACAATATACCCTTATTTTTGTAAGTTGAGCACTGAGTTATTCATTCATTAATATTTCTATTGGCACATCTGAACTCAAGTTCATCCCAAGGGCTGTTGGTTTTTGGAGTCTTGCTATAAAACCCCTTACCCAGGAAGACCCATTACACCTGATCTTGGTGCAGAGTGAATGATCGCGATGGGTCACGTGGCCTCTTCATGTTTGTTACCTCTCTCATGTCCTGATGATGCTTCAACCTTTGTTTCAGCGTTAGTGGGGCTATCATTCAGCGGTGCCATCGGCCTGACCTTCCTCATGCTGGGGTGTGGCCTGGAGGAGTATGGGTAGGTGGACAACCTTTCCTTCAATAGTCCTGTGAGGAACGGAGGCAGAAGTTTATTTGTCAACAGTTCACAACTGATAGAGACTTATTTAATCAAGCGTTGTTCTCAGTTTTGAGTCAAAACACCTCAATCCCAATCGATTTTCAAGACACGAGGGCAGGCATTGATCTCAGAGGAAAGGTGAGGAGTAAGTTGCGTAGTTTTAGCACCAGGGAGCCTACATGTAGTATTTTAATCTTGTAACTGATGGAACAGCTCAGTTTAGTCTCTCACAATGTCCGTTGGTGTAAACTCACCAACACTGTACTGCAGGAGGTGGAATAAAACTGCAGGCATCCAGAGAAGATCGACAAAAGGATAGACTGGAGTGGAGTTTGACTCAACAGCATGTGGAGAATGGTGGCCTTCTCACCGCCTCTTGTCTCCGTCACAGAGTGTACTGGCCCCTGTTCGTGCTGATCTTCTACGTCCTCTCCCCCATCCCTCACTTCATCGCCAAGCGGCTGAGCGACGACACGGACGCCACCAGTAACGCCTGCCGAGAGCTGGCGTACTTCTTCACCACGGGCATCGTGGTGTCGGCGTTCGGCCTGCCCATGGTCCTGGCCCGTGTTGCCCTGGTGAGTGCGGCCTTCTGCGAACCCCCATGGCGCTATTTTGTGCATCTTTTTTTGCTTTTAATCACTTTTGGAGCAGTGCTGTGTTTCTAACTCTCAGCTTCCTGGGTGAAGACACTGTTGTTCTTCTTCCACACCTTCAAACAAACTCTTTAAATCAACTTGGCTGGGCTCTGTTATGCAGCAAGAGGCTATTTTTTCGCCGAGTTAAGATCCTCTGGCGCTGGAAGCCCCACTGTAGGCACTTCTCCAGGGTGGGTGCTCCAGGGAGTTGTGCAGCAATCTTTTATAGCGTTATTAAACTCACCCCGGGGCTCGGTTACAAAACATATTAGATTGCAGATGTACAAAGTGATAAATAGATGCATCTTTTAGGACGTGTGCCAATAGAACATCAACAAATGTTTTTTTGGAAGAACTAATGCATATCATTAACTTTTAAAAGTGTGTGTAAAACCCGTTGTGTGTGTGTGTAGAGAAATACTATTAAACCTCACAGTAATGAGAAAAAGATGTGGTTTTCTTGGCTTCGGTAAATTATTCAATTGCTGGTTTTATGACAGAATTCCAACTTCGGGGTTTCTTCAGGATGTGTAACCTTGAATTCTTTTGTTTGTTTATTTATTTATAAACATTTTGTGCTGCCAATGACTGCAGCGTCTGTAGATTTCTGGATTTGTTTGGAAGATCATGTACTGTGGGGAAGTGCAGAGGAGGTGCATGTAATTCGATATGCCTTTGAACAGGGAGAAATCGATTTATTGTAAGTGTGGATTATTGCAAGAGGATTGTGGGAACTATGGCCAGCTGGTGATCCTACTGACCAGTCAAAGCTGGGAAACATGAATGTGTTCACTTTTCTGCAGAGCATCTAGATCAGGGGTGTCAGACTCCTTACTCCTTAATTGGTCTAATTAAGCAATTAACTGGATTAATTGAACACTTCTCTCCAGACTCTGAAATGTTCTGTGTGTTCAGTGTTTTGAGTCATCAACAAATTGTAAGGTATCGAATATACAGCCTTTTAAGAACTCAGGTGGTCACGTGACCACTTTGCCCTAGGCCTGTTTGTGAGATGTTCCTTTGCTTTATCCTCCAGATCAAATGGGGAGCCTGCGGTCTGGTCATGGCGGGGAACGCGGTGATCTTCTCCACCATCCTGGGCTTCTTCCTAGTGTTCGGCGGCAGCGACGACTTCAGCTGGGAGCAGTGGTAGCGGCCCTTTAAAGCCACGCGGGAAAACTGCCTGCGTGACACGACAGCCATGCACTGCGCTTTCACTCCTCCTTTATCGTGATTATGTCAGTGCTGTGGTCACGGGCAGCGTCCATTTCCGCCGGTCGCTCGGATAACGCAGAGAAGCGCTTTGATTTCGGGAACACTACGTCTCGCACTCCTCCTGCTTTCAGGTGACACTGGCTAAACCTCTTTTCTTGACTTCCTGATGCGGTAAAAGCTGTGGAAGAATGTAATTAAGGATGTTTACCGTCTTATACTTCCCTTCCCTCATCCTGTGTAGCTTTATTATCATTTTTATATACAAATATGCATTATCAATAGGGTAGGACCGGTCGTTTAAAGGATCGGCAGGTTGTGTTGAAACTAATCACAGTTTATTAGTTTTTAGTCCGCTGTTAGACTTGTGTTTCTGTTGATCACAGGGACTCAAAATATGTGGAAGGAGATGCACTTTGTATTCGTCTCACTTTAGGGATCTGTTCTCTAGGGGTATTTGTTAAACTTTTCGTCTAAATACAATACTATGAAGGGAGATTCCATTTTTTGAATGTAAATACTGATGAAAAGACAGGCGTCATGAAGAATTCAACTTAAAAAAATAAATAAAAAAAAATGGTGTGCGCCAGCAAATCAGCCAGTTGTGATATTCTCAAGGTTCCTCATGAGCTTTTTTTGTATGGAAACATTTGAAAGTCTACTATTTCAAGTATGAATCATGAAAACTAATCTGCCTCTATGATTGCAAACCTTTTCTGCCCCCCCCACCCCAAGTAAGCATGAATCATTTAAACAATTTGTCATGAGTTTCCTGCAAAGTTTAGACCCACAACACACACAATGTACCACTTTTGCACTCGTCTGAGCTTAAATATCCACATAATTGTCAAAATTTAATTATACGTTTATTTATTTTGTACCTTAATCACCACCACTACCACAATTAACCTGCTGTATTGGGTTTGTTTAATTTCTCTGATTCTTGGTTGATTAGTGCCAAAGAAATCACACTACCAGTCGTCGAATTGTTAATTTTGTTGTCTGTGTGATCGAGTATCGATGGCTGTACCCGAATAATGCCTTTTTGTAATAACCGTGCCTTTTTCTACTACTACTGCTACTACGCTCTATACTTTATAAACCGCTGCGCACTTGGACGCCGAAGAAGGATTTTCCGAATGAATTAATTCCGGTGTGTATCAGACTCTGAAAACCTCAAGTGCTCTTTGTAACGCGTGGCTAATGAAGGCTGTTGTTCTTGTGTCGTACAGCGAGGAGAAATGAAAACGCTTGCGTTACATAATAGTCTGTGACTCACACGCGACCGGAGCATTCCCCACGGATGGGTGCGGGGCCGTTTGAAACAGCTGTACACTAAGCCGGGCCTTCGTACTGTATGTAACCAGCTTGACGCTTGCATCTATTAAAGAACACCTACACAGCTTTGTCACATTACTAAACTGTGTGTCTGTCTTTGTGTTCATTCGAATGCACCTGTCGTTATTTTTGTTACAGTCCGATTACAGATTCATTTTTTATGAACACAATCTTTAATAACACTCTTCCCTGTTTGTAGAATAAACAGTGGGGGAGAAAGTGATGTGCTTTTTTTATTGATTATGTGACTTTCTCCTTTTTAAACTATGCCTATCCTTTTTTTTAAGTAATCTCTCTTTAAATCATCTGTTTTCTCTGAAGGACAATTGTTCCCGCAGTCCAGGCCTAGCCACGTCTACTTAGCACCTTACAGGAAAGTCCAAAATAGACCGGCCGATGAAATTCCCAGCTGGCTTTGGTGAACTGAGCCGCCGCAACCTATAGGATCTGTGTTTTCCACCTCCGGCAGCGGCAACCAGGCTGTCCGTGTTGTATTCTCGGCCGTGCCACTGTTATAAAGGGAAACGGTCACTGGGGATTTGAGTAAAGGTTCATCTGCACGACTTTCCAGATTCCAGTAGCGATTGAATGTACTTTGTGTACCAAGGCTAACGGCGTTCCTGTTCTTTTTGGGTTTCTTTTCTTGGCAGCGGTTTACACTTCACCGAAGCTCGTGGGGGATGCCGTTGTTTTTGTTGATTTTGGAAAACTAGAGTTTCAATTGCGGAGCTTGAACCTGGAAAAAACGTTTTTATTCCTCTAAAAGATCATACTGTTTTCAATTAAGATTTATTTATTTATTTATGCCTCTTTATTTGTGAAGCATAGTGGGATTGCAAGGAAGAACTTTACCACAGTTTTCAGTTTTTTTTACTGCATCTCTATATTGTCACGTTTGTTTAGGAAAGTCAACCAATTCTAATACTTGGTTTATTATTATTTGGATGAGCTAATTGGTGAGTTCTAGATCTAAGTGGTCTAAACCATTAATGGAAAATGAATTTTTGAAAAGGGCTGGGAAAGATGTTTTTTTTTTCGTATCCCACTTACACGGGTAAGTGTATCCCACTTAGATTTCAACAGTCTTTTCTTCCCCTAGCTGTAGAAATCTGCAAATGTAATTTAATGGAAAAATAAATAGTTTTTCCAGGGGCGACTGAAAGGAAGCTTTTATGGCTGGCTCCTTCAGAGTTGCCTGGATCGCACAGAGCAGATCGGAGGGAAAAGAGCTCCTCGCACACACAATTAATTGATTCTGTGCATTTAGAGATCTTCTATTTGCTCTCAAACTCAGGGGGAAAACAGGAAATGCGTTCGTTCAAAGTTTCAATCCACCTCCTGCTAAAACCAAGCCTGGCAAAACAAGCCTTTGTGCCCAAAACATGAAGGTATCACTTGTCTTGTTGATGCACAGATACATCTAAAAAATCTGCTGTTTTCGTTGGCTGTTGTTCGTTTTGCCTCCCTAATTTCTCGTCTAGATATTTTGTGTCTTTTTACTCTCTGGCTGCTACAGTGACTAGCTTTGAGGTTTCCCTAAAGCCTTTATTAAGAAACAATGTGTTTTTCTACACACCAAAGCGCCGGTTTACTCTTGAAGGTTTGTGAGTAAGAGCATCGTAACACAGCTTTCCCTCCATCTGCGGCAGCTGGTTCTCATAACAGTTTGCTGACAAGTGACGTGCAGCGAGAGGCACAAAACGATTTGTGCTTTTGGAACAATTAAAGACTATTTCTTCTCCCACACCCCTATAAATCAGGGAGAACATGTGAAATGCACCCTCTCGAACACGGCAGTCAGTTAGTAGTAATGCTCCTTGCTGGGCAGTTAGTGTTGATGCCACATAAGCAACTGGGAAAGACACCAATGTTCGTGTAGGGGCTGCCTGGGTTGTGATGATTGGTACGTATTCCTGGCGGCTTCTCAGAATAGCTGTGCGTTTGCCTGGAGACCAGAGACGGCAGCTGAGCCAGAGACACATCTGTGAGCTCCAATCAACACAACCGGGCGCTCACCTCAGAGGGGCGGCTTGCATTTTTTTTAGAAGCGTGCCTGAAAATGTAAGAGTTCAACAATTGGTGAGTATCCTGTAACCAGTTTTGTGTATTTACCTGCACTTTCTTTTGCACCAAAAAGTTTGCTAACCTGAATGAACCTTATTGCATTATTGTGCAGAAGTGTGCACAATTTATGCCCACTGCATGGCACAAATAATTGACTTCCACAAGGGGGGAAAGGAACATTATAGCATTTAGTCTGTGTGTGTTTAGTGTTTTGATACCGCCCAATATGTCCAGACCTACTTTGTCATATTGTAGGAATTGTTTACTTTGTCTTCTTGGAATGCAAAGAAAGCATAAAAACATCATACAATTAAAGGTGGGCTTATAATTGGTGCAGAATTGGTCTTTTAAAGTGGATACACAACAGCATTGTTAACTTGTCTGCCTTTGTGGGTGTCAGCCACACTTGATGATCACTCTACGCACTCCTGAGACTAAATCCCTTACTCCCTCATACCTCATATCTAGTTTGATTGGATTTTAATGGAGACGACCTGTAGGAATGTGCTTGTTTGAGGTGCAGACGACTCACAATGGCAGCCTGAATCATTCTTCACTCTGTGCGGAGAGCAGACCTGTTTGAAACACGATGCCCTTTTCATTACCGAGATGTGATTCATGGTCGTTCATCACTAATATTACCCTCGAGGTTGCGGTGTTTTTCTCTCTCTTTGGCCTTTTGAATTCACAGGGGACAAAAAGGATTCGTTTGCTTTTCTATCCTTTATTATTTCTCTGCCCTTGATCAAGCAATGCGCTACATTCATGTTTTTCTGTTATTCCCTCGGACGCTTGGTTCTGATCCACTATGCGACGCTGGCCCAGTTGTTGGAATCCATAGCTTTCACCAGTTCTGTGGGGAAATTTGTGATGTGTCGACAGGTGCTTTGCAACTTTGAGATTTCTTTTTCTGGCAAGGGGTTGGTTGCCAGATGACTGGAATGCCTCCTGTGTCCTTTTGGGTTTGACGTTCCATTCGCTTTGTGAAGAAAAAAAGTTCTACTCCTTTAAGAAAAGATTAATATATATAGAATAAATTTTTTTGTGCTCAGAAGTATAAATGTACACTTTCTTTAATGAGTTTTTTCTTAGAAAGCTTAAGAATGTAGTTTAGCATATCATTCCATTGATTCTAATCCAGGCTCTATCTGTTATCAGCGTTTGACTGACACACGTTTAACGGCATTGTTAATGTCAATACATTTAACAATAAACATTCGGCATTTGTTTGACAACATCATTTAACTTTCCATTGTGCTTCATTAGCCTCAAGATGATGTTCTATTTCAATACCTAATTAAGCTCAAGATCACGACCTTTTCATGCTGTGTGTCGCTTTGCGTTGGGAGTTTGAGTTATGTGATTCGGTAACAAGTTACCGGCGTTCTTTCGACTTCTGAGCACAGCGTGTTCCTGCAACTTGTTTGAGTGACAGATGGTAAAGAAGTGGCTTTTGACCTTCAGTCTGGGTGCTGAGGTTTCTTCAGTACCGAGATGCCAAGACCTTCACTTCACCGCCTCCCTCGAAACGCAGTAAAATAAACTAAAGCCACTTACAATACGACGAACTAAATGTTTTCTGATCGCCTTGTCGTGCTTTGTAGGAGTACGGTAACTCTTCAGTGTGTAGAAATTCACGTATTCCTGTAAGTGCGGTGTTCTCTGTCCCTGTTGTTATTATTCCTGTCATGGCACACAATGGCAAATATTGTGAGAAATAGTATTACTGATAGAGAGACATTCCTGACCGTTGCTTTAAGGACTGTGCCTCACTTAACGTCTCGATGCAGGGTATCATTAATTATGTACGGACCTGTCCAGTGCCCAGATCTTTAATTCCTCCTCAATGTCAGTGGCAGGGAATATAAAAACCATCCTGATATTTTGTCAGTTGTTACTTTAAACATAGCTAGGTGACACCGTGTAAGTATCTGTCATAAAAAGCTTAGCCTCCTTCAGTGTGTAGTTAACTGTCAAGCTGTGATCTCCTGAAGTTCACCACAACGTTGGCCTGTGACAACATTCATCCTGCCGGGAGCATCTCTTTGAAAACATGCACTTTATTTCCCTTTTATGTTAACTTTTTAAATGTCAGTGAAACCCCAGGGATAGCTGGTCCAATGGAGGGAGTTTTTCTTTGGATTGAGGGCTCATACAAGCTCCTATTGTTCAAACTCAATGGCCTTTAGGTTATGTGTGATGTTTTACGGCTCTAGTGTAAACCCTGGCTACGTTCCCGCACAAACTTGGACGTGAGTCTTTGCACACTTTTGAAGGGTGTATACTGGGCAACTTCCCATCGAAAGGCAAAGATGTGAAACTCTCTCCCTCCAGAGTAGAGTTGTACATCATTCCGTGCCACATCCACACAAGACAGATGTGAATTATAATCCCACTTTGTGTAATTGATACAAGTGAGGCTGATTGTCACTCAAAAGAATCGGCACCCATAATTCAATTATAATGCTCAACTCCACATGGCCAGTCTGGGGTTTTGTTGGCAGTCTTGTGTTGTGCAATGCATTATGAAAGGCTATCAATTTCCAAACAAGATATTTGCCTAATTAACATGTCTGTGGGGAAAACAATATGTATTCCACTGTCAGAGGAAGCCAATATTACAATAATCTGCTGCTGTAAGCACTTACTGGAGCTCGGGAACAGAATGGAAAAACAATAAAACTCCAAATTACACATAAAAACACTGTGAACAAATGGGACTGTTTTCCTCTCTTTTTATGAGGTGTATCCAGTCTACAAATACAGTGAAATGCACAAAGACGCAGGGACTTGTACATGAACATAGAACAAATAACATAGAAATATAGTCCATGGGATAGTGGAGAAAAGGTTATTTTGTTGTACGTTGTGTGACTGGTGCTCTGTGTTGCAGATCCCTTGTGTTTACTTGTGTCTCGGCCTAAATGGGGTTTTGAATACTGCCTACATAATGAGATTGAAGTTTAATTAATTCAGAACTAGAACTAATCAACAACTATCAGTAAAACGCTTTGTGGCTCTTCTGCAAAGGGCGCTATAAATAAAAATTGCATATCAACACAGTTTGGTTAAAGCATTCGTTGACCATAGTGAAAAGTTTGATATTTGTATTTATTTGAATATGCTTTATAGATTTTCTTTCCTGTGTTTTTTTAAATGCATTCCATTAAGTTTGCTGAAAGTAAGGACTAGCCTTGTAATCGATCCGTGCTGGATTATTTTAATTGGATTTTAATTGAATCATCGGAGTCAGAAGTGTTTTCATTGTTAGGTTTCTCTGCGTATCACAGAACCCAGGGATCATTATTTGGCAGCACTTTGCTTCTCCGATTAGGCGAGCCTCAAATATATGGGGTGAATTAGAATAAAACGCACAAACTTGGAGCGGTTCGAGTGGAGCTCTGGAATTCCTGGTCATAACGAAATGTGAGCTAAGCGTTGTGGCGTCTCGCTGTGGTCTCGGGGGAGCGTGTCGGGGCAGTAGTCTGCGTATCCTGTCTCTCTCTTCTCTGGGGCCGGGACAGGGCCATGCGTTAAGAGTGAGGTCACGCAAACCCGACTGACACCGCCAGGGACGCCGAATGCCGATCACGCCTGATACATCCTGTCACCCAAACATCGCCTCGGATAATGAGCCTCCCGTAAATCTTGGCACACAGACTCTGACCCTTCCTTGAGTTGGTGTGGCTCCAAGCCCAGACTCTTCACACGCAGTTGCAGATTCGTGACGGACAACCTTTTCTGTGTGGCATCTACACACTGTCAGTACTTTTCCTCTCATTCACAGGCCAAATTCAAATGCTGAGGAGGGAGTTTGAATGCTTTGTAGCGTCTCTTCAGAACTTATTGTACAGCCAGGTTCTATTCTAAGCGGATTCGATTTATTTATGTGTTTTTTTTTTTTTTTTACTGTGAATCTACGTCTGTGCCAGGGCAGTCGTGTCACCGGGACGCCGAGCAACATGATTTTTGCACAGAGCTGAGGCACGACTGGTTACAACTCTTTACTTTGATTTGCAACTGCCATGAGTCTTAAATTCGAGGCTTTTAGACAGATTACAGATTTCCATTGCTGTTTCCCAATCTACCTTTTTGTCAGGCGATTTATAAGCCACCATTCCTCGTCACCGAGTCTCCCTGCTAAATAAGGAACCTGGGTATCGCTGAACAGAGGGTTTTCTGACAGGAAAACAACACACAAATGCTTGTTGTGTGCCTTTCTCTGGCATCTGGTCTTTCACAAATGAGCCGTATTAAATCAAACCATCTATAATTGAGATTTGGCTCCTATTTTCACGGCCATAACATTTCGGCTTTTGTAAAAGTAATAAAAACGGGGAGGAAAACCTGGGAAATGAAATTATTTCATCCCTTCAAGGCATTTTCACAGCATCTTGGAATGTCGTACATCAGCAACTTATATACCTTTGGCAAATCCACGGCTCACGTTTTTTAACTACATTTATCTTACAGTTGGCACCGAGACCCACAATGATTTAACACAGACTTTTTTTTTAGGACAACCATGTTTTTCTCTTTCCAATACTGTTTAACATTAACAATATGCCCTAGGGTAATTAAGGTATGCTTTCTTTATTATATAAAAAGGGCCAGGCATTGCAAAGTTCCCAAAATAAGGCTTTAATATTCAGTTTAACCTTAAAACATGCTCTGTATGAGGGGTAACAGTTTGCACTTTGACATAATCTCCCATATTCAAAAGCCTAATGATCTTATTTTCTTTCGCTTTACTAATATGTCTCCGGGGGTTAATTGGGAAGATGTTCTGTCAGTATAAGGCGCTGTCGGAAGCCAGACAATGGGGTTTAATTTAATTTCAGAAATTACACTTCTAAATCTATGATCTGACCTTTTCCATCCCTTTCAAGCCACAATCACTTAAGGAGGTGTTGAGGGCAGGAAATTGGTTTACAAGCAATCTTTTTAGAAAGTCATGCAAGCTGAATTTTAGGGCTGGAATTAACTTCTCGCAATGCAAAGGAAATAAACACGCTACAGCCTTTGCTTGCAGACGTAAATTTGCTGGGAGGGCAGTAAATCTTTCTGGCGGACAGATTAAATCTTTCAAAATAATAAAAACGGGACTCGTTTTAAAAATTATCTGTGCACTTACAGGAGACATATATCCCTGGGAAAGCTTGGGAGTGTTACACTTAATAAATCTAGTTATGTCCTGGATACCTAGTTTACTCCGGCGTTAAACATCTCTTCTGAACGATATTTGGCCTTTTCTCGTTTTGACTAGCCCTCTCTGCTTACTGTTGATGGAGACGGGAAAGCCATGCGCTTAAAGACTTCAACCAACATTTGCATATCGATAAGACTTTGATTGTGTGAGAGATTTCCGATTTGGGATAAACAGTTGTGGACCAGCGCTGTGATTAGTCGGAGAGAGTTGAATTTTTTATCGACACGTGAAAGACAGATCCCTGGAGAGAGTGACATCGTTTTCAGATGTTGTCATCCTTGAATCAGCTTTCCCCAGCAGGTCTCCGGAGAGATGACGCACTGGCACGCGTCATCCTTATTTTAGAAATGCTGTAAAAATGAAACGGTTTAACTTAGGACCGCTATCATGTGCATTGTGTGGTAAACATGGCCTTCATCCACCTAAGCATATTGTTTGATATCTCTTGATTAGAAACATTCTTGGCATGTACAAATTTCAGTCGTGTGGTAGAACTCGTAAAACTGCAATGTGGTGTTCTGTGGTAAAAATGTGGTAACGGTAAAGTGTTTTGTGGTACAATAAAATAGGTGTAGTGTGGTGTACTTTCAGTTCTCTACCTTGGTTTAACCATCGTAACCAGCACAAATCGCAACAATAAAATGAATGCTTGTAATTTATCAAATTCCCCTAAAAAGTCATGCTTATCCTCAACTCCATCTTGTGCTACAGCGCTGATGTTTTGCAACAGATGAGACAGATTAGTTACAGATGAAATGGTACCGTGGATAGGTGGAGGTCTGATAGTAAAGTAAATCAAAAGCTGACACAGACCGGAGGCATTGTGGTATGACACTAAAGCTCCCTAATTACACTTTTTTTGGTCGGACATGACCCTTTGTAGTCCTTCTTATAGCATACCTGCTTAAGATTACCTCTGCCCATCACATACTATCACTAAATCGTAGCACTCTTAAATACATGAAGATTCTAGTTCAAAACTTGTTCATCAATTACTGAACACAATTTTGCAGGTCCTGCAATCGTCTGACTTCGAGCTCCTGCACTTGACAGACCTCTCTGACAGAGAAGAGGCAGCACGTCTCTTGCACACCCACCTGGGAGTTCAGAGAGGGCGTCGGAGACCGTGGGGGGGTGGGACCGTGTCATCTCTGAGTGGGCACTAAGACCTCAAGGCCTTGCCTGTAGTGACATCATGAATGATCCTGCGATGGTTCATTGTGCACGGCTAGTGACTCCACAGCTCTTCTGTGTTTTACCTCCCACTCAATAATGGTCTAGCCTGGGGGGCGGGGGCGGGATTACTAAATGCAAGCTGGAGAGGTTAAAGATATTATTGGTTTGATGTGCACCGCTGTCCGATGTCATGGACACAAGATGAATACTTGACTAAACCGTATTTGTTCCTCGAAGGGTCGTGGCTCATACAGGTGCTTCTGAACAGATTGTGGTACAATATGGGGCTGGAGCAGACATGACCGCTGTGGTGTTGAGCTGCCGTTCCCCTCAGCCTCAACGCTGGTGAATCATTGGGTAGTCAGTCAGTCATTTCCCCATCAGCTCTGTGTACCTCCAGTAACTGTCTTCAGCATGTAGATGGCAATACTGGTTATTGTTGTGGATTTACTTCTCATCTAAGAAACATAAGAAAGTGTCCAATCGAGAGGAGGCCATTCGCCCCATCGTGCTCGTTTGATGTCCATTAATAACTAAGTGATCAAGGATCCTATCCAGTCTGTTTTTGAATGTTCCCAAATTGTCTCTTCAGCCACATCGCTGGGGAGTTTGTTCAGATTGTGACGCCTCTCTGTGTGAAGAAGTGTCTCCTGTTTTCTGTCTTGAATGCCTTGAAGCCCAATTTCCATTTGTGTCCCCGGGTCCGTGTGTGCCTGCATAAGTCAATTTTGAATCTCGGTCAATTTATTTTCCTGTGCTCGTATGAGACGGAGCTGGAAGACCTTGAGGACAGACCATGAAAGTTATCCTCCGTGTGGCGCGTTCTGTGCCCCGTCTTTGTAAATGCAATCCTAAAATCAATTAAACTATTGTTGGAGTCCCTTGAACAGCATCAGATATGTGTCTCTCATCTGTTGCTGCCAAAAGCCCTTAATCGGTTGCCGCACCTTCGCAGCCCTTTAAATACCATTAAATAACAAAGATTTGCTACCACAACCTGACCGATTTATTGAGAAAATCAGGGCTTCTGGGCATCAAAGGGACTGAGTTAATATGATAAAGCCACGGGAGACGTCAGGAATCAGACTGTGCTTTTATCTCGACTGTACAAGTGCTCTTTCTGCACGGCGTCTGGGGAGACGATGGGGAATTCAGGGTTTGATGACCGGGGGCGCTCTGATCGAGAGGATATAGAAATCTATAAACAAACAAAACCAAACATTTGAATTTCTGTTTTGTTCTCCTTCAATATACACATAAATAGTATGTCATTCCTTTTATATAGGACAAGTTGAAGAGATTGCTGAGGGAAATGCAAGAGAGAGTCAATATCTGTTGGCTGTGATACACAAAAAGGTTGTGTACGATCGATGCTGATCAGACTGAACTTGATCCAGCGCGAAGGATGCTGGGAGGAGGACAGTTTGTGTTGTTGTTGTTATTGTTTACACACATTCAATCATTCTCTTTAAATCAATTTACTTAATATTCTCATCCCCAGACTTTCCCCTCCCCAGGGTTTTTGAAACAATATACGAAGGTGGTTTAGAAGACAACAATAATTCAATAACACAAAACAGTCTTTAATGTCACGAACAAAAGAGTCCAATTGCACACCTTTTTTAAATTACAGATTGAGTGTTAATGTAGTTAAAATGTCTTTTCACATGGTAAATGAAACCTTGTCTTAAATTATTCCATAGATTAATGTATCTCAGTTTAAACTAGATAATTCCACAGATAAGGGGAAAGGAAAGCAATGGGAAAAATCCCCTGTACAATCCTGGAATGCTTAAAGGTGATTAAATATTTCCATTGTCTGAAAATATGTTATCTTCTCGGAAATCAATTGGAGTATAAAATGGGAAAGGTAATCTGCAGCAACTGTGTAAAAACACAAAACAAAAATCAACATTCACAATACGCTTTGTGACCAGGGAGTACAATGCAACTGAACTGAATAAATGGAAAACATTGCCATTGTTTTCCACAAACTCACTACACAAGATGATGATGAATTAATTTAACCCTTTGCAGTATTAAAGGTACTTCACCAGCTGCAGGTTGCTTGGACTTTGGGAAGTGATGTGTTTTTGCACAGGTCCAGGATTTTCCAGCTGCCACAGTTACCACTTCAGCAAAGCTTTCTAAGCATGGGAGACAATGATGCAATTACAATGATGCAATAAAATAACAGTAAAGTGACCATATGGCTCTATTTGTACAGAAGAGCTCTCTATTATGCTGCACTGTGACCTAGTATATATTCCATACTGTAGAGTTCGCTGTATAATTACTACACAACAGAATTGTCATGCAGAAATGGTATAAAAGTGTGTAATAATTAGAAGTATTATTAACAGCTGGTTGACAATTAAACAGGGAGGGAAAATAGTGCTAGCTCCATTACAGTGTTGCTGGAGTCCTGGTCTTATCCTGTCAGCACATGCTTTCTGACATGCCTTCTGTCAGCTGTACATTTCTCATAAATATCCTACTGAAGATCTGCGACAGCGCCAACTACTTCAGGGTAAGTTTTCATGGATGTGATTAATACTGGAAGTAAATCAAGCTGGAAATGAATGCAGTCCATGGGGAACAAAGAAGGTTAACCACATAGCTGATGCTTTCTGAAGTCGGTTCAAACACATTCCTTTGTCATCAAATCAGTGAAAGCAACGCACAGCTAAGCTTTCAAGTGTTTTGCCAAATTTCATGTTAGTTGTATCTTATTGGTAACGCAAAAGTGGATTTGGTACAAATGATCAATGTTCACTCCAGTGCAGCTTATAAGTACATCAATTCTGTCAGGAACTAGTTTTAAGAATGCCTTGGCCACGGATTGTAATAAAAAAACGTTCTGGTTTAAATAAGACTTTTTTTTGTATTTTAACATTGACTGAAATAAGATCAGACATTTCCTGAAGTGTGAGTGTAGCCAGGCCATGTGCTAGTAGGAAAAGAAACAATATATGAAGAATATAATATCTCCGAATGATGGTTTCCAAAAAGGCAGAAGAGAAAGCCCTACCTAAAGTAAATACATTGTTGAGAACATTTAACAATAGGCTAAAGCACCAGCTCTATGGGTTGGATAAATCCAGAGGTTGGCACAGTTCTCTGCTATCTCAATATCAGGCATGACTTTAACCTTGCGGTTCCTTTTCTGACCAGTTGTGGAGAACCCTGCAATTTCAGGGGCCACAGGGGAGCCACAGGGTAGAGAGATGTGGAGAAACCGGTTGATTCATGAAATACAAACTATATATACTATATAAGTACATTTCATCCCCGGAGAGAGAAAATAGATAGATTTGTCATCTTCAGGCAAGCAGAGAAACTGCCCAAAAATTATTCAATTTATTATATCATTATTTAATCAAACAACGGCATGCAGAGACATGGGGACTGGGTAAACATCCTCCGTTGTGCTTTTAGATGAGCACTTGTACACAGCCATTAAGTGCACCATTATCCACCTCCGTGTTTTATGTATAAATTGGATAATGTAGCAAAGATCGGATAGTTTATTTCAGTCTCCTCTTGGGGGGGCTTGTTTGCACACGAATGAATTGTATCAGCACCGTAAATAAGCCGGGAACATTGTGTGCATCCCGAACAGAAAGTCCAACTTGTCACATTTTGCGGGTTGCTCCATGAATGCTAAGAAAGCCCCGGCCAAGTGCTGTGATACTTCGCATGCTTGCACAGTAGTGTCACATTTGCACCACAACCCTCCCCAATGTAATAATTACATAGAAAAACAGAAAAGTTCTTACAAACCCCTAACTTAAAGTGACGTTTGCAGTTTGGGGATCGATTATAATTACAGATCTGAAATTGATTCTGCATTAGCTGATCTGACCGCCGTGTCCCATTGCACACAATAGACGTAGGATTTCCTTTGCTGCCTTGATGACTCAAGGTTGTGACTGACGAAGTAGGTTCAGTTTTTTTCTCTCTCTCTCTCTCTCTCTCTCTCTCTCTCCCTCCCTCCCTCAGCTGGGATCGTTCTCCATGCATGTGCTCTGGGCACTAGTTGTCTATGTCTTTCTCCCGCAGCTTGGTGCGCAGTGTTGCAACATCAGTCTCTCTCTGCATCTCCCAGCGAACAGGTAGGACTATTACAGCTCACTTTTTGTTTCCCTCTAAATGCACCTGGGACAAATGCATCTTTAAACGGGATGGGGGTTGGTTTTGTCTTTTTATTTAGTTACCCATGCATCTTTCTGGGGATGCACTTTGCATCGCAGGGGCAACCTGTGCTGCATTAGGGGCTTGTGTGGCACTAAAGGACAGCAAAGATTTAGAAGTGGCCAGCACTGTATTGAAAACGTTTTTTCTATGTGTTTTCTCCGACTAGATACATTGGCAAGCGTGCATGTGACATAAAACCGGGTTAGATTAAAGTCGTATTTCTGCTCCCCAGCCCTGTCGTCTAAATTAATCGATCAGTTTATGCAGCGCTTTACCGTAGAAAGGACTTTCACAGATAAAGCTGTCCTGATCAATGATTTGTAAGAGATTGCCCGCTTTGTTCAAAGACGCAGTGACTGTGTTTTTCGTTGCAGGGTAATCTTTATTTTTCTCTGCAAATAAAGTAACCTGCTATTAGAGGATATCAAACCATCAAAGTTAGTGACCGCAGACAGCACTGCTTTTCCAAAGGCTATATGCACAGCAAAGCATTGGAAACTAACAGTATAATAAAGATGAATACTATTGATTTCACTATTGTGCGTCATTGTGGCAAGTGAAGAACGGTGCTGTATCAAAGAAAATATATAAAACAGTCGCATTTGTGTTAATCTATAATCTATAAAACTCATTTACACGACTACTGTTCAGTTTTTGGTTGTGCAATATTTAACTGTTTTTAATGCATATAAATGGAAAGCCTTTTCTCCTCATTTAGCTAAATTATTAACACATAACTTCTTTACCCCAATTTTCTGCTCATACACTGCTAGATGCATTGTGTATCATTCCCATGATTACATTTAAAAGCAATGTTTGACTCTGCTTGTAGGCTTTTTCACTCGCCTTAAAAATATGTGCAGTTTCAGGAAGATTGCACCTTCCCCAGGGACCTACCGTGAAAGTAAATGATTCATTAATATACAGTCTCTTTCTAACTTGCTTAATTGCCGTGCATTATACCGTACAATGATTCAATATTGCGTCACCGCCTCGCAGGAATGTATTTCATTCGGTGTACAAATGAATTGAGATGTAACGCAATGACGTATCCCACTGACGTCACCACAACCTAAGAAGTGATGGCATATTTTTCCAAACTTCTGTCAGTTGGATGAACTTGAACAGCACCATGGAGATGACTGTATCATTATACTGTAGGCAATTCAAACTGGCACCAGTGACTTTTAACCCACATTTTAAACTTGACATATGTTGATACTTATTCATGGTATTCGTTTAAGGTCTGTTCTTGAGCCGCTGCCAGATACTTTGTTTTCGTCAGGAACGGTCTGGAGCACTTGGAGTACTATCGCGTTTGTTTTGATGTGGGGATCCATTTTTAATATGAAATGTTTGCATCTGCTTGAAAAACCCTTCCTGGAAAATGTGCCACAGATGTGAAAAGCCACTTGCCTGGCTCTCGTTCCTGATCTTTATTACCGTTGTTGTTATAACTAGTTACTAATGCATGGTTAATTACCCAGGTGGGGGTGAGTGTGGCTCCTTATGAAACTGGGAAGGTTGGCACAGATGTCCACCCAATACCTCATACACACACACCTGGTCTCTACATCTGCAACGCACCCTGGGAGTCGTATTTCTAAAGTTACAGTGCCTAAACCAATGCGAGAAAAATCAATTTTCCCTTCTTACTGCGGCTCATTTGAAACAGTGACTTTGAAATGAAAAGGCACAGCGTTTTTTGGAAACCGGTCAACAGCGTATACGTCATGTGCTGTATCTCGGCGTTCATCAAGGGTGAAAGTGCTTTTATCATCACTGCTAAGGGTCATTAATTTCTAATGAATTATAGAATTGAGATTCCCACAGGCTCCTCCTTCCTGGACGTGTGAGAAATCGTTGCACACTTTACTGCAAATGCATTATTCTGGTGTATGTTTACATGCTTTTGTTTTTATTTTAAAGGTATTTCACCTTTCAGTGAGGTTGGATTTCCTGGAGAGGAATGTGCACACACAGATAAAATGTAAGTATGAGACTCTATTGTGCTCTTCTTGCTGATGAGGTTACAGTGAAGACACTCGACTATAAGAATCATGTTTTTAAAGCTGAGACATTTCACCGTCCGTCTGTAATACATTGTGAGAAGGATCTTATCAAGAAGGAAAGTATTAACAGGTAAGGTCAAGCGTCTAGTTCTGCCCAGTTTTTATCCTGCTTTAGTTGTATGTCCGCCTGAATGAGTTCTTGGTTTCGTAAATGTGCCATCAAGTTTGTGCATGCTTGTAAACTCTCACTAATGATCATGGATGTTGGTAACAAGTATCAAATATCATAGGAATGACATCAAAGGCACTATTATAGACCTCACAGGGAAAGATGCAGGATTTACTGAATGAAACCTATGCTAAAATAAACCTTAGCACGGCCAACTAGAATTCACACATCAGTATTGTATTTTTGTGTGGTTGTTTTTGGCTTATAAAAAAAAACAAGCACACAATTGTCACCGTATAGCATCCAGTAAAGATATGAATGTGTACGATGTTTATAAACCTACCTTTATTGGCAGCGGTTCTTGGGCACGAACAACGAGTTGGTGTGTGTTTTTTTGTACATGTTTAATTGAAATCCTCTTTGTCTTTGTCTTTAGGCAGTCCTTAGAAAAGGTGCTTTGTTTGGTTTACCTTGCTGTGGCTTCACTACCAGGTGAGCTGTCCGGCGCCTCGCAAACAATCGCCTCTCACAAGATTTCCTGCGTGAACAAACAAAACCTCATAAAGAGAAAACGCCTGTTGTTGTACGAGTCTTTAAATTACATTGTTAGCATTTAATATCTGCTTTAAATCACTCTCTTCCCACTCTCTGAAATAACTCTCAATAGATAAAGATTAAGAATGTGCAATAAAAGGCTTTGGCAGAACTGTATATTTATTTAAGCTGCCATCAAAATATTAACAGCGATAAAATGATATAGGTCAGTTCAATGTAGTGTCTCTAACAATTGTGAGTGAAATGTAGAGATGGTTTAGACAGAGATGCCTGTCGGAGGGGGTGTCTCATCCAGTTGATGGTACGTGGGAACATAGGTAGCTTTGTTATGGGTCAAACAATGCTGGATCTATTGGGAAATTTGCCCCCTACCCAATTATCTTTTATCCCAGCAGTCCCTGGTTGTGAGGGTGATTCATACTCAGTAGGAGGTTGTGTATATCTTGTCCAAGAAAAGCCACATTTGTGGAATTGCAGTGGATAATAACAAAGACATCATCCACAGGAGAGAGTGATCGTCTTTTATATTATTATTATTTTACCTTAGAGGGTTAAGACTAGATTGACTTTACCAGCATTAGCTATGACACTCAGATCTGTGTATATTGAGAGACTTGTGGGTGAAGATATTGGCAAACCCAATATGTACCGAGGTGTCGACTTGAGTTTATTGATCACAACCTCAATTATAGTTTTTCACACACAGTGTCACACAGAGTCACAGAACGATTGTAGACATCAAAACCCATGTAGTTTGTGAAGCCATAGACAGCTGTACATCACGAGAACTTGTTGTCTTCGGGATCCAACCAAAATTATTCTGTGACCTACGTGGTCATATCTCTGCCCTCATGACTTTGGGTTCTTGTTGTGGTGTTGCTTCTCAAACTGTGTCTGTCCTGTTGTTGTTGTTTGGGTCTCCAAGCGGTGAATATGGGTACAGCACAGAGAGGAGAAAAATAAAAGCCTGTTTGTTATTGACAATCGGTCCAAAGCTTTTACCCTTGAAGCATACTTCTGACTAAGACTTTCTCTGAAATGCATTACACGAGCGCCTGTTCTTTTTTGTGTCTCTGATTATAAATACAAATAAAGGGAAATGAGTTCACGGTGGCCATGAGACGAGTGCCATGTTTAGAGACGAGTCTATACTGTTTATGTTTTGGGGGTCGGGTGGAAGATGGGTTTGGTATCTGCTTCCCTCTCTAGAGTTATTGAAGGCATCGTATGAAGCTCACTGCTCTTTCTGCTGCTCCGATTCTGTTTTGGTTGCAGGTGTCGCTCCGGTTCCCACCGAAGGGCTGCCCCGTCCAGTTCAGGCGCAGCCTGGGGAGCTCGCTTTGTGCTGCGGTTGGCCGGATGAGGCGCACAAACACAATGAGGGTTTGGCCGCAGACGGGCCAGAGAGCGGACACAGTCCCAACGCAGGTGGCGGCGTCTCGGCTGAGCTCGACCACCGAGATGCCACCCAATCCTGTCTGTGGACTGAGAGCAACGCGACAGAATATCAGATTGACAGTCAGGAAATGGAAGGTGATTGATCGATTTGTAATAATATTGCAACAGCAGTAAGAGTCTGTATTAATCTCCATGTTTAAACGTCCCATGATATAAAAAACTTCTACAGTAGCATTTTGATGTAATATAGATTCATACACTTTAAATAAGCTCAACAATAAGGAATATTTAGTTATTTTTTAATTAAAAAGATGTATCACAAAAATATGGATCATCCCTTTTGTAAACTTAATGTTCACGAGCCCTTCCAGTGACAATAATCATCGGCCGAGGTCTTAAGAGAAGTGTTTGATGTCTTGTAATCACTGGACACACTATACATGAGGGAATATTTCCAGCACAACACAGCCTTGCAAAGAAAGTAACACAACGGTCGCAAAAACCTGAAAACACAACATTAAAACTGCTGCTCTTTTATGGCTGCTGCTTGCCGTTCCCTGCCCTTTTTGCCTTCCACATATAGTTCGTAGTCAAGGCAGAAGTTCATTAAAACCGAAAAAAAAAACAGTTCTCTGACTGGGAGCCGAGATAAAGTGTAATACAATTAATTTGTTTTCATTTAGCCGCCTCTAAGCGTCGACGATCTGTAAATGGAAATGGCTCTGACATGTTCCTAATAAGCCTCCTCGAAGAAAATGCCCCTTAATTTCATTTGGCCGCAGAAAGTGTTGAAGCTAACGTGTTAATTGAATTTCTTTCAGTCGTCTGTTTGAACATCCTGTGTTGGGCTGATGGAAACCTGGAACATTTAATTTGTAATCTGAAGCCACGCTTTCGGCCTCCAGACAGCGCTGGGCTCTTCATAATTAGGATGCGGTATTCGGTGTAAGTATTGAGTTCCTGTCTGTGCAGTGCTTGATTTTATTATTTGTATTATTATGTATGTGGTACATGTTCTTCCTCATTATTTTAAATGAAAAGTTTTCTTTACATAGACACAGACACACACACACAGGAAGATACACAGATAGATAGATTCCCACTAAAACCCTGATATTGCTCTGCTTGTCAGTGGGAGATGTGCTGACGTATCCTGACGCACAATCAACATCCCCCTCCGTCTGCAAGAGACTCATTTCCAAGCGACACACCCACCCAAGTTACGGCAGCAATCTCGTTAATGGCTCTCGCTGTGACATGCCCCCCACCCCGTATGACTCCATTCAGGGCTGACTTGTGTGGCGGCCGGTTATTTCTGTTCTGATCGTACGGCAGTGTCTCTGATTGAAAACCGCGGTGGGGACGCCTCGTCTCGGCCGAGCGGATCGTGCCTGACGCCGTGGGGTCAGATAAATCACACACCGTCTCCAGATCGGGGAAGAGAAAGGCTGCAGCCGAACACACACACAATAGGATGTCTTATCTACTGCATTGTGAAGCCTACACCCCAGTCTTAGCCAACACAAACATCTGAAGCTAGGCTCAAAGCAACCCTAACTTCAACGGAAGCCTAATTTTACAGGGGACTCAAACTAAACCCCTAATTTGATGTTTAACGCTCAATTTAACGATATTACTCAGTATAGTTCTCTGAACACAACCTAAATGTAACCATCAGCATCTTTTGGAGGTTTTGCTTTGTATTGTATTGTATTGTAGGTCGTATTCAGACGCAGAACACATGTCTACCGGCCCTGAGGAGACGTTTGTGGACGCTACTCACAACGCCAGGGATGGAGAGGACTTTCTACAGTGCGTTATACCTATAGAGACCCCGAGCGACAACTACAGCTTGGCAGTAACGATCACACACGGCTTCACTGCTGTCAACCGCCCCGTGATGCGTGTGGTTCCCAGACAGATCGGTACGTCTGACATTTGAAAGGAAAACCGCCTACCTGAGGTTACATCTTTTCTCCAGGCTGCGAATAGAAAATCCCTGTTTTACCCAATTAAAAAGATTGTTGATCTTCATGAGAAAAAACAGTCTAATTGTTACTTTTACTGGGCTAGAACATTTTGTCTGAACATTTGTTGTTTCGCCAGTAATTGGCCTTGTTAAAATGCACCTGTGCTGGCATATTTATGTCACCGAGAATGTATTCGGGAGGATGTAAAAGTAAATTAGACTCCTGGAGGATTGTCTCTCACACGGCTATGTGCTGATTCTGTGCCAGGTTATCAAAAAGCTTTATTATTTACAGTACAAATAGGAATACAGACTTACAGATAGAAAAAACTGAGAATATGTTATCTGTTTGAAGGTCAGTGTCAAGAACAGTCAATCTTACAGTTAATTCAAATCAGGCCCTGCCTTTACCTTGTCTTTACCTTGTCTTTTCCTGTCTTTACCTTGTTTTTTCCTGTCTTTACCTGCCTTTCCCTGTCTTTTCCTGTCCTTACCTGTCTTTACCTTGTCTTTTCCTGTCTTTTCCTGTCTTTACCTGCCTTTGCCTGTCTTTTCCTGTCCTTACCCGTCTTTACCCGTCTTTGCCTGTCTTTACCTTGTCTTTGCCTGTGACAAAACATTGGAAAAACAGGTGTTTCTGGGAGAATGCTTGTGTCCAGGGATCCGGTTCACAGGACATTCATGAGTCCAGTTGAAGAGCAATTAATGCTTCTAAACTGGAGTATGAACAATATAATTGTCAGTTCTGATTATATATTATATACTTATATAAAGGTCACCCTAGTGATAACATTTGACAGAGTTTAGTTCAGATGTGTGCTATTTACAGATTGGCATTTATTAAAATTCAAGCCAGTTCAATTAAATAATCTTCCATCCCTACATTATAGTTTAATCACCATGTATATATATGAAACACTATTATTTAACACTATAATTTTAACATATAATACATTTTTGCCCTTCAGCTGAAATGTGGATTCTCTAAAATGTCATGTAGACACTTTTCTTGTGTCTCCAGCTCGTATGATCCTAACTAACACCACACCGAACGTATTCCAATCACAAACTGTGGACAAGTCTAACACAAGTCTCAGAGTGTTCAGCTGTCTGATTACTTATTAAATGGTTGTAAAGTTGCACTATTTTATTGCTTAATTTCATTTTCCCTACGGTTGAATTTATTCTTGTAAAGAGAGGCATTGCTTTTGGAATCAGATCACAGGAGGAATTACTCCACCAAATATATAAAAGCGTGCCCTATAAATCAGGATCGCTGAATAAGTACCTGGCCAAGCTTGTCAGTGGATCCCCCCCCATTGGTTGTTGCTTTTTCTCCCCAGAATTTCAGGGTTACACCCAGAGCCTTTAATTTTCTGACAGTAAAATTGTTTTATTTCTGTAGCTAAACAGAGCAGACCCCTTCTTGTTTGCTCTGTCTGTTAGCTCAGTAAAAGCTTACCGTTTAAATACTCAATGTAGCATCTAATGTTCGATTCAAGTAAAAAGGCTCTGGCGAAAACCGTTTCTCCGTGTCTGTCCACTTTAGGTCCATTACAGTTTTCCTCTGACAGAATCAGGTGTTTGCTTAGTCCTAAAGCCGCAGCGTGAGTCACGGACTTTCTACAAGGAGAGAAAAACAGTCTTTCCATCAACGTGACCCGTTTTCATCCCTCTGACTTTTCAAAACTGATTCTTCAGTGTTCATCCTTGAAGTATATGGCCGGTGTGTCTAAAATAATACATTGGAAGATCACTGAAACATTTGTTTGTTGTTTGTTCCCGTGGTCGACGATGAACCAGGACTCCGTGAGCTGCTGTGAAATAGGAATTGGTTTGTTATTTGAAAGACCGAGATCTGAAATTGAATAATTGTGACATTCGTATTAGTTTTCACTTCATGAAGAACACAACTAAGAGGCCCGTCACACTAAAACCTATCTTAATGTTTAGAAAATTACACATAATAACACAATTACGTGAAAGTAAATTCAAATGTTGTTATTTCTGGACCTTTTCGGCAATGTATACAGTTTGTTAGTGCTGATGTACTCTGCATGACTATGAAAATAACTGCTCGGATATAGTTTAGGAGCACGAAGCCTCTTAAGAAACGGAAAAGATCAGGTTATTTTAACTTCCCTGTTTTTTACGGTATCTGAATAGAATTCGTGACAGCTAGATTTCATCCCCAACTCCCTTTGCATTCATTATCCCAACAGCCTGATTTAAAAATCTCGTTAGGCTGTCAAAAGAAGGCAAATCTGACTGTTGTGGCAAAAGATTGGGTGACAGTCGCTTTTAAACAGACAAAAATAATTGTCGAGTCTTGTCTAGAATTCCTTGAAGAATTTAGTTCGGTATTAATTTCACGTTCTTTCCATTGAATGGTTTTATATAAAACTTTAATTTTTTCATCCTTTCCTCTCTCTCTCTCTATCCTCTCCCCAGTGAAGCCGAACCCCCCTCTAAACCTGCAGTACAATATGACTCCTGCCGGGGAGCTGAGCCTCAGCTGGACCGACCCACTTCCAGCTTCTTACTCGGTTCAATATGAGGTCCGCTACTCCACAAACACATCTGAGGACACCTGGCAGGTCAGAGTTTATACCGTAGATAAAAGTTGAACTATCGTCAAGAGCACAAGGCCTGTTTTACCCCTCAGAGTGTCTTTGGTTCCTGTTTTTTTTGTGAAGGACATTTCAGTATTATAACTGCCGTGCTCGAACCCTCACCACGTGATATTGACTTCCTACTATAGCTTTAACCGTGTTTCTCCAACAGCGTGTGGAAAGCGTGCCGGCGTCCCCTGCGACTCTCTCTGGCCTGAGAGCGGGCTTGGCGTACACGGCTCAGGTCCGCTGTAGGCTTCGCGACGGACCGGGCCTCTGGAGCGACTGGAGCGGCCATCTCTACATATATTTAAATGGTGAGTTGTGATGGAAGCGTTTAAGCTGAGCTGCGCAGCGTGACGTTTGCGTGGTGTTACGTGATGCATGTTCTCCAACGGCATGTGATTGTGGTGAAGAAAGAAATAGACTTAAGCACGACTGTGGAGCGGCAATAACCTGCAATGATTTTCCTCTTACTTTACTGAAGCTTTTTGACCCTTGACTACTTATTTAGATGTACCAGACGTTGCTTGTGCCAGACCTTTAAACAGCTGGTTAGGATATTTTTTTTCTGAACAAAGCCCCAGGTGAAAACAAAATAGTTTCTTTAGCCAATTCTTTTAGGCACGAGTACTGAATAATAATTCTTAGAGTGACATGACAGGACTGCCTTACTGTTTTTTTTTCCCTTGACACTAAGTGCAGCTTACTCACATGACTATGTACTTAAACGACCCCTTTTCTTGAAAAAACAACTTCTCCGCTTTAGGTAATAAATCATATTTCAGCAAAATGCCATTCATTTTATGTGTGTTTGCTGTAAAACCACCCAGTCTTGACCACAGTGAACGGCAGCCAAATGATAATTTCACAGTCCAAGGAGCTGCTTTCTGTTTTATTGAGACACTGCATTTACCAGCAAAGTACAAAATATTCAATTTCACTTTCAGTACCTGGTGCTCTTTGTGTGAGCTTCCACAGGTACTCCTCAGACCCAGAAGCTAAACAGAGGAACAGCCCAATCTATGAGCTCCGAGTTGTTTAAAGAGTTGTTTACGTTCATCAGCTGGGGGCCCGAACCGCGGAGGGCGGAGCCTCAGACCCTGCTGACTGCGCCATTTCCCTAACGATAACTGCTGAAACTAACAATGACAGAGTTAGAGTGGGTAAATTATAGGTTCACCGCCACCCCTTTTATTGCTGCTTGGTGCCGTGCTTAGAGACTGTTTTTATTTTTATGACCGTAGGCTTAAGCAATGAAAAACCTCCTCCACCCTCTACTGACTTAATACCTGTAATAAAATCTCAGGCCCCGATGCTTGGCAGTGGTTTAGTCTCTCTGTGTCGGAGCCTGGGATGTTTGCACAAAGGTTCGATGGGACATCTCCTTACTCCTGGACCAAAGTGTCTGCTTCCTTATCAGTAACACCAAGATTACTTTACTACTTTATTTAAAAAGTAGTCATTGTGGTCGCTGGTTCGATTCCAGCTTGTTTCATTAGTCCGGGCAGAGCGGTTTGAACATTTCACACTTCGCTGCTGTGGATGTTACGGTCTTCAATGTTTTGTTTTTGTTTGCATCACTTCTCCACGTCATTGTTCTACAGAAGTGACGTATCTCCCGGCGAGGATACTGGCCAGCACAGGCTCCAACGTCACTGTCTACTGCATATTCAACAACCGCAACGTGGACGCGAGAAACGTGGTGTGGTGGCTGAACACTCACGAGAAGGTTCCCGAGAGCCAGTACTCCGTCGTGAACGAGCGCGTGAGCAGCGTCACCCTGCTGAACGTGCGGCCGCAGAAGCGCCGGGGGAGGATTGGCTTCGACGTGCTGCAGTGCTGCCAGCAGGACGGCGAGAACTCCGTCTGCAATTACCGCTATGCCGCCATTTATGCCCAAGGTAAGATGACGGTACCGTGAGTGCAAAACTGGTCAAGTGTCCACAGCGCGCAAGTTGATTCCTGTTGTTCTCGTCTCCCTCAGATATCAGTGTCGAGATCTCGTGTGAAACGAATGAATACCTGACCAATATGACATGCAAATGGACGCCAGGTTGGCCACAGGACAGCCAGGTCAAGTTCCTTTATCGGTGAGAAAAACAAACATGTGAACAGTGTGGAAGAGTTTGTTATTTTTTCCCTTTGGCTATCAAAATTATCTGGTACCAGTTAGAGCTCTACAGACCACGATAGCAAGCAAATAAATATGTATGCAGAAGCAACACATAGTTTATAGATAAAGACATATAGTGGCTGGTACATGTTTTAATGCTTCTACAAAGCGTGTAACCGTGTTTACGATGTGGACGTTGAAGATGTGTGTGTTGAAAGGATCGGCCGCTCCTGCGCCGCCCTGGAGGCCGACTCGCGCTTCCCTCAGGCGGACGAGTGCCCGGCTTCGGGGCGCGGCTCCAACACCTGCACCTTCCAGCCCCTGTACATGTTGTTCTGCTACGCGATGTGGCTGGAGAACCAGCATGAGCTTGGCACGATGAAGTCCAACCTGACGTACGTCACGCCTATGGATGTGGGTGAGCAGCACAGACACTGTGTTTTGTCATGGTGTACGTTTGGCATGATGTTCTTGACGGTTCGTTGAGGAAAGGATAGTAGGAGCTGAATTAATTTCTCTGCTAGAGCCTGATTAATGGAGTTCAGAGCTAGTTCATTCAAGAAGCAATCCTGGTTATTGCCTGATTGTCTGTCCGCCACTGATACAAGCTTCTACTTTTTCTGACTGCTATGAATTTTAAGGTGATACATATATAAAAAAATCTGTATTTTGTACATGGAATGGTTCCAAAAACACAGTAGGAAATATGTCAACAGAGTGCACAGAGAGAATATAAAACAAACATCTTTTTATTGTGTATTTTGTGTCCTAGTAAAGCCGCACCCCCCATTCAACCTGGAGGCCGAGATCACGGCCCCCGACGGATATCTGAGCATCCGCTGGCAGAGGACTGAGCTGCCGGTCTATGATCTTCAGTTTAAGGTCCGCTATGCTGTAGATGGGACCCATGTGGAGTGGAAGGTGTGTTTTAGGATGTAACTTTCAATCAATCAATCAATCAATTTGTATTTAGTATAGCACATAAGAATTAAAGAAAGTGTCCAATCGAGAGGAGGCCATTCGCCCCATCGTGCTCGTTTGGTGTCCATTAATAACTAAGTGATCCAAGGATCCTATCCAGTCTGTTTTTGAATGTTCCCAAATTGTCTCTTCAGCCACATCGCTGGGGAGTTTGTTCAGATTGTGACGCCTCTCTGTGTGAAGAAGTGTCTCCTGTTTTCTGTCTTGAATGCCTTGAAGCCCAATTTCCATTTGTGTCCCCGGGTGCGTGTGTCCCTGCTGATCTGGAAAAGCTCCTCTGGTTTGAAGTGGTCGATGCCCTTCATGATTTTGAAGACTTGAATCAAGTCCCCACGTAGTCTCCTCTGTTCCAGGGTGAAAAGGTCTCTCCGAGTATGACTTTCCCTTCCCAGTGGGGAAAGAGTAGCCCCCTTGAAGATAAACAAATAAATAAACCATCAATAATTCAATAAAATAAACCATTAGGCACAGAGGAGAGAAAAACAAGAACTGCTGTAGGATGACAGATTGTTATAGGAGAAAATAAACCTCTGGGGGTCTGTGTGTGTGAATCGTCTCTCTCTCATTGGCAGTTCCTCGGCGGTGTGTACAATCAGTCGGCTGTGATCGCGGTGGCAGATCCATGTGTCGTATACGTGGTTCAGGTTTGCTGCGGCAGATTGGACGGACCCGGACACTGGAGCGTCTGGAGCAGCCCGGTCTACACTGCGGTTCACGACATTAGAGGTAAATCAGACACGGCCGACGGTCCTTCAGGGTCAGATTCGATCCTTCCTCAGTGAGTTACTGAGGCAGTTAAAGAAATACTGAGGGAGAAAAACACGTACACTAGAAGGAATGGGAAAGTCCCCTAGTTGACTAACTCTGCTCCAGACATGTGTCACTGTGAGTGGGAGTGTTAAAATGACATCACCCCTCTGAGATCTCAGGAGAGGGTTGTCCAACCTTGCTGGGGTGCCAGTGGTCTGAGTGCCTATCGCATACGAGACTCGTGTTTGGAAATATCCAGAGTGTTCTTTTGATTTCGACTTCAGTATTTATTTAATCCCAGTTAGGGGGTGCGCTGTTGTAAGTCTGTCTTTCAGTGGGCGGCTTGCAAGAGTTTAATTAATGTATTTTCTGATTCAGCGCCAGAATGGGGTCCTGATTTTTGGCGAGTTATCCAAGAGGATCCGGCAAAGAAACAGACCAGTGTCACTCTTCTCATGAAGGTAAAAACATTTGGATGAATCCGTTAGAAATGTATATGCATTCTCCTCCCTGACACTTACCCTTTGGTTTTGTCCTCTGATTGTCGTGTTGTGTAGTATGGATGTTTAACTCGTCCGTTTTCAATATCTTCTAGCCTTTGAGAAGGGAAGACCTCTTCTGTTCAGTGGAGGGTTTTCAAGTTCAGCATCAAACCTCCACGGGTTCGACGTGGTCCGAGCATCTCAATGTGACCACGGCGCATACATTCGTTTGGACCGAAGACCAGCACAGTGTGTCGGTGTTGGCCTTCAACTCACGCGGTGCTTCGGTGATGAACTACAATTTGACACTAGCGAGGCACGCAAGCAGAGGTAAACGCGATGATCTCTGGATATCCAACCTGGCGCTGTGATTGTCTACGAGTAAGTCAGGAGGTCACGATTAGGAATGTTTTCATATAAACTCATCAGGGCTTTTTGCAGCTAACGAGGGCTTTGTTTATGGAGTTTTTTTGTTTACAATGGATGCGAAAAAAAATTGTGTTCTAATTTGAATCCTCCATTAGACATATTTTCATTAACAGCTAATAGGTCTGATGGAGGAGTGGTTATTGTTCATAAAGGGAACCAGTCTTCCATTGTGCTGAAGAACATTCTTTCAGTTTAATTGATCTAAATGCCCTTCTTGTGCAAATTCAGCACAGTTCAGGTTTTTTCATTTCTGCAGGTCGTTTGCCGCAGTTTTCATCCTCATTGCGCTCGAGCGACTCCGCTATTGACCGCTCACGTGAATGAATCCGTCTCCCTGTCCCTCGCAGCTCGAGCGGTGCAGTCCTTCAGCGTGGCGCTCGTGAACAGCAGTTGCGCCGCCCTGTCGTGGTACTTCCTCCCGAACGTCTCCCTCCCGGAGTCTTTCATTATCGAGTGGAAACGGCGGCGCAGGGAGAGAGAGCAGAACTGGGCAAAGGCTGTGAAGTGGATCCGAGCACCCGTCAAAGCACGTGACTTTTACATATACGGTATGCCTTTGAGATCGTGTCTGGATTTAATTATGCAATAAAGCCACACCTGCCAGGCTTTGGGCATTGTTTCGGTCTCTTTTATCTTTTGCCAAAATATCCCATAATATCATAATGTAAATATTTTCCTGGGGAAGGTTAAGGAACTCCCTCTAGTGGCAGTGGATGGCATAGATCTAGTGCCCCTGGTTGCCAAAACTGGACTTGTTTCCATCTGATAAAAGGACTTTTCTGAACTCCATGTTTATATCTGTTTTAGTTATAGTAGACAGAGGAGTGATATTTGTTTTCTCTTTTAACAGTCTCTTATTATCCTACATACATTTTTATTCTTCTTCTCCACTGTGTGAATCGATCTGTAGCATATTGAATTGAATCGAACACTGCATCCACTGTAAACGCAATGAAGGTGGCAATGAGACACTGGAATCGAGACTTTTTTTGCTCTGCGCCAGTGTTTAACGCTGGGAATCGTGTTCCTTCTTTGTCAGACTATCGCTTCTCCTTTTCTCTCCTGTTTTCCAGACACTTTCTTTGCTTCCGAAGAGTACCAGTTCATTCTGTACCCCATATTCCTGGATGGGGCAGGAGAACCGATCTACAATAAAGGCAAGCCCTCAGTTCTCTCCGCTCTTTTTCGAAGCCCACCTGGACACCGATCGACTGACTTTCCGATTCACGCTTTCTCTTCCAGATGACAGGGGGCGGCCGCGGGGGGAACACGCCGCCTACGTCCTCCTGCTGATCATCGCGTTCCTGTCAATCGTCCTGTTCGTGACCCTGGCGATCTCTCAGCACCAGTGAGTGAACTAGACTTGTTTTGCGTGCTGCCTAATGGTTAACATGCATGTGATCTATACACCTGGAAGCATAGGAGAGATAATCACAACATTTTTATAAGCATTTCCAGAGCAACATTGATATTGTCTGTCATAGTAATGCATCCCTGGCGATCAATATGTAAGCGTGGGTGAAATTGTCCTAAGGGTCAATTAACCTATTCGTCAGTTTCATCTTGTCGAAAACGTGGAGGCAGATATTTAATATGTGTAAAAGCAGATAGAATTCTCTTACAAATGGTTATTTCAATTTCATAGAATGAAGAAACTGGTCTGGAAGGAAGTTCCCAATCCTAATAACTGCTCCTGGGCACAAGGAGTTGACTTCAAAAAAGTAAGTCATAATTCTGACACATACTTGCTTTTGTGTGCTTACAATAAAGTGCTGCCAAGTGCGTCTGACATTAGAGGTACAGATTATTCTAGCAGGGCCAAGTGACACTAGTCCAAAACCCAGTTCTCAGAGAGGTGGTACTTCCAAGTCTTGAGATGTACATTATATACCTTCATAAATGATTGGTAATACAGTACAGACTCACACGTAAAACAGATCGGTTCAGTCTCTGTGCTAAGACTTCCCGTCTAGAGTATGGATACATCTCTGAGAGCTGTAAATAACGCCCTGCTTTGCGGTTGTAGGCCGAGACCATCGAGAACCTGTTCAAGCACCCCGAGAGCCTGACCTCGTGTCCCCTCCTCCTGCAATCCGAGACGATCTCCGAGGCGGTGATCGTGGAGAATATGAAGCTCCCGGCGGGGAAGAAGCCGGCGTCTTTCTCCGAGGCGTCCCCATCTGCAGAGGAGGAATGCCCTCGTCCGGTCCACCAGAGCACCGCGGAGCCCGTGGTCCCCGAGCAGCCCCCCGCCACCAGCTCGGAGACCTCCGCCCAGTCCAGGATACAGTACGCCACGGTCCTGATCCCCGAGGAGCCGGTCCAGCGCTACCAGCAGCAGAAGAGCATCAGCAACTCCTCTGACGAGGGAAACTTCTCGGCAAACAACTCTGATATCTCCGGGTCTTTTCCCAGCAGCCTCTGGGAGGGTGACAATCCATCGGGCAAACACTCAACGCACGGAGATCCCAGGAACTCTTGCCCCTTCACGTCCTCAGAGGAGTTCTCCGAGGCCTCAGATCAGGATGATAACATTCTCGATGACACGGGTCCGGAGAGAGACCTCTACTACGTGGGCCTAGCTTCAAATGACGAGGAGGACGGGGAAGAGGAGGAAGAGGAACGATTCCTGAAAGAAGACGCTCAGATGCCCTATGGGGATCAGAGAGAAGAGCTTTTGCATGAATCCAATCCTTTATTGGGCTGCCACTCCATTCAGGATGTAAACAAGGACCACAAAGACACACCTGCAAAGAATATCCCTCTATATATGCCTCAGTTCCGAACAGTGTCCAGTAAAATTCAGCATCATCGAAAGCCTTCAGACATTTGAACTCGCGACAGATGATCGTCTTTGTTCTTTCATAAGAGGATACAATACATTGTGGGGACGCAGCTGCCAGAGAGCCGCTCAGATGAACGTAAAATACCTGTGGACTGGCTTTGTATCTTTTGCATACTGGAGATACCAGAAAACATTTCCTTGCGTCTGGTACTGTACTAGCACTGTCTACAAAATCGCGTGGCTTGAGTAGTGCCACGTCAGATCGTCGGGATGGGAGAGAGCATTTTTGTAACGAAACCCGAAAAGCCACCGCAGTTGCGATCCGGCGAAAGTGTATCGTGATGCTGTGATGAAGAGTGTTGTTTTCAGTCCACCTGAGCTGGTTTTGTGGCAGAGCTTTGTATGTTTTAAAAGCACATCTGGGACACTGTCTCCGAATGAAATGCAATGAGCCTAGTGTTATTTAATTAAGCATGACGTTCCTAGCTATGAGAAACTGTGATACAGTCGGTGGTGCAACTTACTTATCGACATTACCTTTATCGAAATGCCAAAACCAATGACTTTGTATGTTTCTGCTCTTCTCGGTGCCAATTGTAAGAGTGTATAGAAAGATTCCTCATATATTTTTGTGGTTTAAATAAAAGTATTTATTGACAGTTTCGTTGACTATGTTATGCTGGCAATACGTTTCAAACCGCTATTGGACTGTAGTATCTGACTCCGTCCTACGCAGCTTCTGTTTGTGTCGATTGTTTTATAACAGATGATTTACTTTGTCCTGCTGTTTGTGGTGTCGAAAATAGTTTATCTTTGTCTTCATGCAAACAAAGACCTCAGGAGGCAGTAAAGCAACATCGTTCTGTGATTGAAACAAGAAAAAACAAAAACGGCGGTGACTCACTAGGGAAACAAACAAACTAGCCTCGACGAAGTATGAAATTGTAAAAGCTATTCCTTCGGTGGTTTGCAGAGCAGAACAAATGCGGCTTCTTTTATTGATTTGAAGATGGCAGCACTTGTACATTGAATAGAAGGCAAAACAAGACAGTGAAGGTATTCAAAGGAAAGATTAGCTGAACCTTAATGCTCTGCGACGGCAAAACGATTGGCGTTGTGTTCTCTTTTGTGTGTAATCTATACATTGAATGGACTTTCTTCATATCTGTCTGTAAGCCGAATGCTATAGTGTAGTGCAAAAGGAAAGGGGGGGGGCAGGAAATTCTAATTATTAAATATGTTTTTCCCCTCTCCATTTTTCAAACAACAGTGCCATCTTGTGGGAGCTTTTCAAAACTAGAAAAGCTTCACTACCAACACTGGGGAGGGTCTGTTTGTGTTCTGACAAGATGCACCTTTCAACATTAATATTGACCATTTCTGAATCACAAACAGACTCAAATAGCTTTTTTTTTTTACGTACTTGCGTAAAAATATCCATTATACTGTTCTCTTTGGTTGTAAACCATCATGTTAGTTTTAATTCTACTATTTCATTCATCTCAGTTATTTTTTTTAAGAATTTAATCCACCAATGCAGAAACACAACAGAACTCGTCCATAATGCTCCCAGCAGGCGACACTGTGTTTCAGTCTTACTCTCTCTGGCTTGACTTTGGTTAATGAAGAGAGTATTAAATTAAACCGGCTACACTGAACACAATCCCTCATCCTAATAGAGTTTCATCGGCAATGTTTGCGGAGAAATGATGCTCTCTTATAAGGAACCGACACCAAATCGTCCATCTTCTGATAATCAACCCTCTACCAGCCGATGCAACGCCTTGTAATCTAGTTGCGCTGGGCTGCTTACGATAATAAATACATACAAAATGAAATAGTACTGGAATCTGGAGGTTTAATACAAAATAATAATAAATAAATCTAGTAATCTGTCGCAACTGCTTTTCTGAAAGTCGTCCTCATTCAATTTGACTTTGTATTTGTCACTTTTTTTAATTATTATTCTAGTAGATCACAATCGGTTGTCTTCTGCCGGGCCTAAGATTTGATGCGTTTATTTATTAACAAATTTACTTTTGAATGCATGCAACAGTCTCTGGACATCCCTGCCGGGCATTCTGTGCTCTGGGTTTGTGTTGCTGTCAATAAGATGATGTATAAACCACTGAGCAGTCTCCAGTCCATGGCTATAGGCTGTGACACCTGTCATCTCTGGACGCTGATGCGACACACATTAACTGACACTAATTAGCACCGCGGCGCAGGAACAGTGTTAAATTAGCGGATTAGGCAAGCCCAACCACGGTGCGCTAGGAGACTTTCACCTCCCAGGGGATGAGGGCTGCTGAGATATGAACTGCATGAGACAGAAAGGGTTCATATGGACAGAAATAGACCGTTTTCTGCCCACGGTTCTGTCTTCTCCGGTCTAGGTGTTCACTTGTAGCCGCAGAGGAAAACAGAAGGCCGGGATCTCACCGCTGGCGGACGGTTGTTATTCAGGGAGGCCGTGTCTCTGGGGTTTGGGCAGTGTGTCGCTTTTTGGAGGTTGGCGGAAAGTGATCATTGTTTACAGGGCCAGACCTTCAGCTATTGTTATTAGTTGTATTTATTTATAAGCATGAAAAGTTGACTGTTTTCTGCTAATGCCTCTTGTTATCTGCAAGGCCATCCTATTGATGTTCAGGATCTTAATTTCCTTAATCTTAACAAGTATAGCTCCCGCCCGACAGGAGAGAATAAATAAGCCGAAGTCGCCGGAGATCTGTATCTGTGCCGTTCAGAGTAGACTGTCTGCTCTGGGGATTGGTTTTAGTTGTTTATGCAGGTCAGCCCAGATAAAATGCATTACTCTCTACTCTCTGGGAACTTACCTCAGTCCAGAGCTTCTACATCATCTTTTGGCTCGCATCAAAACATCCAAACATCAAGACACACGGTCCTCAGGGATGCAAGGGTCGTTCAATCGCTTCGTTTGGGAATATCTCAGCAGTGAGTGGTTTTATTAGGGCCACATTTGAACACGCGTGGTGGAAGCCAGCTCGGATCATTGTAAAACCACAGAGAAGTAAAGGAAAGTGAGATCATGGTCAATTACAAAGCGGTGTGGTAAACCATGATACAGTAGCATAGAAAACCACGCCAAAGCAAATTACATGTGTGGTAAAACCATCAGAAAAATTTGCTAAATGTATATTTACTGTGGTAAGCTTTTATTAGGGGTTTTATTAAGCAGTTTCTTTGCTGTAGTTATAGGTCTAACTTGGGCTGTACAGGGGCTTGTTACTTCTTTAATGTTGTCTTTAATACCTGGATGATATTTTCCGATCCCAAGGCAACAATGTACGCCAGGATAGATACATTGTTTTTTGTTGGTCAGATTTACAACATATATATTTATAAACCTATACTGCTATTATATTGTCAAATCCCATAAGGATGCTTGAGTTACAACTACTCTAAACAGACTTGTGATCCATGGAGCCGCACAGGCTTTGGATGCCATCCAGATGTTGAGCCAGGAGGAGGTATCTCGGTCTCGGTATCAGCGTCCCCTCTGGAGAGACTAAAACAGCGTGTTAAGACAAATAAACTGCATGGCTTTCCACCCACATCTGCACTGCCTGGGTCTGAGCCAAGATCTGCTCCTCAAAGCCACCAGACATAGAAATGGCAAGCTCTGAAACAGGAGAAGGTCAGTTTAAGCACACGGGCTTGCTCTGTAGAGAGACAAAGCGCAGTCTAGTGCTGGGATTGAGGTTATCCCCGGACAGAAGGAGTTGAATGCTTAGATTCTTCTCTGTATAATGATTGTTGGGGGCTGTGTATGCCAAATATAATCTTTCAGGTGCTTTCAAGCTTTGCCAGATCCCTTTCGAGTATCTAGAATTCGCCTCGGATTAAAGATTCTGCTTAATTAGTAAAGAAATCATATTACAGATAGGACTCCTTCCAGTTCGACTTGGATTAATGCCCCGAACCTGACCTCCAAAACACACCTGGGGCACCGACAAGCTCAGATGCTTTTCTCATTTCAAATCTCGTCTCTGTTCCACCGAGGGCTTCTCTGAACTTCCCAGCCTGATGGTTCTTCCATCAATAGTTAATGTCTTTCACAGCCAGAGGAGGGAAGTCAGAAGGAGGTTTATTATATATATATATATATATATATATATATATATATATATATCTTCTCTAATGACCTGAGCCTGGAAGAGAGAGAGACCTGCTCTTGTGTAAATGGTTGTTATGCAACGCAGTCCTGCTGTACGTGTTGTGTTTTCTTGGAGTGGAGGGTTGATTAATACTCTGTGAGGTGATTGACAAGACTTTGTGTGGATTAATCCACTTGGTGGGGTAAAATAAAGACAACAGCTTCCCCAAATAAGTAAATAAGTACATTTTGTGAGTAAAGACATTACACAGAATGATTGATAATCTCATTTTAGCTTCAGAAACCTTAAAAAAGTCACTCTTTTGTTTCCTTAATTACTAAATTAAATTAATAAAGACCATCACTGCTGCATTGCTATAATCTTCACTATTACAGACCCAGACACAGTCCTCATGGTGAAACAAGCACAAACGGGAGCCCTGTGTTTGCCTGAAGATGTATACATTATTAAAATGATATTAAGCCTCCAGAAGGATGTTCTCTCCTCCTGTCATGGCTGACAAGAGCCCACAACTCACCAGGCAAGGTCAGGTGCCATCAATTGCTTTTAAACAAACCGAGACACCGAATTAATGTAAAATACCTTGATTGTATCAAGACTGGAGCTGCTGACAGAAAAACTGTGATATATTTTTTAAACGCGAGTGAAAAAGGTCTGTTGATGGAAGGAAAGGTCGAGCAGAGAGGATATTACATCCTTGGATTTTTATTGCACTCACAGGAGGATTGTGTGATTCTACACAGGATGTTGAGAACAAACAAGTGCAGAAAAGTGTGTCACCAGTGGTAATATTGTTTATGAAACGCTAAAAATACAGGTACTTCACATGATCCATTTTTCGTTCAAGTTGATGTTTACACAACTCCATACGGTGCTATCAATAATTATAAATAATACTTCGAGGCACAAATGATCCTCCCCGAGTGCGGCGAATAACGGAAAGTGCCTCTACATCTCAAGTGGGAAACTGCAGTTTGGCAGCGTGTGTTAATGAATCCTGATTGAGCAATTACAGCCGGCAAATGGGAGCAGGGCTGCAGGATCCGAAATCTTTGTGTAAATGCTGAATTGTTCCTCAAACCCACTCATTATCCAACTCACTTCCTTTTGATCATCATCCCTCTGATTTATATGACTGGATTTATTCTTGTGACAGCAGAGACCTCCAGAGCTGCAGTTTAACGTCTGTGCCGAGTGACAGATGGCCATCCCTAATCTCTCCTCATCCCTCCTTTGCTGATAAAGAATTAAGGATCTTCACTTTCACGGCTGATTTTTAAACAGATTCGCAAAGTGTCTCATTATAGCAGCTTAGAGAAGTTGTTTAAAAACCCATTTCGGTTCGTTTCACCGAGCCCTGGTCTGATGCGTGCCAGGCCGGCGAGATCCTCTTCTGTCCCTGCGCTACCCCCTCAACGTCGCTGACACGAGCCAGGACAATAGCCTGCGTCACGTCTGTGAATAATAACATGTCTTACTTCGCTGATTTACGTGACTAAGTCCTGCGTTGCTTGAGTAGCGTCCCCCAGCAAATTAGCAGCACCAGTCCTTGCTGTTTGTTTGCAAATCTCACATCTTCCATCTGAGGAAAATCTCTTTAACAACAAATGTGAACGAGTTTGTTGTGCAAATAATTTGCTTGAGAGGTTAGTCATCTTCGGTACCGGTGATGTCACACACACGGCTCCATACGTAGGAACAGTTTCTTCGCTGAGTGGAATTACAGTATACTCAGAAAGGGACTCTTCCTCATGTAATTGAAAGTGTTATTGACTAACACCATTCCCATGAATTCTGTACGCGAAATAAACACTGCTAGGCATGGCGTATGGATGGTGATATACATTAGAACAAAGTGTCCAATCAAGAGGAGGCCATTCGCCCCATTGTGCTCGTTTGGTGTCCATTAATAACTAAGTGATCCAAGGATCCTATCCAGTCTGTTTTTGAATGTTCCCAAGTTGTCGCTTCAACCACATCACATGCCTTTCATGATTTTGAAGACATGAATCAAGTCCCCACATAGTCTCCTCTGTTCCAGGGTGCAAAGGTTCAGTTCCCTCAGTCTCTCAGAGTAATACACTTCAGCATCGTCTCCATACCATATCTGCGACTGCCCGACCCGAGGCCAGCGCTACCCTGCCGTGGAGCGCAGTCATAGCCAAGCAAGCTGGAAAAGCAGATGGATCTGAGAGCCGGCATAATGAGAGACGTCGGGGGAGATATACCTTTTGATCTGACTGGATATAAGCCATATTGTCTTTAGCACAGGCCAGTTATCCTATTTTTTTTTTACAATGCGTTTGTGATTCAGCTTTTGCTTGAGAAAGCCCTGTACATTGTTCAAAATAATTCAATGCATAATCTTTATGGGGACGCCTGTTATCTGTGCATTGCCTTACCTCACCCTGAACCTTCAGATATTTGGATTTTAAGGTAAAGCAGTAATTAATCACATAAGGCTTTGGAAATTGGCCCGATCGTGTCCTTATCCCTCACCGTGATACAGTTTGCTTTGCCAAGGCAGTGGCATTTGAAATGTGGTCTAGTCTGACTAAAGCTGTCCATGTTTTCCTTGTTTACAGCACACCTGGTGAGAAAGCAGTCTCCTGGTAGAGCATCAGGCACAGCCGAGGAGTCACGCCGATCGGTAGTGTGCATGCGTCACGGTCCCGGTGAGAAATAACTCGGTTCCTCTTATCTCTGAGGTAAAAATGACTTCCCTGAATTTCCAATAGGTGCAAAAACACAGTATCTGTTGATGATCTGAATCTGTTTGTGATGTCATAGCAGAGAAACAGAACCTTCTACAGCTAACAAAAATGTATCCCCAAATTCAGAATTTATTATTATTATGTGCAATTCCTCCTGTCCTGACATCAGTCTCGGGATAGTGGCAGATACATCAACTATGTGTAGTTGAAGCAGCGGCGGCCCGCCATTAGGGGCCAGTGAGGCCGGGGCCCACTTAGAAAAAAAGTTAAAATAAATATATAAAACAACGTGCTTTTACATTGTAAACTTTATAAACCGAAGATATTCTTGTATGTATACACAAGGCACATGGGCACATCATTTACAATTGATTGTGTTTTTCATTTTTATTATTTTATTTTAAATAGTTTTTTTAATACTGCATATCAGTACTGCGTACCGTGATGTCATCTCCACTCAGAGACCACTACCCTTTAAATATGTTTTTTCATGCACTGTATCAACTGGGGTGCAAATATACATCATGTTACACATGTTCATAGGTCTTTTCGTGTATTTTTAGATCATAAACCCACTGGCCGCCACTGAGCTGAAACAACATCAACGTCAGTGTTTGCGGTTTGAATCTGTAAATAAACCCAACTCGGGAAGTTTTGTTATCAGTGTGAAATCCTGAAACACACCAGCCATCTCCACGGAGAGCACAAACAAGATGCAAAACTAAATATTTAAACCCAACCTTCACAGGCGACTCGATTTTAATTTGAACAGCACATTAAATATTGTAGGAGTGTTTTCCAAAATTAAATATATATCATGATAAAATAATGATGATTTGACTATCTTGTAGTTACATAAACAAATACTGTACAATATATTAAGAATAGTCAATATATTGCCACCAAGTTTTAGGTACTGATATTCAGGAAGGTAAATATGATATCAGACGTAAATGGGTCTTAAATACTTTTTAATTTGTGTGCCTGGACTTTGGGTGAACTGCAAACATTTGATGTGATAAGCATCGACTAGCTTTTGTGATAAGCCTGTGCAATATTACCTTCACAACGAGAGAGAGGTGACTCAAAACAGAGAATGGATCAGATTTCCTGGCGCATGTTTTTCCCCTTTCCTTTGTTCTCTTAATTTGATTCTACCCTTTTCTGTGAGTAAATCGTTGTAGAGGACTAGGCTGCAACAGGTCAAGCTGGTTTAGAAACATTACAAATACATGATTTCCTGCAGCGAATAGAAATTGTACTCCAGCTTGAGAACGGCATGTTTTAAATAATTGCACACCAATTAATGAACTAGCTACCCTGTACTGTCTTGCCACTGGCTCTTTGAACATGTTACCAGTCTCATCAATTGATCTAGTTGCTCGGTGCGATCGTAATTAATTACATGAAATGAATCTATGTAGGTGAATACCAGACATATAATTACCATAATGGATTCGACCATTATGTATCCAGACCAGACTGAACATTTACCTGCCGTTCCCCGCCAGGGCATCGTTTATTAAGCAAGGAATTAGCCATAACTTCAGGTTGAGGGAAACCCCATTAATGTGAAGAATAGCACACAGCCGGGGTCAATTAAATACTGGAATTGTTCCTTTCAGTATTGCTATCAGCAAGAACAAAGAAAGCAGTGCTTCACAGACTGGGAATGCAACTCCGGACACTGGGGTGAAATGAGACTCCCAGTTTGAGTTGAGAGGGACAGAATGTTTTTTAAATGACGCCCAACTGCAACGACTGTGAAGTACCATATGTTACACACCTGAAACCCAACGTCCCAATAGAGAAAATATTGCAAAAAACATCAAATATCCACTTAAAAATGTGACATATCATCCCCTTCCCCTTGTTCATACAATAAATGAGCTTTGTGTAATACTAGGCAGTTGTTGGTCACCGGTGCTTGCAACAAGGCCAATAAGGAATGGATCTGATGTCTTAATTATTGGCGCTGCTTTGCTTCGTGTGAAGGAGAAGTATGGACAGTGCAGAACAAGAGACGCCGTTAATTGGCTCGGTGTCTTTGGGGTTATGGGGAAGAGATGTGCAACTGCTGAAGGTGAAGAGAGAGAAGAGTGGAAGAAAAGCACAGGACCAAGAACGGAGACCTCGTTCACCGTCTGTCTGAAAGAAGGCTCTGGCTTATTTTTAAGAACATGTAACTGAAAAAAAATGGTTGTTTTAATGCACTGCTAGCTTGCCTGTCTTACTCTTGATATGGTTTCTATATCCTGCTGTTGCGGGTTTTCACACAACAGGAGACGGGGATAAAACCATCCTGGATTAAACACGAGCAATACGACAGATCATTTAATCGACTGCTGAGCTCAGTAGAGGACAGGGGGCGATTCAGTCTCCCTTTTTAAAGTGTTAGATGTGAATGGGAAACATTATCTGGTTTGATTACACAGAACACGTTTAGAGTCCTGGCAATTACTTTCCTATGAGATGCCAATTAATTACACCGCTATTAATCAACTCCTATGCTCCTAGTCAATGTGTTTCCTCTCCCATCTCTTCCTCCTTCTCCTTCTCCTTCTCTTGGAGCTAACAGCAGTACAGAAGCAGCCCGCAGCCAATCATAAAGTTACACAGCTGTATTAAACGTCCGACTGGGTGTGTTCCCCCAGATCTGTTTACTTTCACTCTCGAAGATCGTTATCTACGACAGGATGCCAAGTCTGCCTAGGATTTGTCTCGTGGGCATGGTTCCTCTTTTTGGGAGGCCCTGTTTAGCCATTTGCGGTGGCTATGACGTGCAGAATGGTGACAGTTTAAAGGTTGCCAGTTGCAAAATGCAAATATGACAAAAATAAAGCATGCATCTTCCAACAAAATGGACACACAGTACAAAACAAACATAATCTATAGCAACCCATCAGTCTCATACACAGAAAAGAACAGACATGGTCAATATTGACCCTTCAATCTCCTTCTCCTTCCTGGCACCTTCACCAGCACGAGAAAATCTTACCACACGCAACCAAATTGTACTGGGATGTCCAAAGAAAATGGATGTCAAATTAAATGCAGAAAGAACGAGAGGCATATATTTTGACTGGGTGAAAATGCATTGCAGGAAGATTGAAATAAGAATGCGAAAACAACGTGTTACTGAGGGTACAAAGGCAATAACAGAATGAAAATACTTTTGTTACAATTTCCACAGAGGATGGAGAGAAACAAATAGATTGACCCGGCAGGCAGCTTTGAAAATGGAGGTCAAGTCAGCGGCGAAGGCTAAGCGCATACACAGCCATTAACCTCTCGTTATCTTTTATATAACAGTCGTTATTGAAAGTAATGTAACCATAAACCATTCCAGTTTCAATTCAGATGACGTCACAATAGCCACTACCAGGTGAGTTGCTGTTTTAGATAACCGACCAAGGCTAAACACATTTAAAGGGGACCTATCACAGTCCTTAAAATGATTGGTTCAGCGATCAATTACTTAATAGAACCCTTATATTGAACTAATAATTTCCTTTTCATTATAAGAAACGGTAGAGGGTTTAAGTATAGAATTGTAGAAAGAACTTGAAAGAACCAACTATTTTATTACACAATTTAAAAAGTAAAATCTAAGCAGATTGTTACTTCAATTAAGTAATTGAGAGCTCGGCTGGAATAAAAACCAGCAGGGTAGGTGCTCCTCCAGGACCAGGTTTGTGAACCACTGCTTTAATAACTTTTAAATCTTAACACTTTAATTAGAACCAAGACTACTGTATATACCCCAAAGGAGAGCTCTTCGGTGTTTGGGGAAGTGACGTTTCAACTCTTACCGTAAAGCAGAGAAGACAACATCTGTACCAGAGCACAGGATTTGTCTTTCCTGCAGCAGCTCGGCTTAAAATAATCTTCAGTGGAAGTGCTGTGGCGTCCTACTACATGTGCAAAACAACATGTACATTATTCATGGGACTTCAACAAAGGCTGTGATTAGGTGTCTTTGGATGAACGTTAGATAGAGAAAAGATAAACCAATTATTTTTTCCACTCACACGTTTTGTACAGAGAATGACATATGGGGCTATTTGAATAGTGGGATACTCTCGCTCTTGACAGTAGACATGCATATCATTTCTGTTGCAACCAAAGTGTTTGCCTGCCACACTGGCAGGCAGTGGGAAGGGTTTTCTCTGAATTGCAGCTGGCATAAGATGAAGGAATCACAGGGCATGACAGGGTTGATGGGCATTAATGGTATACATTAACAACAACAACAAAAATCCTTTATTTTTTCTATTAGGGTTTGTGATACAAATTGTGATCTGGAGCACCCAGTCTGGGTTTCAAGGTGGTGTGACCAAATGTGTTGAGAAGCAACCACTGTAGCTCTTACACATACTGAGTGCAATGTGTGTGTGTGTGTTGAGTGTTTATACAAAAATATTTATGCAAAATATTCCACTGTTTTAAACGCATTCTTTACAAACCAGATTTCTAAATGCACGGAACCCCCCACTCTCTGCCCCATGACTTGTCAACTGATGATTTATTGATACCTCTTCAGACTTGGCTGCCTTGTAAATGTATTGAGTATTTAATATAAAGCCTTCGTCAAAAATTGAAGGCTGTGTGACGCGGTCTTTTCCATTGGTCAATCCTTTATCACCAGAACAAAAAAAAAAAAAAAAAAAGCAAAGCAGTCTCCTACAGCACGCCAGACGATGAATAAAACGAATCAAACTGGAGCTGGAGACTCACTGCGCTGAGCCGTGGACCCCCAGCCCGTCTCCCCTCCTAGAAAACAGCAAGACAATAAGAGTGGAGGAGGCGAGAGGACAGAGTGAGGAGAGCACTTGCACCAGCGCCCGGGATCAAGTCTCCGCATCTATACCCAGCGACCGCAACGTTGTAGCAACAGAGCCCCGCAACATTGTAGCAACAGAGCCCCGCAACATTGTAGCAACAGAGCCCCGCAACATTGTAGCAACAGAGCCCCGCAACATTGTAGCAACAGAGCCCCGCAACATTGTAGCAACAGAGCCCCGCAACGTTGTAGCAACAGAGCCCCGCAACGTTGTAGCTCCGTGGCCGTGCTCTCCGGGGCAGATCTCGCACGGGTTACGAGCAGCGGTCTTGGAGGCGGAGGCAGATCATGAACTCTCGCCCAACTCGGCTGCTGGCGGGAGGCGTGCGGAGGGGACGCAACTTCTTCTCTCCGGCGGGCGGCTGCGGGGCTGATCGCGGGGACTGTGGGCAGTAGAGCCGGGCGCCGCCGTCGCTGGAGCCCGACCGAGCTCAGCCTCCTCCAGCTGCACGATTGATGCTGGTCCACTGGTGGCGCTTCACAGGACCGGGGACAGGAGGACACACACACAGTGGATACGACAATAGCAGCTTTGTGTCTCGGTACACTTTGGCAGCTCTTTTTGGCCCCGGGGTTGCAATCACGCATGTGCGCCGCGTGTGAGGGAGCCGGCTCTGGGACAGGAGCAGGTAAGCGGGGTTCATGTTGTATAACGTGCCGTGTCGTCTAGTGCCGGATCGTAGTTGAAAAAGAGACGGAACAATGGTGGGGTTCCTGGAGCGCAGATTCCCGCAGGTCTGCGCAGATCTGCGGGATCGCGGCGCTCCCATTGGTGGAGCCGGACGAGCGCGACCCAAACAATGGGACCATAGTCACGACAGCAGCAGCATCGCCGTGGATATTGTGTAGCTGGAGTTGGAGGTGAAATACTCCGGCTTTACTACTGTGTGCTGGGGTCTGGGGTCTGTGTAGTTTGGCCAGGGGTGCGTTTGCTAGGATCAGTGTCTGAGAAGAAGAGCCACCAAAAAGGGAGGAAGTTTCGCTTCTCTGTATTTTCGTAATTGAAAAGAAATAAATACATGAATTAAACTTCTGTTTCTTCCCACTGGCAGGCACTAAGATAGCGGTAGTGTTTATTAATCATGATTATTTCACTTTCGGTGTATGCTTTCTTTATATTCCCAAATACACATTTCCTGATTTTGAAAACCCATTTTCTACCTTTGCAGGGTCTGTTATAAAAATAATCAACATTTCTCATAATTTTGTAGGTATTTTATACACTGTTGTTGGATTGGGGTGATGGGTCACACGAATCCCACTAAAAGGAGCATCAACAACACGATGGCTCATCTTCCATTAAACAATCGATGGATGTATTATTTCAGACCTGTCAGGTTACTCCGAAATGATGTTTTTTATGTTTTGTGAGTGGTGCTAATATATACCTGGTCGGCTGCCAAGCGAGAAGATGAGCAACGGAGGTCTGGGCTGAAGTGAAAACAGTGTGTGGGGGGGATATTCAGATCGATATCTGGCACATCACCCAGCTAATTTTGATAGAGGCCAAGGTCAGACTATCCATTTATACCAGCAGGGCGTCAATGGCATAGAAATATTTGAATAGCCAGAGATAAGCCAAGCTACATGAAGTTCTTGCAACCTCAGGAGTTACGCCACCTTAATCTAATCTAGACTCATACGTGTAAACAGACCGCCATATTGAAACTGGATTGAGTCACCGTCTGCTTTTGACATATCAGAATAAGTTACTTTATAATATTCAAACCTTGGATCCAGACAAGCACAAGCTGCCCCAACCTGCTCATAAAGGACCTGCTTTTGTCAAGTGCTATTGACGAGGTCTCCGAGGTTTGAAAACGCCAATTAGGAAGCTGTTCCTGGACTGTCTGGCTTTTCCAGACGAGGCCAAAGAAGCCCTGATCAAATGATCCCGTCTGTTGTTCCCCAGCTTGACATCTCTGTAGCTTCTGATGCCGTCAGAGGTCCCAAATCCTGCATTTAGACTTAGATTTTGATGTGAAATCTGCAATACATAGTGCACTCTTAAAAGGTGAGGAAGCACTACTCTTCAGCGAGTTCTGTTAAATATTTTAAATGTGTACTCGCTTCACCTCCCCGAACCCCAGACCTTTGCATCACCACAGAAAAGCACATGTAATGGAGAGAATACATTTTGCAAGTAAGTTACTGGGCTATGATTGTGCTCTCCTTGGACTGTCTCAGTTTAGATACTGGTCCTCCTTGATAACTCTCTTTCATTTTAGTCTGTTTATAAGCTTGCAGGCAATTTACAGTTTGAAAACATTGAAGTGCACGCTTGCATTTTAACAACAATGCATGCATTGCAAAGTTATTTAGTGCTGAGAATTACAAGCACAATGCACGTTGCTAACCGCTCTGACAGCATGGCGTGGGATGTAATTGTTTTTGTTTTAAATAGTGTAGGGCTTAATCATATTCCAGTGTTAAGCCCTTCTCTTCTGTAAATGTTTTTGGATGTGCATTGGATTACATGTTCTCGAAACCGGCCACACTGAAGTCTTGATCCTCACATGGCGCCTGTTGCATGTTCTGTACATGTTCTCATATATATGAAATCCTTCAGGCATATGCTTTACCAGTTTATGAGTCAGTTCGCTCTATACTTGCCTGTAAGATCACGAACGCTGAATCATTGTTGGATGCATTCAGAAACAAAACCATGCCAGACAAATTGTTTTCATCAACAGGCATATGCATATAGCTTAATTTAGTGGACTACATAGTCTGACATTCATCCTGGACAAAGCGTCTGTTGAGTATTCATAGACTTGCTCCAGAATTTTCCATCGGTAAAACGTACCGTGTTTTTTTCAGATTCCACGACTGAGTCAGCCTTGGTAATTGACAGTCTCTGTCTTTCTGAAAGCCTTTTATAAGAAATTATATATATTTCCGCCTTCCAAGCATGGTCATTTTTTTTTATTGCTTCCTCTCATGATTCATTCCCGGCATACCTGTTCTTGGGTCGCCTGTAGTGCAAAGGCCTTGAGGGTCAGGTTGTGTGAATAGGCTGCCCTCTGGTTTGTGTTACTTAACACACGTAACAATGTATACACTGCTATACATCCATTAGAGGCGATGGCTGAGATGATTGGACAGCTGAAAAGACAGTCTTTTATTTTCCAGGGTTGCAGAATCTGAAAGACTTAATTCTTCTGGAAGATTTTGAGGACCAAGGTGGGGATTGGTGAAGTTTCTTCCTTCAGTGCAGGGTGGGATTTGGATATTAACTTTACTTTGTATTGTACAGATGTTTTGGGTTAACCTTTCATCTCCTATCGCTGTATGATACATTTGTGCCTTCAGTGGACTAGTTTTGATGCTCTAAATCTGCCATCTTCTCAGCTTCCTGCTCCTACACAAGGGAAGACCTTGTCAGCCGTAAAGGTTGACATTTTCTGTCCCAGACAATATCCCTACCGTTGTGCATCGCTTGTAGTGCACTGCAGGGCAAGATAATTGGTTACACTTACCACCTCTGCTCCAGCACATTTATAAAGGTTGAGAGTGATATGTGAACAAGGCTGGCCTTTTTACTGTACTGGGAAGAAAATCTAATTAGGAGGATTTTGCAGAGAATGTCTTCTGTTTTTTTTTTTCCCCTTCTTGTCAGCGCCGAGTCGTTTTATTGCAGAACCTGGTCCATTTCAAAACTGCTGTTCCCCGGGTTTCTTTGATAGATAAACTCGGTAACAGGATTACTTCGCAATCTGGAAACTATCTGTGCTCATGAGATGAGACTTTTGGCCTTTATCAGGCGAAGACTGCAGGGGCCGTGCCAAATGGCCTTAAAGGAATTAAGCCCTTTTAACCAAACAAGGAACTGACAAGAAACGGGGAACTGCGGCATGCATGTCTTCCTTCATGTCTTAAAAGCAGCAGAACTGTGTCTTTTCCTCTGGCCCATCAAATAGGATGTTTGTTTAGAAAGAGCAGCCATGCTATTTATGAATTTCATAGTTTCATTTCAAAATGTGTGGCTTTGTATAAAAGTATGCACTTATGCTCGAGACCCAAGAATCGTGGAAAAACATTCCCTTATGTGGCTGTTCTATAATAGGTAAGGTATGTAATGTTTGGGCAGCTATCTGAATAAGTCTGCTCCTTAGATATCAATGCTTAGTTTTACAGTCCAATAATAGGAACAAGCCATTGATCAATGATCTTGTCTCTTCCAGCAACCTCAATTCAGAAAGCTTTGTCCGTTATTCACTTGTGGAAGTAAGGCGAAATGCAGCATAGATGTTTGGTTTGGGGTGTGCAGGCTGAAGTCAAAATTGTCTGGGGAAATCGGAAGAGAAACAACATGTTTGGACCCCCCCTAAAATTTAAAATAAGTTGAAGATTGAAACGCAATCTATATACGATTAAGATTAAAAGGCTTCTTGAGAAAGGTTAGAATGAAACAATGCTGGTGCCGCACATTTTATACGGCACGTAAATGTGGATTATTTATCCCACACCACACGTTTTTTTCTACTCTGTGCTCTTCATTAGCAGCTATCAAATAACACCTCATTATCCAAATTTAACAGCTCTCCGAATCAACAGCAATTGGATTTTAATTTACATCTGAGACACGTGTCTGACAGAACCACGGAGGTTTGCAACGCACGGTGTGGCATGCCGTTTTTTTTCCTCCTTCTTTCTTGGTTTCAGCTAAATGAAAAAAATAGCAACAACAACACAACAGGAGGGGACTGTTAAACTGGCAGTTGCTTTAGGGATGAAATAAACATTAACGAACATGACTCTGTACAGGTTAGTAATTTTCCGTGCTGGACGTGGTAAACACTTGCTGTGTGCTAACCTCACGTTGAACGGCTTCTAGGAGATACCTGGCGTACTGATTGATTTGGGGAAATTCTTCGTGGGCTGCTAATTCACTCCACTGCCTGCATTTTAACTCCCCACCTCCCAGACTCCTGTGCGGTGTAGGATAAGCGATGTGCCCACAGCTCTCACAGAATCCTCCTCTAACCCTCTCCCACCCGTCTGCAGGTTATTTATTGTCCGCACACCGGTGTCTGATTGCATGGCGGACTGTGCCAGCTGATGCTTCGTTTCCTTTACTCTGAGAGCCTGCAGGCCCCCCAGCCCGGGCAGGGTGATGGTCCCGGTAGGGGTTGAAGCTCAGACTCGCTGCTGTCCTCACTTTTGTTCATCATGTATAGGTGCTCCGACGCGTTTACATCTCGGTATGGAAATGTGGCAAATGAGGGTTTAACCCGAAGGGCCTGAATGCAAAGACATCCTACAGGCCTGGCAGTAGCCCACAGCTCAATCCAGACCCACTCACTCCCTCTACAAGAGAGGGACATGCCTGTCACACGGAAATAAACAGAAAAAGGCACCGATGTGACGTTTATAGTAAAATCATTCCACGTGCTCCACTTTAAAAGACAGTCTCCTCATGATGTAGGTAAGTGGTTCACAGCTCTGGTCCCTGGAGAGCCTTCAAGTTGCCTTTAAGGTTTGTAGGTGTCCTCGTTCAGTGGCTGAAGCTCCTGTTCATTGGGATTGATGAAGCCAATAATCACTTCATTAAGTGATTTCAGAACTTCGTCCACAAACGAAAGGCTCTGTGATTCCTGGACCGCGACTGGACACTTACAATTCTGTAGCACAACTGTTGGCCTGAAACACATTTCTAGGCTTTAAAACGCAAAACAAAACAATAAACCAACAAACTGAAAAAACGAGGGTTGGGCGGATAGATTTAGCCTTGTCCTGAAAGCTCAGATGAAAGCTATGATTAGGTTAAAGATGCAAGCCTGAAATCATGAAATGCCAACTACTCCAAAACTAAATAAAATCAGCCTACTTATGAGGGGAATACGATTATACATTCATGATTTCATTCAGTATTTTGGAACTCGATGGGTGTGAATATTTTTTTTAATTCTGCTCGATTCTTCCAGTGTATTTTTGAAGGCAGTATTTCCGTAGCTCCAGTCTTTTCTTTTCATTATATATGTGCAGCAGACTGATCCAAAATAATCCCCAAATTCCCGAGCTTCTTATTATGCAGTAAGTTTTTTACATTTAGCAAATGTTTCTGTTTTAATCGCAGAGGATTTGTTCACACTTTGGGATCAGACGTTGACTGACATGAAAACTCGTTCCTCGTCGTACAGTTGCATCCCAGACTGGATTGCGTTTATGGGGTTTAATCTGTGATTTGTGAAGCGTGGCGTGCTTTTTCATGTGCCCCTTCCTCCCCGTTTGTGTAACTGAGTCTTTGCAGAAGAGGAGCTGGAGACATTGCCAAGAAGGACTGCTCCATTTCTAACAATGCTGTTGAGATCACGAGGATGACCACGGTGGCGACTGAGGTGCAAGCTGGGAGTAACACCGGCTGTTTTAAACACGAGCGTAGCACAGACAGGTCATTATTCACGACCTCATGCCCCGGCTGATATGGGAAAAGGATCTGTATTTGTTCTCCTGCAGAAAATGAGAGACCCAGAGATTCTCCTTTTCTTGAAAACTCAGCATAGTCTGTATGTATCGTTTCGACTCAAGTCTTATCTGACTGAGCAGATGAAAACCTTTGAAAAATAACACAATTCAAGACGCTGGGATTCTAGATATGGAAATTGTGTGGTCTGCTGTTTAAAGTGTTGATGGTTTGGTATTAATTTCATAGATGTGCAAATTGGACAGAGATGTTTGATGCCATTGATGTCTTCTAAAGAGTTTGACAGACTTCTGATATTAAACTTCTAAAAGAGTGCTGATATTTCACATGCACGACTGTCTGTAGGATCAGTAACGAATGGAAAATTCCCCTGCGAGAAATACGATACTGTGTGTGTATGTATATATATATATATATAAAAACAATATATTTCTTCTTCCACAGTGTTTCATTATATTCAGTTGCTATTTTGTTCAGTCAAAGGAAATCACCAGCTATTCAGTTGCAGCTGTAATCAAAAGAAAAGCGCTTAGTTAGTACAGATTGTTTGCTTAATTTTTTTGGGCAAGATACTGTTCATTCATTTGTCCAGTTGTTATCCAGATGTGCTTCCCTGCAGTGATAGCGTAACATGCATGTTTATCACACACAAAGAGTCCCACAGACATTACAAAAAACCGGTACGTTTTTTGTGCTTGGCTTCAGACTTACAAATGATAACCCAGTGATTATCGTTATGACAAATCAAAATATGTGGACATAGAGATAATTAGTGTAATTTATATTTACTCAATTGTGGTTTATTGCCTTTTTTATTGTTCTTGTCATAAATAATAAATGCAGACACACTTATCATTTACTTACCATTGGGGAAGGTAAAGAAAAAGTCAACACTTAAATGACACGACAATAAAATTAGATGATGCTGGAAAAAAATCAGGTTAGGATAATAAACGAGGGAATGGTTGGTAGTGCTGTAATAATAACACCCAAATACAATCCCTTTGAAATGAATAGTGAAAAGAACTGGCAGAGTGTAAATTAAAATAGCTTGACAGCCTTCTTGGCTTTTGGCCTAACTGTCAAAACAGACTTCTTACCATCCCCCAGAGATCTCCAAAACGCATATATTAGACGAACGGTAAAGGAGAAGAAAATCGCGCGTATCGTATTGTCATTATCTCTGATTGCGCGCCATTCTTGTTTCCCGTTCCAGACGCCATTGACATTTATGCCGAGTATGCATTCCTGAAGATGTAAGTTTAGCTAAATGAAAGTAAATCGATATGAAGTTAAATTCAGCTTCTTGTCTCGGCGTTTGTGTTTATTGTGGTTATTAACGAGGTGGGCTCGTCTGAAAAACCACCGATCCCAAGCGGCGCCCGGCACTACTCCCAACCCCGTGGCATGACATTTCGCATCGATTTTTGAATACTGTAACGCAGAAGTGATCGATTTAATTTCACGCCGACGGATTCGTTTTCAAACGGGCAGATAATCGATGGCACTGATTTGAGCAGGACTCTTGGTTTGGTTTTGTGTTGGTAAACAAAAGTGATGGATGAAAATGTCATCTTTTGATAGATAGATGGGTTGGCTTAGACGACTAAACAAATACCCCCAGCAGTGCTGATTGATTTTCCTTTTGCTGTTGCCTGGCTGTGCTTAATGGTGTTGTGACCTCCAGTCTGAGAGAAACACGCACGGTGAACTTTCTGCGTTGGGGGTCGTTCAAGGGTTTATTCAGCAGATTAGGAAAATCGTCTCTCTGCATAATTTAAGATGTGTTCAAGTTGGGGGCAAAATTTGTGTTTTGTGAAAGACGTTTGAGATGCTTGATCGTTAATTCTGAGCAGAAGGACCTCTCCAAAAACCCGGAGAATGGAGCACTCTTCAATTATTTATATAGATGACCGAAAAGCAAATATTTTCAACACAATTATAGTTTTCCTGTCTGTCTTTGCTGAACAGCGAGGTGATTGTCTTGAATGTGCTTTGCAAGTCTTAGCACTTGCTGTAAATCTTTCCGCTCGGTTCTTTTGTGTCGTTTCACATCCACATTGATAATTGCCTCCCCGGACGACGGTGGACGATTTGCATAACAATGCTTCGGGACTTGTTTGAGGAAGTTTCTTAAATCATTGTAACTCAGTCTTGTGTCTGTAATGAAATGGGCCTAAGAATTGTAACAAGAGCACTGTCCTGCTGTATTAGATTTTAATAATACAACAAATATACCAACACATTTTTAATGAAGAATATAATCTGACAAGCAGGTGGAAAAGGATAGTGAGCGGTGTAGAACAAATTTAAGAGATCGTTGTGAGGAAGATGGCTCATTTCAGACTTAGTTGCTGAGTTAGGTTGTTTAAGGATGTGTTTATGGTAAAGTGTAAAACATTTTCCCTTAAAAAAAAAAAAAAAAAAAGGAAACGGTGATTTTTCTTGGCTGGTGAGCGACAGCATTTATAAAACCACTGCCTATGAGATGGTGGCCACTCGGGAATAAGACTTCAGACCTGTGTTCTCAGTCACAACACGTTTGTGCATGCAATCTTATTTATTGTCGATCCCTGTGGTGGTCCAGGGCTTTAGAGCTCGGCTTGTTCTTGCTCGAGTGTTTGTACTACCAGAGAAAAGGCTTTGGGGTTCAAGGTCCTTCACTTCGAGGTTTCATAAAGAAAAAAACCATAATGCACATGTTATTAATCGCCCAATGCCCAATCAGTGTGTATGACTGTTACCTTGTTATCAAAGCCAGAGGTTTAGGAGGCTTTTCCCAGAAGACAGTCTTGTTTTACACCATGTAATTGTAAATATTTCAGAGCTATGATATTGAATCGGAGTGGCTGCTCTGGGTTTTCAATCTGTGTGGATGTGTTAAATATGAGGATAAATTCATAATTGCTGTATATGTTACACAATTGTCACATGCGATCACAGTCTATACTTATCGCCTCTTTGACAACCCATTTCCAAAGGGTTCAGGCAGAAATGTCTCGCTGACAATCATAAAACCACAAAGCGTCCCTCAGAGGTTCAACTGCTGTCCCTGTATAACTACCAACTGGTGTGTGTTCTCGTATATTATTTATATCACTTGTTTATTTAAATCCCACGTCCCATTATCACAGCATTATAATGCAGTTCACTTGTTTCTGAAGTTGTACAGAACAAGCATGAAGGGATTAGGGGGCTATACATTATATGTGGCTATGCAGCTAACAAACAAATCAGAGTGATATGAGTTGATGTGCAGTTATTTCGGGGAGTCTGTGTTTCTCCAGTCAATATCATTTGAATATGGTTTTACCTCGGGCTCTGTGAACTGTTTTAAAATAATTAAATCAGGAATTACCGGACAAATTAATGAGTTTATCGTTTTGTTTTTCGTTTGCGTTGGAACAGGATATGTATGGAGAGTTTTCAATGTGGAAAAATCGGAATAATCTTTGAGTTTGCGTGAAATTACTTTCACCCCGTGTCCCGACCTGTTAACCAGTTGCTTCTCATCAGAGGAACCAACATTTTCATGCTGCAATTATACAGGGGGCTAGTAGAGGGAACACACTGTATACATTAGCATCACGCATATGTTTACCGTATTTGTGAATGCTTTCCATTAGAGTAAAAACAATTACCAACTTACGGTAGATGCTTTAATCGGCAATTACCCGATATCTAAATGTTGGGACGCTTGCGAGAGTACATCTCTGTGCTTCAATTATTAATTACAAGCTATAGAAAGTACTAGTCTTTGATACATTAATAAATCAGGTATGTTAATGTCTTCATGGTGGTAAATGGCCTGGCAAATGCCTAAGGAAATGGTTGTATCTGATGTATTATTTCTGAAAGCCAATTCTTCAAGCTGATGGCAGCAGATGTTGAAGATAGCCAGTGAAAGCAGTATATGGATGCTATCTGCTGTGGTCATCACTTTACTTATTCCCATCCAGCGTGCAGATGTGTGAATATGAATTCAACCTACCATACAAACCCGAGGAGCACAAACTCTGGTCTTGGGTTGCCGGGTCCTTGATGCGCCATTGGTCTCGTCACTGGATTAGCTTTTAATGAACTTCAATGACATCCGTTTTGGGGTTTTCCAAAGACAGATCCTACTAACAGTTTTTTCAGCCCCTTCAGTAGAACATTACCAGCCTTCTGTTGTCTGGAAGTTTCTTCAGAGAGACTTCCTGATGACCAGCATTGTTTGAAGTTCAGTAAGAGATGATAAAACATTCCTCTGGCGTGCAAATTTGTGGTTATGATGCAGAATTAAAATGTCTTCTTGGTGCTGCTCTTTGGACTTCCCTCCACTTGGAGAAACTTAGTCTGTGTTGTGATGCTTACTTGTAATTATGGTATTGGTCAAACTCCTGTTAGTGTGGTTGGGACCCAAAGGAGCTGTGCTATGACTGTTATTTATGTATGTTTGTATGCATTTCTTTCTTTCTTTTTCACAATATGCCACAGATGAGTCAGAGAAAATGATCATCTATGTTAGTTTTGGTAGTGAAATTCTTGGGGAGCATTTCTCGTGGCTTTTCAATAGAGGAGTCCCACTTCGAACGTTTAGCCTTCCACGACCCGGAACTAATCCTGAGACAGAAGGTCACGGACAAGCTTGACCGTTTGAAAAGGTCTAAACAGACTCCCTTGTCAGGCAGTGCTAGACATCCTCTCTGTCCCCCCCCGTGTATTCGTGTGTAATTACTTCTCTAATAAATGTTTAATCTGGTCTCCCTTTCAAGAAAAAAAAGCCACACTCTGTTTTTTCCTAAAGCTACACTAATAAAGGAAAAGAACAACAATATGACTTTCAGGGGCATTTCAGAAACGCATGTGTGGCCGGATTGGTACGGCGTGCGAGATAATTGTGAGCCATTAAAGATGACTGTCCCTGAAGACCCTGTTTAGAGTCGTTATTAAGCACAATTCAGTGGCGTACCGTGGGTGAGGTGCTGAACTTTTTAATTATGTAAAAGCTCTACTAGTTGGTTAACACATTAATTTGATCCTGAATATTGTATGAGTGTGACTAAGATTGATGACTAACGATTGCAATCAAGGCCGTCGGCTTTATAGTTACAGATGTGCTGGTGAGCGCCTCGTTGTGAGCAAAGCTTTTCACTGTAGAGGCATTCAGCCACACAGTATCAGCAGCACAATGGGAATCAATTACGCAACTCGATTCAGACCAGAGCGATGGGTCAAACAGAAGGATGCGGTGGCCTTGGGTTCAATAAACTGTGATGCTATTGCCGGCGAATGTATGAATCTCTAGATTTTAAGGAGGTTTTAAATCGTACAATATGGGTTCTTTTGGTGGCGGTATACATTATTAATAAGTCCTTGCAGATCCATATAATATATATATATATATACACACTCACCTAAAGGATTATTAGGAACACCATACTAATACCGTGTTTGACCCCCTTTCGCCTTCAGAACTGCCTTAATTCTACGTGGCATTGATTCAACAAGGTGCTGAAAGCATTCTTTAGAAATGTTGGCCCATATTGATAGGATAGCATCTTGCAGTTGATGGAGATTTGTGGGATGCACATCCAGGGCACGAAGCTCCCGTTCCACCACATCCCAAAGATGCTCTATTGGGTTGAGATCTGGTGACTGTGGGGGCCAGTTTAGTACAGTGAACTCATTGTCATGTTCAAGAAACCAATTTGAAATGATTCGACCTTTGTGACATGGTGCATTATCCTGCTGGAAGTAGCCATCAGAGGATGGGTACATGGTGGTCATAAAGGGATGGACATGGTCAGAAACAATGCTCAGGTAGGCCGTGGCATTTAAACGATGCCCAATTGGCACTAAGGGGCCTAAAGTGTGCCAAGAAAACATCCCCCACACCATTACACCACCACCACCAGACTGCACAGTGGTAACAAGGCATGATGGATCCATGTTCTCATTCTGTTTACGCCAAATTCTGACTCTACCATCTGAATGTCGCAACAGAAATCGAGACTCATCAGACCAGGCAACATTTTTCCAGTCTTCAACTGTCCAATTTTGGTGAGCTTGTGCAAATTGTAGCCTCTTTTTCCTATTTGTGGTGGAGATGAGTGGTACCCAGTGGGGTCTTCTGCTGTTGTAGCCCATCCGCCTCAAGGTTGTACGTGTTGTGGTTTCACAAATGCTTTGCTGCATACCTCGGTTGTAACGAGTGGTTATTTCAGTCAAAGTTGCTCTTCTATCAGCTTGAATCAGTCGGCCCATTCTCCTCTGACCTCTAGCATCAACAAGGCATTTTCGCCCACAGGACTGCCGCATACTGGATGTTTTTCCCTTTTCACACCATTCTTTGTAAACCCTGGAAATGGTTGTGCGTGAAAATCCCAGTAACTAAGCAGATTGTGAAATACTCAGACCGGCCCGTCTGGCACCAACAACCATGCCACGCTCAAAATTGCTTAAATCACCTTTCTTTCCCATTCAGACATTCAGTTTGGAGTTCAGGAGATTGTCTTGACCAGGACCACACCCCTAAATGCATTGAAGCAACTGCCATGTGATTGGTTGGTTAGATAATTGCATTAATGAGAAATTGAACAGGTGTTCCTAATAATCCTTTAGGTGAGTGTATATATATATAATTACAGGTCTGGAAAAAATGAAGAGACCACTCCAAGTTCAGAAATCAAGGTTAAGGGTCTCTTAATTTTTTCCAGAGCTGTACGTATAATATTGATTAGTCTCAGTGCCTGGTGAATACGCTGCAGACAAAGAACATACAGAGAAGGCGTCTGGCTAATCCTGTTACATCAGAAGTGTAAACCAAACGGACATAAAACATAAACCCAGGCGCAGCTGGATCCTGTCGACAGACTCCGTTTGGATACAGATGCAGGAGATACTGTCGGTCAAGAGACGGATGTGCCGACTTAAGACCTCCTTTCCTTTCCTTTCCTTTCCTCTCCTTTCCTATCAGCGTCCCCAGATGGGCCTTTTAACAGAGTGGGCATTGCTGGGCCTGAACTGATACTATTGAGCCCGGGCGTTGACAGCAGTTTTGCTCGACGGGGTTAAAGCCGTGTCAGATGTAATATTGCGCAGCGTGATATGTTTGGGTTTTTATGAATGCTGTGGAAGGGCTATAAAATCTTAATTAGTCCCCTCTAGAAATGGAAAGGAAATTCTACAAGAACGTGATTAATCCAAACCACTTTAATTCCCTCCCCAAATATTTCTTCCTAACTGCGATTAAAATGATCTTACACTCATTTCGAGGCACGGTATTGATTTAGTTGGTTTGTAAACCACTAATTTCTCTCAGTACTTCAATCTTCTGTTTAAGTGAAACTGTGCTACAGATAGAAAATAATATCTGACGCGAATATTAAAGGTGCATCTGTACAACAATCTTTCCCCCCAAAACAAAGCCCCTGCTGAGAGAGCGTGTCGACCTGCCCAGGCCAGCTTGTGCGTTCAGTATTCACGGTAGCACACACAACTGTCACAACACTTGCTTTGATCTCAACGGTACTTCAAATGGGCATAATTAACGTGAATGAACATCCTTCTGTTGCCTCCACAATGATATGTATTCCTTACTTCAATCATTTCTGAATAAAACCTCTTCCAAATTAAAGCCGTAATCAAACCATTGGAAGGAAGTGCACACGGCTGTGTTGTCTGTATCTTGCTTATCCACGGTTACATAAACATTAATTCTGCAGATAGGCGCTTATAATCTGATAATGAATGTCTCTTGAAATTAAATTTGCCAGCCTAAAAAGGGTGAGAGTTAATGAACATAACAAGGGCATCAGCAGATGATGTTGTTTTGTTCGAGGCTTCAACAGTCAAGATCTCCCCGATTCATTTCCATTCTCCTCTAAGATTCAGGTGTTTTGTTTTTTTTCTGTTAATTGTTAGTGAACAACCATCTACAGATGTATAATTGTGGTTTGTCTTCAGATATAAATCTGGATGGATATATACGTATAATAGATAGGGAACCAAAAACCAGTACCAGGTGTGTTTGAGGCAAAGGAAAAGGAAATTAAAAGGCCAGATTTTTTTTTAAAGAAACCACATTGTGTACATTAAACTAGGTGATACAAATAAGCCAAGATGAAATGTGTATGTCTTGATGGAACAACATGTGCTTTCTCATTTAATTAATACAGATGTGTTGTGGATTTTCAAAGCAGGCACACATTAAAACCACACATTTCTCTGCTCATGAGACGTTCCTCAAGGTGTCGGTTTGTTCCGAGTTGTGCACCAGGCGGCTGTGAATTAAACGCGGACAGTTTGTTCTGATTGTGTTGTTTACTACATGAAATCAGTCATCTGTAGCGTCAGCTCTTATTTTTGGCAACGTATTGGTAACTGAGCTCGCAGTAATCGGTTCGTACCAGTCGATGTAAACTGCAGTGTCCATCTGTTTGTGGAAAACGCTGTCCCTGACTAACCCTTGTTACCTGATGGCAGCGTTGTTCTCTCTCTCTTCTTTTTCTGCCAGCATGAGAAGGTAGCGTAGAAAAGGTTATATCATTCAAACTGGGGCCCAGTTCCTTTCGTTGTCAATATGTGATTGGTTTGTAGAATTCTTGAATCCAGGGTTCAGGTTTTTCCATCTCGAATCATACAGATTGCAATGTGATACTGAAGTGATGCAGTCATACCTTAGCAAAGCTGAAATCCCCATCTTAGACACCAGTCTATTAAAGGAAATCTAAATTGGCCCATAAGGGACCAGCATAATGGGAATAAAGACCATATGTAAGGCTTAAATGTACGAGCAGGGAAATACATTTGTTCTTCAACTTATTCTCTCTCTCTCTCTCTCTTGGCCAATTAATCATGCAGTCAATAAAGTTTTCATCATCTGTGGCACGTCTGTCAGATTCAAACACGTCTCAAATAGATGTGTTTGTGTCGTTTTAAACAGAACCTTGAAATCATGAGAGAAACATTAAATAAGTATGTGGCTGCTTGAGTCAAGTGTGTATCTTCATGCTTTTTGCCAATAAATCAATGACAATAAAAAGTGCAAGCATAGTACTCGACTTGCCCTCTCATTAGCTGCTCTGAGCATCAACACAAAGCAATCATTGACCAGCGCGCTAATATAAGAGGAATTCAGCCAACAAATATGAAGTCTCACTGCATGGATTTGTGTCTTATTTTCTTCTACGTGCACATAATGTTCTGCTTGTTTGCATATTATATCCTCTTCACTTTCTTTTTTTTAAATGTTCCGTTTTAGCAGTTCCCCCAGACAGGTAATCTGATTGACTCTCCAGCCACTGGGCGAAAACCTCCTGTGTATCTGAGTTTCCACGTTTCCTTCCCACGGTGTATCATTAAGATTATAAAGCAGGAAGTCTTATTGTTAATAAACAGCCATTTTTTTTTTTTTTAATGCTTTAGATCCTCCAGAGATAAACTTTTGCCTAATGGTGAGAGTCTATTCCACAAAGCCCTATTCTCCAAGCCAAACCCCACAGTACATATAGACATGTTGTCTTTGTGAGCAGAATACTAATGATGTCATCTTCTCGTGGTCCCGATAACATTTTAATTTATAATTCGCACGGAGTCCGTCTATTGATGCGATACTGCTGTATGGATTACCCACTGTGCACGATAATTGAACATCTGTTTTCCCCAATCCTTGAGTGCTAGTGGATGGGTTGTATGATATGATAAACCACCTCCCAGTCCAACTGGGAAGATAAATACGCTCTGCGTGTTGCGTCCATAACTCCTCTCGAAGGAATGCAGCAGCTTGATGGATTGGAAATGCTTTCAAGATCTATGTTCTTCTGTCGCTATTTCTTTCCGTCGCGGAGAAGAGTCCCACGGTTTATAGATCATCGAATAATTGCTGCTTTTGTTGTTGAGCCGCCGATCGTTGAAGCAGGTGTATTCCAGTTTAGTGGACTGTTTGTCTTTTTGTTTCTTTGGCTTTATTAGAATAATTTGCATTTATAATATGCGTGGCCTTCTGTGCAGTGAAATTCACATGCAAAGGCCATTGAGCAGAGTTGTGCATTCACACCAACAAAAACACGAACAGAGAACAGCAGATTTGTCTCCTGATTATGTGCTGTTGCATACAGTTGTGTTATTTGCTCTGAAATGGGTTTTACCTGAAGCCACGGACTCGGTGTGAGAAGTGCAGCGCAAGAATGTACTCACAGTGACCTGGCTTGACTCGTTTTCTAAATCAACATGTGTAAACAGACCAGAAACAAGTGAAGTGTACAATCTAGGTTTACGCAAGAGAAAGACGTGAGGATTTGTGTGTTGCTGCTTCCTGAAGTGAATTCACTTTGAAATTTTGCCTTGATTCCCCCTCCCCCACAAAGTAGACTCTCCTCGTGCATTCAGCTAGACCTCTTTGGCCTCAAATTATTCTGTAAGATGGGATGCACTCCAATCACTGGGGAATAGATATACACAATTCTTCTCGACAAATGGAAATGCATCCTGACACGATGGGGCTGCAGCACACCTGTGAAGGGTCAGACGCCGTGCAAATCATCCCTTACGGGTCAGAGGATGACATACAGCGGTAACACGGGCTTTCCTGTTTAGAAATCGTAGCGGATGGTGTTAAAAGTTAATGGAGGATTTGAGATGCAGCGATTTGTGGTAAGCGATCTGCTGGAAGCCGGCGCCGGTAATGTAAGCAAAGCTGTACGGTGTCCGGGTTATTTAATTCCCTGTCACTTGAGATTAATCGGAGTCGTCGTGAATATGTACTGCATCCCCCTCTCTTCACGTGACGGACATGGCATTCAGTTCAAATACCGCAATCGTCAGTTCTGAGCTTCATGGCATTTTGTACAAGAACAAAGGGAAATTTGTTTAAAGTGAATGATTAAATTATATGGAAATTTTTGTGGAACTTCTTGGTTCCTGTTCTGTGGATGGTTCTCTGCTGGCCTTGTTGAGCACAGTTTGTTTAATGAAAACACGCGAGCAGCCACCCATGTCACCAAGTTCACAGCGGATGCAAATGAAATGTTGATCACTGTCATGATCTCTGACTAATGACGAGGGAGGCTGGTTTTCATAATTTACTTTCTCTCTCTCTGTGTGACAAAAGGAACCTGAGCTGTATTTGTAAAGCACTCGACTGGGAACTTAGTTCCTGTTCACATCGAGAGCACAGCATAGGTACGGTACTGTGTAAGAGTTGTGTTTGAAAAAGGAAAAAAAAACTGAAAATAAGTTGGTGCGAATGATGTTGCACACAGGCGTTCATTGTCCTTTCTTTTTCAGCCACTCAGGTGTAACAAGGTGTGGCGAGTGCGAGCGACTCCGGATAGCAGGCGCTGCCAACCCGGGCGAGGAAGGTCTTCGGCTCACGATGAGGAAGAGCAGAAGTGTCCTGACCGTGTCCCCCAACGACGTGAGTAGCAGTCGTGAGCGCGGCCAACTCCTTAACAGGTTACCCTCGCCCTTTGACCGTATCTGGCAGAGGAGTAAGTTCGCGCACAGTTCCTCGGCGATCGAGAGTTGCCTGAGCTCAGATCTGTCCGGAGAGCAGGGCGCTTTGCTGTACTGCAGTCAGATTGTGTAGCCTCGAGCCTCCTTTGTTGTTCTACTTTCCAAAACCACCTTGAAGTATTTATTCCTGTACTTCGCATCTGGGCAACTTCCCTGTAAAGAGCGCTTTATAAAGGGGCATGAATTATTAACGTTGAAGTAAACAAGGGGAAGCGATTTAAAAAAGAAAAGCCAAGTTCCCTGGTGAAAAATAATGTATCCCTACAACTCACTTTTCTGTGACAGTCGGGAAGAAGAGGGTCAAGGTGACTTTAAATCCACAGGGCTGTTGTAACGTTAGCAGATTGAGACTAACAAGAGGCATTCAGTATCCTGTGAGTCAGATAGAACAATTTCATAAAGGGACATGCTTCCTGAGAGGCTGGGTTACACGATTAAGTGTTATCCATTCATGTCACACCAGGGGGCTTTTACATGACTGCTGCACCATAGAAAAGATCCAGTCCTTGTAAAATTAATTACAAATCATTCAACTTATTATTTAATAACAATAAAACATACCTATCTGAATGATCTTCAACAGTGCATGTAGATTAATGTAGTGTCAGACATGAATCTAGTTTTGTTTTTGTCTTGGCGATTGAGAAATGCATCTTTCTGTTATTGTTGTCGTTTTACAGGCACAGTGTAGCAAGAATAGACCATAGCTATACAGCTTTGTCGATGTATTTAGGTCAGGATTGTGGTTTATACCATTGTGAATGCAAATCCCAGGGGAATGTATCTTTTATTTCTCTGCTCCGAAGATGTGGGATGAAGGAGGTGGGAAGGTTTTGGGCGGTTAAGATGGTTGACTATGAAACACGTTTTCCAGGTCTACACTTACAACCGTTTTTCTTCCTAAACGCACGGTCACGCAATCCTATGGCGTTGCTTGGTTACAGCGACTCCTAACTCATTCATGTCGACATTCGGAGAGAAAAGAAAAGAAACAAGAAGAAAACGAGGCTCCTGTCTGCCTCCAGAGAGGATTGTTTCTCCTCCTCCTCCTTTCTTCCCTCGTGTCACAAACTAATCTGTCTCTCCCGGCGGCCGCTCTGACCCGTTTAGCCAAGTTTCTCCGACCCCAAACATCCGGGTAGAAACGAGGGAGTCTTCTGCTCTGATTCGGTGAACGTGTTTGCAGACTTAAATACAGACAAAAGAAAATGTATTAAACGGGGACCGCACTTGTATTTTGTCTCGTTCCCATAAGTCATTTACAAAAGCCGTTCCCTTTAGGGATATAAAAAAAAAAACCTCTATTAATTTCCTCTTCTCTAGTTAATCAAGGGTGTTGCTAGACATACTAATCATAAATAATGATAGAAAAAGTAATTAGAAATCTGATTAAGGCTTTATTTCAGGGGCTGATTGTAGCAGGACGTTGCCACAGGTGCCAACTGTGACGCAACCGGCTCCAGAACACAATTTCCTCCGAAGCGCACATTCATCAAACTGCTGGTTGGGGCGCATGAATCAGCTAAATTACATTTCAGGATATAACGGCGCTAAAAATAGAGAACCGGCGATGAGAGGAGATGTATGGAGACGCTGAGACTGGCCACGATCAACCAGTCGAACCAGGGCACAGATACTGGGACGCTACCGTACGACTTCACCTGTGGCTTACAATAGATGTGGTTGTCTTTTTCTGATGTAAAAATAAGCAGGACATCATAGGAAATTACACGACAGTGTCATCATCTACTGAAAAGACACTAAACGCACAAACCAGCACAGAATTACAGTGCCGAACTCACTGAATCGTGAAGTAAACCCGCAGCTGTGTAGTGACACTATAATGGCTCAGTCATGGAGCAAAACAAACCATAGAAAGGAAAAGGAAAGTGGGTTGTCGTTTACAAGGTTTATTTATTTTTAAAATGTACATCACGTAGTTTTTACCCCTGCTGGGTGTTAGTGTAGAGTGTAGCAATTCTGAGTGGATTTACCCATTTGATGACAGATTACTGTAACCCCCCATGCCCTGTCGAAATTACGTCACCGGCCACAGCTAGAACGATACCTTCATCGTTTATTAAAAGCTAAAACCTGATTAACTCAGACTCGATTTAGCCTGCGAAGGAGTAGCTAACAAAAACAGAAAAACAAAGCAGTGCCAGGTGGTGCAAACATTTCTTGCGATTGACCTCTTTCTTTGGTGAGAAACGGCACTGAATTAATTTGTTGTGCCGGGGCGTTAGTCATCTTGCGGCTGGATGGCGTGAGTCTTTGGTTTAATGCGTTTCTGTGTCCGTTGATTCAAGCCGAGTTCAGACCGAGGGCCCATATGGTGGCAGCAGGATACTTGTTCGTAGCTGTCTGGGGCGTCTCTGTGCAATCATTTTTGAGCTCCTTTGCAGCTTATTTGATATATGAAATGGAATTGATGAGGTACAGATTAGATATTTCATGACTGCGGCGTACTCAGTTTTTGGAGGCTGCCGAGCATTATGTTGTTGTTTTGTGTAAGGTGGAAAGAAGCCAGTGTGTTAAAGATACAGGCAAGATCATGCATCCCTTCCACAGCCGAACGAAGCAACACGTTTTCTTTTGCAAGCTGGTGACAAATCTTGTCTCTTGGACTTTAAATATGATCCCAGTGAAGCTCTTAGCTCAGCGATAGAAAGTGTACTTTCCAGGATGTATATCTGGTTATACACCCACCTGTGATGCCTTATATGCCGAGACCCCTGTAAAGAATAGACTGATAACACTGACCTCTTGTTCCCTTACCGAACAGCAGTGACTCTCATTTTCTCTTCCCTCCAGGGGATTATTCCCCTTCCCATAACCTCCGAATTTAACCTCTCAGACTAAGGAGAAAGATCCTTTCTTTTAAAGTTAAACTTGAGTCACATTGCAGATGGTGTACAGTGAGATTGTCCCCTGAAGCGCAATCAGAAATACAAATAAAGATACCTTAAAAAAAAAAAGTAACAAACGGAAAATCTATTTGTTTTTGGTGCCAGAAAACAGAAAACCACTGCATAGGAGGTTGTGAATAGGCGTTAGATCTCTCTCTATATGCTATTACTTTCATTGCTTCAGGTGCCATTTTGCTGGTGTAGAAATTATCACGAGAAGAGAAAAACTATTTCAACTTCCCACGTAGCTCATTCCCGGTTCGCTGTTGGGTCTGACAGCTTAAGAGTCACTCCACTTGCTCAAGAGTAATGCAATTTTCTCTCTCGTTCTCTTTTTTTTGTGGCCAGGAGGCTATTCACTCACCTTATCAGTGCTTTCCCTACATTTGAACATGTGAGCCCACACACACGCACACGAACATACATTCAAAAAGATAATGTGAAAAATGTAATGAAACACATAGTTATATGCAGCACTTTCTACCAGTTTAAAAGTGTTTCTTGAACCGGTGTTTTAGGTTGTAGCTGAGAAGTGTAATTCTTTTATAGTCTTAACAAATTTGAAATCGGCCTTAAGTTCACTTCATGCATTTGTTTATTTTTATCATGGACAATGACAAAGCCTGGGATTGATCAAAATTAATCTACAGTTAGGTCCATAAATATGTGGACAGTGACACAATTGTCATCATTTTGGCTCTGTACGCCACCACAATGGATTTGAACGGGAACAAATACTTTTGAGCCCCTAAAATTGGGGGAACCACATATATAAATGGATGTAACTCCTACACTGTTCACCCAATGTGGATGTAACTACCCTCAAATTAAAGATGAAAGTCTTCACTTAATGGATAGTGTTTCCTTTCAAATCCATTGTGGTGGCATACAGAGCCAAAATGATGACAATTGTGTCACTGTCCAAATATTTATGGACATAACTGTGAATGTAATATCTAACTAACGCTGGACAAAATGCTAATCCTGTGTAAATGAGCAAACCCCGGGGCCTCAGTCCATACTGCAGTACAGCACGGCTCTGCGTGTGTTTCACGTTATCTGTATAAGCGGCCGAGGTGGATGGACGAGGCGATCACACTCTATGTTCCTGTTCCCGCCGAGGACAGGTCGTTTCTTATAAATCGTATGTTATGTAAAATGTTTCTGTTTTTTTTTTTAGTTCCCTGAAATAGTTACTCACGTTTTAGCACTTTGAATGGCAACGTTTTCCAGCAGGCTTAGGATGCCCCCTAGTGCACAAGTGAGAGAGGCAAGGAAAAGCAGTTTTATGGTGGTTAAGTAATAAACCTCATCAGGATAGACAATAGATTTGTATTAAATCATTATGTCTTAGTCAGGGGTGGACAGATCACTTCTATGTGTGGTAGTCCAATGGGCTAAAAAAGGTAAACTATGGTAGCCCGCCACAGATTGTGGTAGCCCACATTTTTCATTTCAATTTAAATAAATTGTAGACAGATCTAATTTCAAGGTGGTAAAGGGTTCAGGACAGAAAAAGCACAAACACTACATAAGTACATAAACTATAAATGTTTCTAGTTTTTTTTAAATATTACACATTTAAATTGTCATATAAACTTGACAACAACATATCCCACACAGAAAAATTATAAATCAAGTGAAAGTAATATACTATTGTTTTGTAAGTTTAATTGTAAAATAAAATAAGTGCTTTAAATCTTTATTTTCAAGTAGACATTGGTTCATGCAGGGTTCACCATCAAATTGCATAGGCCTGGCGTAGGCATAGTCAGTGCCAATTTGTGCTCAAGAGAAATCCCGGTGACGGACGCCTGCTCGCCTTGTCTCCCTCTCCCAGGACAACAAGGAGCCATCGGACTGTGGCCCCGGTGAGTCGTTCGCTGTGCCGATGATGTCCCTGGGCGTGGACCTGCGCAGGGGCCGGCGGCGGCACTCGGGGACCCTGCAGCTGCCCCCGCTGGCCTGGAGGCAGGCGGAGAGGGCCCGCACCCCTGACGACGAGATGATGGCCCGGCCCACCACACTGTCCTTCATCACACCCCGCATAGACATCACGCCCGTGGACCCCGAGTGGTGAGTGGCGGCTCCGAAAGATTGTCCTGGCGTGTTTGTAAGCGGGCTTTGCCCGCCCCACCGTCTCTCGTCAGTGTTTATTATACTCCTTAAATGTCCTTCTGAGGTGACACCATTTCACTGTGTTATTTATCTTATTCCCAAGCTCCGTTTAACATTGCTGACAGTTGCATCATGTCCCTCAGTCTCTCAGTAGGACATTCAGACCTGGAATAAGTCTGGTTGCTCTCCTCTGAACTGCCTCTAGAGCAGCGATATCTTTCTTGAAGTGTGGAGCCCAGAACTGTCCACAGTATCCAGATGAGCTCTAACTAGTGCATTGTACAGTCTGAACATCACTGCCCTTGTTCTCAATTCTACACTTTTGACAATATACCCTAGCATTGTGTTTGCCTTTTTATTGCTTCCCCACATTGTCTGGATGGAGAAAGTGAGGAGTTCTCATAGACTCCTAGGTCTTTCTCATGCGTTACTTCTTCCAGTTCTATTCCTCCCATAGTGCAATTTTAGGTGTAAAGGTGGAGACTGTGTGGAAATGGAAACAACACCATCTAACAAACAAACAAAGTAAAAACCAACGATAATAAATGTTTACACGAAAAGCCAAAAGTGTACTTGAGCCCGAGAGGCTGAGAGGATTAAATAGAGATGATTAAAATCTTATCCCTGAGTTGTTTTATGGTTTGACGAGTCTGGACAATATTTGCAAAGTGCCGCACCTAAGAGTTGAGCCGTATCGTGGTGGGAATAGTGGAGCGGAGAGACCCCAACATCCGGGAAACCTTTGTTTAGTTGACAGGTCTTCCCGAGCTCTCGGCTGAGCCCCCCGCCAATCATGAAGCAGCAATCTGGAACACCAAGGTGCATTTACCGTCGCAATGAAGCAATCTGTTTTGTAAAAGCTTTAACATTGCATATGGGATTTACAGAAAATCATAACATCTAATCATCGTATTGTGGTACAAATGCACATTGCAATCAATTTGTATGAAAAAAACAAGGCTGGTGAACATTTTTACATGAGACTACAATAGATGACTTAGCAGAGAAAAAGAGATGTTTTTTTTTTTAAATAGTTCAACAGAAAAGGAATCTGCTACAGAAATAACTCTATTTCCACAACGGTAATTACGTTATTCTCTAACATATTTAACAGGGAAAGGTTGACAGTTGTGCTGTTTGTTTCCCTCCAGTAGAGGGGGCCTCGATAGAAAAAGGGAGTTTTGATGCTTTTTTAATCCCAGCAAATCTTCATTCAAAAGAGTTTTGTATTTGCCTATGAACAAGGTTATTACTGGTTACATTTTTTTATCAACAGAATTCTTTATTTTAGGTAGAAAGCTATTAGTTTGTTATTTATTCCTGATGAGATTGTTACTGTTTTTCTTCTCACACACAAAAGTAGCAATTATACATCTTTATTTTTGTCCACATTTAAATAAGACTTGCTGTCTTTTGTTCAACAGTTCTGTCTTCAGTCTGTAAGTGTTGCTATTCTTCAGCAGACTTCGTTGTAATCATTTTTAGACATTGTTTATTTCGATATTGTTCAATTTGAATAGCTTGATTTTTACCTGTATGAATTTGACTGGTGTCAGATGCGTGGATTGCAATATACCAGAAATGTATGAACTAAAGATCTAAAGGTCTCTGTACAATTACTGTCCAATACGGGTGAAAAAAGCACTGGATTTGCACACCGTGAGGAAAATTAACAAGCAACAAGCGACACTATTTGTTTCCCACCCCCTGTGGCTACTGTAGAGCTGCATAAAGCTCACCACTTGTTTTAATCTCGTAGTTTAATGGCTTTCAATATGTTTCTAACCGGATTGGTTCCTCATTGCATTCCCCAGATTATGTGTCACCTGGGATGAACACTGTTTATGTCATATTGTTTCTCTGAATGCTGCAGCATTTTCAGAGCCTAAAACCGTCACAGGGACACGTGTAACGGTGTGTAAAACTCACTTTGCCGTGCCCTGACATCTCTGGGAGGGTCTGAACCGTTTAGTGTCAGCATCCGTTTGATATTTCTGTCACGTCTTTACATGCTTAGTGTATGTCATCTGTGATTTTTAACAAAGGCACACTTTCCGAAAACCACTCTTCATTCTTTCCACGACAATAGCATACATTTTTCTCTCCCCCGTTTCTCGACGTGCTGCCGTATTGGTTTTTAATATGCCGACGGAAAGCACGGGGTTATTTTTGGAGCATAATCATTTTTACATCAATGGGAAACCATTATATTAAATTGAAGATCCATCAGGCATTGATTTTTATTTCCAATTCCAAGTTTGACTCGAAGCCGTCCACGGTAATTGAATATGATTTTGTCGGGAGGCGCAGGCTTTTGCTATTGAGTTACATGTGCTTTCAAATTGAGATTTTGTACCGGTATCATTGAGAATATGTCCTTTAGGGCTCAAACGCGGCCTCGGGCTCGCCTGCAAATCCCGGCTTGTGCGTGTGGTATCGGCGCCGCAGGCACAATACTGTCATGCTCCCATATGCGGCTCAGCATTTAGTGTAACGCATACACTTTCATCGCACTTTTGTATCATTCCTTTCTGTTTCCTTTACCCCAACAACCGCTGTACAACAACAACACGATAATAAAAATAGCACCACTAATAAAAAAACCCTGCTGCTTTAAGGCACAGCATGGGGTGATGTCTGTGTAAGTTATGTAAGCCACAGACAATGCTTAAAAAGGTCAGTGGAAGACATTTGAAAGAGGGGGATGCTTGTTCACCCTTCACAGTCGGATTGCGTGGGACGGGCCGTGTTTCTCTCGGCCCTGGGGTGGAGTGGGAGGTCAGGTGGTCTTCCTCTGCGAAGTGTGAAGTTCATATCATGCGAAACCCAGCAGCGGATTTCGACAGGGTGGGTGTGGACGTGGTGTTGCCGCATAGAGCAGGTTGGACTCGCGTGTGCTTGGCGTGATCTCTGCTGCTCTCAGCCTGGTGTTTCTCTTCGGCAGAACAAAACCACCGACTATAGATAGAGGCGTTTCGGTGAACCCATGTGCAAGGGCTGTGACCCTCTGAGTTTGTTAGTGAAGAGGTTGTAATATGTTGTAACAATTGTAAGTCACCCTGGATAAGGGTGTTTGCTAAGAAATAATATATAACACAGAAAACAGACTGAGGTCAAAACTGAAATCTGTGATTCAAAGCAATAACAACTGACTATCAATCCCTGACTTTCCGTCCACTCGCTCAGACACTGAAACGCTCGGTGCCGTGTGAAGGAAGAGTTGACACACACGGCCAGAAACCCACGCCTTGCAGTGATGTTCAGAATGAGTCACGGCGGACTCCGAGGACAGGATTTCCCGTCGCCGATACGTTACGACTGTTTGATATTGCCAGTGTTTACAAGCAGCGCTGATGCGATCGGGATTTGATTTCATGAGCTGTCACTCTTCAAGAATGAGCTGTGCGTTTCCAAATAATGTAATATTACACTTATCTGAAGATTGGGGCAAATGTGTAAATTACAGACCTGGAATTGAATATCATTGCAACAGTTTTGGGGTTCACTGGGTTGTTGTTAGAGCTAGATTCCTCTGACCCCTTCAAAACTGTGGTAAAAACAATAGACCACTTGCTTTGATGTATTATTATTGCCTGGAATGATAACACCTATAATGCTCTGCAATGTCATAAGGAACATACAGGTTAAAGCACTTATATTTATAGTTTTTACTGATTAATTGATATCTTTACTGTCCCGTTCTTGTCGGTTTAAGCTTATTTGCTTTAGTAATGGAAGTCTTGCATCTTTTACTAACATGGCTCATTAGAGACCTGTTTGTTACCATGTTGAACTGAACCGCAAAGAGCTTAATGGTCTCAAGGTCAAGAAGAAATAGATGACCCGCAATGCTATGTAATTCCCTCATCTGACACATAAGGCACTATGTGGCGAAAACACCAGAAAAGATGTCTGGAATCTGCTTTTGTTTCAGTTCTTTATAATTGAGAGCTGTTGTTGGGAGAATGATTATTAATCTGTATGCTAATGGCTTCAATAACATTGTCCAGGAGATGTTTGTACCACATCCAGACAACAATGCATCACATTTGCTTCCATAATTAATACAGAATACATCATGAGCAGAAAACAGGGAAGAAAAATTAAGAGATCAGGGAAATTTGAATTGTTAATCGGAAAAGCTTTAAAACGCACACAAGTTGTTTCTCGTTCCTGTGATTAAGGGATTCGTACGTAACAATCAGAACCATTCAGAACCATTTTGATTGTGTAATTATTTATTAATGGGATAAACGCCAGACCCTACTGGAAGTCAGCATCACGCGTCAATTAGTTTTATAATTGCCTGTCAGTGAGACGTGTCTGCACGGGCTGCTGTTGAATTATCAACTGCGGTGCTGCATTCTGGGTTTGGCAAATGTGACGACAGGTTGTGTTGTTTCTGGCAGAACCTGGTGTGTTTTGGTAAATATGCTGTTTGGACCGGGGCAGAGCTTTTATTTCAGATGTGGGGAGGTGAAATGAAGTGAAGCTGAAAAAGCAGGGGTAGAGGAATTACCACATTTTAAATATTGTCATAAATTACGCTTGTGTTTTTGGACAGAGTTTTACCAATGTGTAACGTTTACAATCTGACATCTTGTGCGTTTGCTGAATGATTTGCACACAGGGCTTTAGTCTGGAGGGCGTGGCAGGGAATAAAACAGAACGTACAGGCTATTTATTTGAGAAACAAACAAGGTAAAGGATTTCCAGCTCTTTAAATATATTTTCATAATCCCTCTTGTCTTATTCTGAATTCAGAATACATAGTATACAGTTTGGTACATATGTAATTGAATAAATTAGTTCACATGAAAGGACGTCTTATTTTATTTTAATGGACATGCTCCACACTCCTATTTGTGATCCTGCAGATTGACAGTAGTTGTGCACAATAATAACCTGACATAATATTGCATGTCTTTATCCTGAGAGTGTTTATCTGTCATCTCCACACCAGCTAGCTGTGAAAGGTCACGGGTGGTCACAATCGAGCAGCTTCTGCACGGCATCTCTGAGACCGATTTGCCTTTGCAGAGGCACTCGCTGGCAGCCCAGAGACTCTGCCCCGGCTGCTGAAAAATTCCTCCGTCAAAAACGAGCTTGAGCCAATCGGCACGGGGGGGGGAGGAGCCAGCAGCTTCTGTTTGAATGTGCAGAGTTCTGAAATATTTATTCTGAATGAACATTTGTGTCTTGCACGGCCGGCTGCTGCTGCTGCTGCTGCTGCTGCTGCTGCTGTCTGTTGATTATCCCGGCAAAGGTGACCTGTGAGCCGATTTTATCATCCAACATTTAAGGCGCGAGGGCCTCTCTGCCTCGTCTCCTGACTCGGTGGAAAAGGATGGATTTGAGATGCTGATGAATATTTCATAGGGGTGGTTCCTCCAGCTGAATGGATTCAGTGAGTGTTTCTGTGTACTTTACAGATGTACCATATCCACCAGGAGGCTTCTGACAGAGACACGGCACATGAGCGCTCTGGCTTTTCTTGTTTTTATTCTGCAGGCGGTGTATCCATGCTCATGAAGCTTTCTCTCTCAGCTTATCAATGTTCAGAGGAGGACCGGGCTAAAGCTTAGCCTCGGTTGGATGAAGGAGGGCTTTTTCTTCCCCCCCAGCTTCAGTTCCGTTTACCTCTCCGACACGGTAGCTGCCGTCGCCCATCCTCCCCTTTTTATGGCATAGCCTCTGACTCCCGAGGGGTACGCTCCGGATCGCCCTCACCGACATGTCGGCAAGAGAGCCCACGTCCAACGAGCTCACCGCTCCTGAGCCGGAGTCCTGCATCCGGACCTTCAAGGAGCACATGCACCTGGAGCTGGAGCCCCCGAAACTGGCGGGGACCGGCACCAGGTCTCCCAAGATCTCCCCCCGCAGCTCGCCCAGGAATTCACCGCGCCTCTTCCGAAAGTTGCTGGTGAACAAGAGCATCCGTCAGCGGCGCAGGTTCACCGTCGCGCATACGTGGTAAGAGGTGCTTCTGTACAGGTGTTCGGTTGGCCCGGGAAAGCGTTGCGGTGACGGTGGCTTGGCAGTCGTGGCATATTAATTGGTACCTTGTTGTGCATTTGAAACGGTAGATTTACCGCAGAGGATTTGTGTATCCTTTTAAAAAAATACAAAACAGCTTCCCAATACTGATTGCAGTCCACAGAGAATCTCCTAGACATTGCTCCTGCCAGGGTATCAAACACAGGGCACCATATCTATCTGCCAGGGTGTTTATCTTGTATTTTATTGCCGTACAATGCACTGTTGTCTTTGAGGAGGCTGTGCAGACTCGTAAGCAGACGCCTGGCATTGGAAAGGCTGGCATTTCAGAGATTGTGCAGTTTGTACACATTGTCATTGCATCTCTTTTGAATCACTGGCTCCATAAATTATATAAATACTGTTTAAAATACTTCACTATAGTGATAGTTTGTATGTGTGTGTATGTATGGAGATTATATTGCAGAGAAAGATTCCCAAAATACAAAACCATTTAAGCTTCCCTCAATGCCCTTCTGTGGCACAGATATGTGTTTTGCACATCTAATCTGTCAGTCTTGTTGTGTGGTGACGAGTCTCTGTAAAGGTGATGCTACACACCTTGGAACGTGATTGCCATATCTGCAAAAGATGTAAACATAAAAAGGGTTAAGATTTGAATACAGGGTTTTCTATGCATGCATCGAAGCTTTGAGTAACCTGCCTACCTAAACTAAACACCCAGCATGAAGCAGGTGAACTTCAAATGACAATGGGCTCGATTTAAATATAGGATTGCTCCTATACGTGCAATTAACCCGTCAATAGAAATATTATCTTGGGAGCCAGCACTAGCTATGTATTCCTATCCGGTTAACTGGGCTCGTATTGTCACTTAAATACACCCTGGGATAAATAATATTGTTCACATTTCTTTTGCTGTGTATTACAGCGCTGTTTTATCATTATTGAGGAGCATTGTTGGATTTTCCCAGATGAAAACTGTAGGATTAAATTCGATTTATTGTCTATTTATTTATCTATGTTGTATTCATATAAGGGGAGCGATCAGTTATTGACATTTGTACAGGTACTGAATAGAACATGATGTATTACATTATTAAAATCCTGCCGTTTACATAATGGGAACGTTCTCTATAAATTGAAATGTTTTGACAGGCCACCAGTGCTGAATTTGTGGAGCCTCTCCTTCTCTTCTCTTGGTCAGGGGCTTTTAATTTTTGAATAAAAGGCAGAAAATAAAATGCCTACTGTCCCATGCAGGGGACCTCTATACTCTTATCTGTATCGCAGGCAGCTTGAATATTTGATTGGGTTAATGTATGTTTTTGTAATAATATAATAGATTGTTCTGTTGGCTATGAGATGGTCGTGCCCCGCCCCTGATTTAACCATGATGATATTTTGAACTTCTAAGTGGAGAATATGGTGTTGTGGTGCCAGCATGAACCATAAGGATAGGAGGACAGAAGATGTAGTCAGAGATGATCTTGCTAGAAAGAAGGATTAAATTGGACAGATGATTCCAAGTGTTGTGTTTGTATGGACCACATAAGGTGGAGGAGAAAGAGATTTGGTGGTGTTCAGTGTGGCCGTCTCAGGTGTTGGACAGAGAAATGTGGTCATGTGGTCAAATAAAAAATCAAAAACACAGCTTTGTTATGCAGTATAACACTAGGGCCCCTGTTGTGTAAGTGGACGAGCCGTTTGAGGTTGTTTTATGAACTCCGATACGCCGTGTTTAAGACAGTTTTAGGTTTTCAATGCGTTTACACAGGCGGATATTGAACATCTAGAAGTGCTTTTGTGTTTCATTGGTACAATTTGTGTAGGAATCTGCAGGTTGTAAAGAAATGGGTCATCCTGCTCTGCAATTCATAACCAAACTGAGAATGAGGGGGAAGAATGACAAAACCTTACACGGTCATTATTTCTTCAGTGTGTTTGATCTATTTTTACCAAAACTGATATAATAGAGCAAGGCTTTCTTTTCTCGCCGATTGAAACGAAAACGACAATCTTAAATAGATCTCATTGTCGGGACTAGAATGGTGTCATTTGTTTTTAGTCGTATCATTAGCTTAAGCAGCTATTTGCTTTTTACTGAAGTTTTTGTTTGCGTATGGGACGGCTGCCAATTTGCCTTCACGCTATTTACTGTGTTAACATTTTTGTAATTCTGCTGCACACAGGAACAAGTCTTCTTGGAAATTTTAGCTATATTACTCTCTCTATATAGCACCCGACACATAACAACTCCTTTTTTTTCTTTATGAAAAGGAAATAACACCTTCTATAGAAAACGGCTCAGAAAGGCCGCCTAAAAATAGATCCTCTCCAACCACTCGAAAGATTTTTAAAACGAACAACCAGCGCTATCAAATGCTATCATCAGGCTTTTACAAATGAGTAATTTAATGGTTTTCCCTGTCTCTGGGAAGCAACTCTTATTCCCCACAGAACACAACTCGACAATAACCGCGTTACTTCAGCCGGCGGTGACGCGCAATCGCCCCTGGGGTCGGCTGAACGCTATCTGGGTATCTCTTCACTGGAGTGTAAAATATGCTAATCGTTCAGGCTTTCGAAGCCGAGGTAAACTTTACCACAGAATGATACAGACTGTGGTTTGAGAGGGACTAACTTTTATCCCTATCCCTGTGTTTAATTGAATTTATATAAACTAGTGACGTCAGTGATGTAGGAACTCCCAGCTAAGAGATGCCACTGACGTCAAAGCCAACCGCTAACTCACCTGTCTGCATATCCAGTGAGTGCAGTCCGCATTAAATATGAATGCAAATACATCTACTGTATGTTAGATAACTGGTAGATACAGTGCTGGAAATAGAAGTTGAAACAACTGGTGCGTTAAGAAAGTTGAAAGGGAAATTGGGCGGCGGAGCGGAAATGCTTCCTGAAAGTTGTTTTCTTCTTGTTGGAGAAAGTGGAAAGCTGTAAATTGGCAGGATTGCGTTGTCATCAAGTCGTTTCGTATTTTACCGCCCTGTCTGTTGTGTTAGGGGTTCAAATCATTTTATGTACAAATAGATGTATGTGTACTTGAAGCTCAGGCTCACTGTGAAAAGGTTATTATACTAGCTTGGCTTTAACAGGTAGATTAGTCTTGTTATTCTAGATTTTTCTGTATGTTAAGTGTTTGTTTTGTCTTTATCTGTTTCCAGCAATAAAACAATACATTCATTTTATTTATTGTTTTTGATGCCTTACTTTTTATATTGTCTACTAGTTTTTTGTTTTTATTTTTCTATCTAAGACACTCAAGATGCTAATGCTGAGATGATCACCAAAGAGACGAAACAGACATATTCAATCACTTTAAAATATATTTCTTCCTACAAGAAATGTTTTGTTTGTCACAATGTTATGGATCATTATCTGTGTCTGTGAGACTGAAATGTCTTTTAATCCAGCGGAGCAGAAACCGTTAATCACTTTTGATAACTGCAGCAGTTTGGGTACATATATCTGTGAGAAGGAGAACCGCCGAATTTGGCAATATCTCTCCACGACAAATGATCTGAAAACAAAGGGGAAATAAATTAAACCCTTCAACTTTAAATCACGAAAATGGGGAAATGTTTTGAAAAACACCTGGAAGGGTAGTCTGTCACTCTGATGTTCCACAGGCTCACAGCGTGTCCTGCGAGATTCTGGGAGGGAAGTTTATTTATTTATTTTTACATTTTTAGTGTCAGTTTCCATTTCATCTGTGTGTTTCTCCTCGGCTTTTCTATTCTCCGTTTCCCATGAGCAACATTATGCTGTTTTGTTGAGAAGAGAGGAGAGGATAGATATAGGAAATGTGCAAGAAGCAGCAGAAGAACACAGCGCTACTCTCTTCGATCTCGGTTATGGCTGTAGGACTTCCCGGCGGTAATGAGACGTTCCTCATCCCTGGATAAGAAATCCTTCCTTGATCCGCAAAATAATGTAAAATGGATACATTCCTGGCGTCTGGTTTCATTTTTGTTTGCTCTTATTCTCCCTCAGTTGTGGATTTTGAAGACTAGGAGTCTCCCTGTACTTTGTTAGTTCCTTTGACTCATAACACAACATCTCTCTCGTGTGTTTATTCGTTATTTAGTGTGGTATCAACAACACAAGGTGTATCTGCTTCATATAGTGCATAAAAGGGTCACGAAGTTCATTCATCTTCTTAGATATGGATTTCAATGCGAAAACAAACTCGCAGAACTCTTATCAACATCTCCTTTTAAACCTGTACCAATCTTGTCCAAACTATGTGGTTCTGCAGGCAACATACTGTTATTAATATATTAATAACAATTAATTTAAGTAATTAGTAAGTAATTGTTTATATGAGAGTGACTAGAACATTCTTGGGGACTAAATCAGTGTATTAACAACACTCAAGCTACACAAACTAAAGGGGTTTAGTTTAATGTGACAAAGGTCTATTTAATTATATAATAGGTTCAGTTTCTCCAGACACCGTGACAGATGTGCATGTTTATCAGACTGGCACACTGATATAGTGTGTTCTTTGTGTTATATTGTCTATTGAATATTGTTAGGGTTATTTCTTGCTAGGCCTGGCCTCGGCTGCTTCTGATGAACGACGTGTTCACCGTGGTTCACAGTTCCGCTCCGGTGCCGGTGTCCTGTTTCCACATTATCGCCCGTATCACAGCGGTTTGGGGTGCAGGGTGTTTGCCGAGGGCTGGCTTCCGATATAACGCGTGAGAAAGTGAGGATGTGTGTCTATAAGAGAATGGTACTGATGACATTTCTCAGGCGTCCTGCGACTACTGACTGGAAATCTTCTGTGACTGACATTGAGGGAATAGCTGTAGCTCTTATAAATGTTTGAAATGAATGTAAATGAACATCATTTCCAAAACAGGTGGCTTGGCTCCAGATTAGATTAATGTGTGTCAGAGACTGGAGGAAGGAAACAAAAAGAGGAAAAAATAAATATTTCCCATTTCGCAATTTGTAAACCCAAATATCCGGTTATTTGAAAGGAGCTTTTTCCAGAGTTTGTAAGTATAAAGCAGCTGTTTTCACTCTGCTGAAATTCACCGGGGGGGTAAATAGGTGAGGTATTTTAATGACACAATAGTGACAGGGTTTATTGATGATCTGATCATTTAATCTGTAAATGATCAGGCACTCAAACTATTGATACAAATGCACTGCAATATATATATATATATATATATATATATATATATATATATATAGTATCTCTATTTATACATTGCATCCAGACATGCCCACAAAACCAGGGTCTGGGGAAGGTAGGAGTCATCCGCGTCACTCTCGAGGGTCAGCGCACATCTGGAGCACAGCTGTTCCCCAGCTGCATGACCAAAACCCCCCCGATCCTCACATTAACCCATCCCATACTGGCCCAGTATTCCCATCAAAGCCCATTCACTTCTCTTTTCATTTCCGCCCGTTATAACTGCCCTTTATGTTGTCATTGTTGTATCTGAATATTATTTGAAAGGAGTGGCCCTTTACGCCAGGAGCTGTAGATCCTGGAAAACGCATCATGTGACCTGGAAAGAATGAGCAGCCAGTCGATTTTAAAAGAAAGCAAGCCTCATCTGCCTCGTCATGGTCCACCACCTGAAACCTGCGGCTGTCCCCCCGCCGCCTCGGTTGTTTTGTATTCCGGAGACGTGTTCGAATCCGAAGGATGGGTGATTTGTCATGTGACGACACATCAGCGCTGAGACGGGGACGGACGAGGCCGCTGCCCTGTGGCTGTGTGTTGGAAGGAGCGACCGGAATAACAATGCGATGCAGGCGGCACAACCCACTGATGTTTTATGTAATCTATGAAAAGCACTAATAGGTGTGCTAATGAAAACAGCGTATAATAGATGTATGTGTCAACATTTACACAAGGCATTTATGCTCCTGAAAGTTGCCTACCTTAATAACCTCACTCTGTCTGCATGGCGTGTTTCACATTTGCAAAACTGTATTTTTCTTCTGGTTGAAACTGTTCCCAAAAGAACGACCTCCTGATTTGTATTGCCTACAGCCATCAGTCAACACAAGACCAATTATAGACTGCTGTTCTGTTTTTCTTCTCTTATAGCAGCCACAGCACATCGGGGTGAAAGGTTTTTGGACTGATCCTTAAGCATGTGCATTGTGGTCCAGGCTGTGGTTTACTCTTCCTTTACTCGGTGTCCTACAACCTGCTTGTTGGAGGAGATTGGGTACTATCTTGTTTGGTGATATGAAAAGTCTGTAGTGGGGGGACTTGCTATGGATTGTAATCTCCCCGTAAAGAGACGGTTGTGAGTCTAGCTAGAGTGTATTTGATTACTATATTTAAGCCTGGTGGAAATTGCATTTTTTCTAAATAAGTTGAGATGTTTGGTTCAGTCCTCCACACTATACTGCTTTTGAGGTCTAAAGTGAAGAGGGGTTGTGACTCGTAATCGTAAACCGAAGATAAAGGGTCAAATTGCAACATTTAACTTTATGCATCATTAAGAGATAATCAAAGCCCTAGCATTTAAAGCATTTTTTGTTTTTTAAAGATGTAGTTCTGGTAAATGTCAGTGATCTGAGCTGTGCAAAGTCAGTTCAAAGGTGAGGAATGTAATTTTGAACGAGATACATAAATAAAGCTTTTTAAAAACATATCGCACAGATTTTGATTTTAATAAATACATATATGTTTGTTTTGGTCCTGCTAGGTTATCTGTCTGCGCTGAACACATTTCCCCCCCTAATTGAATTCTGTCGCTTGAATTAAAATGCAATTGCTGTGACATTTCCCGTTTACATTTTGAAATCATGTCATTACAGTTGGAAACTAGGTCTGTGGACTATAATTATACAATCAGAATGGGACTCTAGACATTTGCATTCTTCTGATGTTCCACGCTGAAAAATTAAATAGTTTCTCAGCTCAACAAATCCCCCTCGTCCCAACGATGACCTCACCGTATTGAGGGGAAATTGGTGCAAAACAACATTTTATTCCCTGCGTTTAGAAACGACTTCTTCTTTTTAATGCCATTTTTTTTTGGTTCCTCACTTTAATCACATGTCTGTCAAATCCTGACCTTTTCAATCTCCCGTGTCTGTCACTGCGCACCTTGAAACCAGAAAGGTCAGGAAAACTGTATTTCTATTTTCCTTGACAGCGAACTCCAGTCCACAGATTGAGTGCATTAAATGTCTGGAGATGCTGGCTGGACCAGTAATATTTCTATGATAGTAAGTGTGATTCAGGAAGCAATGCATTTTCTATTTAAATTTTTACACATCACACACAGTGATAATTTTCTGTGTTCTGGAATTCCATGGTTTATTATGGTTATTTATTTGTAAAGGCAATGTTATAAACATGAACTGCATAGTACTTCATAAAAATCTAATTTTCATGGCTTTACTGTAGATATTAAGTAGTAATGATATTAAATAGCAGTAATTGTGACCAATTATTGTGGTAATTATTAGCATTTAAATAGATTTGGGAAGGGTTTTCTCGATGCATTTGAGAACATTTCACTTTTTCTAGTCTGCAGTTCACTGGGTGTCTAAGTTATATCAACGCCCTTGCTACATGTTTAAATCTGTAATGTATATTTAATAATATATGGCATATCCAGCAGCCGTTTAAATGTCAATTGGTACTTGTCACCATATAAACTCCTTGTTCGCTCTATAAAAGTATATTGTCGCGGTGAGCTATATTACAATATGTCAGCAGTGTAATTCTGCTTGCTTGGCTCTCACTTGTTTCTCTTTTATAGTTTATTAAATCCTGCAGTCTTGTCTGGAAGACTGTTAGTGACGCCACCTCCATTTACCAGAGCTGGACAGTATTAACTGTGACTGATGTTTATGTTGGGCTAATCGTAGACAATATTATGCCGCCACTGAAACCTTCTTTATTAATGTGCAGATCTTTTATCTTTTTTTCTTAGTTGATCTGCTGGTGCAGTATGGATGGCAAGTGGGGTTTGTGTTTCTGCTCAGTAGCACCACTATCTGACAGATGTTTGACGCGAGTTCTGCCACGTCACTAGAGGGGAGTGAGTTTGGTCACTATGGTAAAAAGTGTAATGATACTATTCCCATCAAATGCAATAAAATGCCTACTTATGTGCCCCATTATTTGCCCAAGAGCAAGAACGGTAGCCGACACCACAACATGAAGCTGCAAACAATCCACAATTCCTGGAAACCTGAGGACATCTGGAGGTGTCTTGATTTTTTGTGGTGCTGGTGATGGAAATGCACGATAAAGCCAAATCCATCCTTTACTTTTCTTTTGTTCTTCACCTTCTCTAATAAAAGGATTAACTAATTGCCAATTCAGTGGTCTTGAATTCTGAAAAAGCTATGATTTGGTCAGGGTTGAATCTCTGTGTTTGATCAGTGAGGGTCAGGGCTTGATTGGCCAGTTTCACTTTTCCAGAGAGCCGAACGTCCGTGTGACCTTGAGATGTTTTGTGCAGAGCAGCTCGGTGTGGAGTGAGGCTCTTGCTTTGTGTTATTGATGTCGGCCTGCGCAGGCACTCGGGCCGAGCAGATGCTGTTGCCTGGGGCCGTGCTGACACGATGGTTTTTGTGCTCCATGTAATTCATCACGAATCTATTGACAGTAATCTGTCGTTTGTTTTTATAGGGCACTGCTTGGCACTTTTGTTTGTGTTCATGTGGCTGTTTGTGTTGTTGAAGGGGAATCAATATTAACCAGTCGATGGCCTGTGTATTGAAGTTCCTACAAATCGGGCTGTTTATAAATGTACGAAAGCAAAGTACAAAATCGTGAAGGACAGTATAAACAAAGCGTTGTCGTAATAAACGAAAGGGGGTTAGAAAACTGCAGACGGTTAATGTTTTTAATTTCGATTTTTGCTGAGTGGCATCAGTTTTAAAGGTGATGGATTGAGTCTTGGGAGAATATAAAAGTGTCTGTGAAGCAGACTCCTTGCCGGCACAGTTTTCAGACCCTGTACAATATCAGCGTCTTCTCTTGACTTGGCACCCTGAGTCTGCTTTGCTGTGGCGATCCCAGTGGAATGGGCTGGCAAATTAGCTCAGATCTCACCATGTCTGCCTGACCCCTAATGAGCAGCTCTCTAATGAAGCACAGATCCTCATGCCGCGCATTCTGCTATGTTCAATATATTGCCAAAAGCCGGCTAATTGGGAACAATAGGTGAAAAGAAGATCTGACTGTTGTGTGTGAAAGAAAAACATGAATTAGCCACTCCCACTTTCCTGTCATCATGTGAACCTTAACAAAAGTTATTACGGAAAGATAAAACAATAAGATGTTGGCGTAGGGTTCTGTGATTCAGCGATTGCCTGAATCCTAAACTAAAATGTTCTTACCTCTGTAGAAAACAGAAGAACCACTGTCCAGCTCACAGCTTTAATCCCACTGCTGCCACCAACCTTCACACAGCCACCTCCCAGGTTTCCTGCTTAGTGGTTGTGTCACAAGTTTTCATAGAATATCTAAGATGTATTTATAATGTTGTATAACTAACTCACATAGTAAAGTAGTCCAACCTAGTCGTCACTGAATAAGAGCTCATCATATTAATGGAGGGCTAGTTTTGCTGTCCAGTTTCTTTGTAGATGAAAAAGAACCTAGCAGACAAATTTGTGGTTCATCTAAAATGTGTTTTCTGTGACTGAATCCCGGGAGGCACTGGATAAGACCTTAATATAGTAAATCTTATGTCTATTACACCATGCAAGTTTTATCCTAATCCCCAAAATGCTTAACGTCTGCCTTAATGCCAGCCAGTCTTGCACCTGTCCTCTGGCCATTGGCAGCTGCCTCCTCGTCTAGGAGCTTATAAAAATTCCCATCACCTGTACTCTCCTGGGGTTTAAGCACAGTGAGGGTTACACGTCACAGATGGGTTCCTGTCTCCATTCAGCCTGATAGACAGGATCCTTCACCAGATGTTATTCAGCATAAATTATTGAGCTAGTTACGTAATGAAGACATGTTTTCAACTTGAAGGCTGCTGTTGAATTATAAGTATGACAATAAGAAATCCGTTACCATATGGGCGATGGTTGGGAAAACATTGGTTGAAGGTGGTCTGGTTTATGTCACTGTAACAAGTAAAATAAATTGTTTTCGGAAACCTAAGCTTTCAAGATTAATGGCTTATGTTCGCAAACTCATTACAGGAGGGCCTTTCATCAAGATTTACTAATGATATCACTTTTTTAACAGTCTAATTAAATGTTTAGAAACGCAGGAATTAGGTAGAATAAATGTAGTTGATTGAGTGACCTTCAAAGCGCTTACGGATATCGATGTTTCACAGGAGTTGCCCTGTGTTTGAATTGTCACAGTGGTTGTGTGTCGCACTGCCAAACACAATCCACACAGGGTACACAATCTCTCACAAGGGTATCACGGTCTCCCGCAGTCGGATGGACGAGCCTCTCTCTCCCTTTAAAACCATCTGAAGGAAAACCGGGGAACCGGAAACACCAGCTGCTCCTCTGAAGACTTGAGATTGGTGCGGTAAATATTTGGCCTGGCTTGAAAGGCAGGCAGGTGAAGTGGGGAGTTATTAAAGTCTACCTGAGCTCAGTATTGCGTTACATTAGCATGAAATCGAGAGCTCCGGTACTGCGGCTGAACTGCGTCGGAAGTTGTTGTTTTTTCTCTGCTGGTTGTTGTTGGCTCCAAAATGTTAAAAGTGATTAATTCACCAATCGTTGGGCAGGATTGTGTGTATGGGGGGGGAGAGGAACTGCCAAGAACTTAAGACTGAGCGAATTAAATTAAAATATAAAAGGGCAAGTACCTTTTATGCAGCACGCCTTTTAAAAAATAAATAAGCAAAATAAAATAATAATGCAGGTTCATTGTGTCAGCTGTCAGCCAATACCTTTCCTCAATTCTTTAAACCAGGTATAATGTCAGCTCCTGTTTTTTTCTCATACAGGATGTCTTGATATACAGTCTGAATTGATTGATTGATATGATTTTTTAATTAAGACGACTCTGACTCTGTGTTCTAACCTGGCTTTGTCAGTGTTGACATTTTATTGCCGTTCCGTACCTACAGTTATGGTTTTGTGTCTCTAGCAGCCATACTCAATTAGGAAACGTATATCTTCATTTCCTGCTTGGAAATATATTTGCGTTTGTTTTGACTCAACACCTTTTCTTATTAGTAGCATCAGTTGTGGTTTCTATCCCTAATGTGTCTAGTGTGCAGCGAGGGAATAAACCTTTTTAAACACTACGAGATCGTAGAGGAAAATCTCCAGTTGAGGTCCTATACAGTCTCTGATGGGCAGCTCTGCTCTGTCCGTGCTATTTGTTCTAGCAGATGGCCTTGTCCTTATGCTACATTAGGTCTGAAGAGAATTTCTGGAGGTTTTGTTTCTTGTTCATTACACTGAGTAGAACCTTTTAAGAAATCGGTTGAGGAGATGCAAATCTTAATTTTGTCCGCAATCAGTCTTTGTAATGATTACATGAACAATACAGCCTACATACAAAAATTGTGTTGGGCAAGGGACCCTTCAAAATAATATCCTGCCACGAGAATTCTTCTTTGTGTATCCCCATCTACTAACATAATCATGCTCGATTGAATGACTGTACTTTATTTGTACTTCGGTGCTGTTAAAAATAAAAATTGGCAGCTAAGGAGTTTATTTTACATTATTGCATTAAAGAAGCCAAAGCTCTCGTGGGTTTAAACATCTGTACTATCGCTGTCAGCTCGGCTTCACTTAATGTCAAGCCTTCATGTTTAAATGATTCACCAGAGCAATGAAATATATATGCAACTCATGCAATGTCAGCTATATATATATCAAACAATTTATTCCCCATTAGCTGGTATTTACAGTTATACTTAAATAAGAACAGTTTAACTGCATCGAACATCGTTTTTTTCAGCACACGATCAAATGAAATGCACGCATCGTTTACGAGCCATGATACAAATAAACACAAAACGGTACTTTTAAGTTGTTTAATTCACTTGGCTGTAAAAGTGATAGAAGTTAAGTGTCATAAGCCCAAATCGCCAGCATACTTTGTCTTATCAAATTGCAGGACTACGTGTTACTCGATAACATTTTGCACAGGAACCATGTGTCGTTGCATGAACGCTGGTGTTAAAACCTAAAGGTCTGCCTGATGCAATTAAAGACACTCAGAGTTTAGCGTGTTAACACTCTTACATGTTAGCAGAATAGAAAACCCGTATAATGTTCTGGATTCTTATTTCTCAACAAGATCCTAAGATTTGATGATAGCAAATATTAACGATACACCCACTGTGGATCTTCCCATCTTCTTTCCATATGAGTTCGCAATACTTATTTTCATTTCTTCAAATCAGAGCGAAGGTGATCTTGACAGCCGACATCTTTTGAAGCAAGTCCTCAACCTCGAAACATGCCATTTCTTTTCTAAGTGGTTATTTCAACGACTGTAATCACAACCACCTCTGCCCGGAGTTAAAGACCTGCTATCTAAGAGTAGGGAATACAAACCTGAAGGAGCTTCCCTGTATAAAGACACTTCTCTTTCACACACAGTGTTTTCCCAGAATGCCCTCTGCCCTTCCTCCAGAGCCCTGTCTTAACACAGAGCGGACAACAGACTGTGATGGACGTTGGCTACTATCCTATTTGGTTTCATTCAGAACTATTGTATTATCAACACTTCTATATGTAGACTAAGGGAAATCCAGCTGATCAAAAAATGTCAATGGAGAGAACGTGTAAAATAACTTTTTTTTTTTGGTTCAATCTTTCATCATCTGATTTTTTGGTGGCCCCACTACACGGGTAAACTAAATTATGTCACTTTAAGTCATAGAGGAGTGGTATAAACCCAATCTGTTTGCCATGGAAACAATGAACACATAATGATCAATGATGGGCTAACGAGCGCTCGGAAACAAAGAGCGTCTCTATAGTAACGAGCACATCACAGCTGAGAGTGGAGGAACAAAAGCGTTTCCAAATGTTCGCTCTGAGTCCTTGGATTCGCTGGATTCTTCCCAAAAGAAAGTGTGCTCTTATCAGTTTAATAAGGCATGCATGCATATATGAATAAGAGGCTTCTGAGAAAAGGCTGACACTGCAATATATTTTAATTTATTGAACTCTTTTAAGTCCGATCAAATGAATACCCTGGAATCTTGAACATCCAAATTAAATAAAAATAACGAGAGTGGATTATTGTGCCTTCGCTTTATACGTCTCGTATGAGGTTTTCAATTTCTAAAGCAGGATATATTTCTTGCGAACCTCCGATAACCGTTTGGTAGGCCTACGTTTGGGCTTGTCCTCCGTTTGCAAAGCACTCACTCCTCAGCCCACTGGGGTTAGATTTTTCTATTCTGGGCGCATTGGTTCCTTTTGAGAACGCAGAAAACAGGAATGCCCTGAGGATAGTCAATCGTGCTTGTTATTTCTGTCTGCAAAGTTGCACATCTCCAGCCACTGAGGACCACGGCGCTGCAGGGAGACGTGGTACCTGTTCTTTGCAGAGTAGATTTGATTGATGTCGTCCTCCAGAGACGGGTACAGGCATTCGGAAACAGGGTTTGAGTGGAAATTAATTTTAATCACCAGAGAACTAGATGCAAACAAACAAGCAAATAAACAATAATGATCGGCAGCAATTGTTGCCTGTTTGCTGGGATGTGAGTCTCTTTAACTGTTCAATACAATATCTTCTGCTCCAGTTGAGTGACAAAAGCCGTAGACGTTTTGTGCGTTAATTGTGTTTGCAGTGCTGGTGAGGTTGTGTTGCCCTCCGCACAGCAGAGCTCACAAATTAAAGGGACACAGGTCAAAGGAATTGTAAATTCAGTCTGCTGGCGTATTAAAGATAGTGCAAACTGGAACCTAAACATTAATTGAAATTTAACAAAGGACCTGCCAGAGACGAGTGTATCCCTGACAGCTGTAGATTAGAAAAGGGGCCCAATGTTTCGGCTAAACGGAGAAGTCATAATTACGATTTCAGCTGCGCCTGATTAATGCTGTAATTTCTGTCACAATAGCAAACTACGCTGGAATATCCTGCTCTGTCCCGTGTTTCAGTGCGACTGCTCAGTTTCCGCCTAATGCGTTACAATTACAAATTAATATCGGTGCGATCGTCCTTAATGTAATGTCTCTTCTCCCAAATCCATTGCCCTTCATTTCACATTCAAAACAGTTACACACCGCACTTGAATCGGACGTAATTCGGAGGATAATTTGAAAGCACATTTTGTATTTAAAATGCAAGAATCATTTATTTGTTTAGCGAGATTTACGATCGCCATGAAATCCGCGGAGACTAATGTCCCCATTGTCCCCTTATTGCCATTTGACTCTGAATCTCGTCGCCCTGAATGATTTTGAAATCCTCAACAAAACTGAAGTGGGCGGGGCTAGTGTTCAGCTCCTCCCATGAGAGTTGTAGTTCAGTAAAACAAGCGGTGAAAGGACTTGGTATCTAAATTGCAGGAGATGCAATCAGTCATCGAGGCATTATCAGTGTAATAACCATAAAACAAAATAAACTTGCCTGTTTATCTAAAGACTTGTCACTGCTGAGCTTCGAATACACTGACGAGGACAAGACCCAAGCTCTCAAGCAAAGTAAAGTACATTTTGTGTTTTTAATGAATAATCGTGTTCCAAGGCATCATGCTATAAAGGTTTTATAACTAGAGACTTTAAAAACATAAGAGGTTTATGCTAGAATTACAGTGGTTGTCATTTAGAAAATGTAATTTTGAGGTTTTAAAAAACATGTCTGGATAAGAAAGGCTTTTTGATTGATATTTATGTAATAGTTTGATTTAAAGGTTTTAAAATTTAATGATCATTATATAATCATAAAAAAGTATGTCAACTGTATGCAGCTAGAAACCCCTGGGTTGCCTTGAATTTCTAGTACAAACCAAACAATTTGAACTGAATAAAGCCTGATGGTAAATCCCCACGCTTCAATTTACTGTTTCAAAGTCTTCTCTTTGAAGTAGGTTTAAAGTACTGCTTGACTCCAGAGATAAGCCCCCTTTCTCGACTGCCTCGACATATGTATCCCACAGAATCACAGCACTGGTGTCATGTCTGAGTTTCCCACATTCATATATGGGTTTTATCCCTCTCTCCAACTCTCTGCGTGTCTCTGTGTCTCGGCATGTCTCTGTGTCTGTGTGTCCGTGTCTGTCTCTCTGTGTGTCCTCCACAATTAGTGGTGTTTGGAACTGTTTCTCCATGTGTCTTTGCTATCTCGGACCATGTTCTTACCTGCTTCCTCACAGTCAACATTCATCACGTTCAAACAGCTCATCGTATTGCACTGTCTAGTATTTATCATCTGCTCACTCACGACTCTGCTAATTACATTTCTCCCCTATTTTTTTTCTTAACTCCCACATCTCTTCTGCTTGCAAAGTCTTTGTGAGATAAGTGGTGACTGTTTTTCCTGTCATTAATGTTATGATTCTGTTCTTCTATGATCTCTGCTTTGTTCTCTTAAGCTATTTTATTTTGGTATAGCTGTTGCTCAATGTCTCTGTGTCTGGTTTGCTTTTGAAGTCAGTGGGTTTGCATTAATGGCCTTTTCCTCAACAGCGGTATTGTGATATCTGACCAGTGTTCAATAAAAAAACAACGGCCGCACAGAAGATATTCCATTAAGAGCAACTGATTTCCGTCATCTCTATAAATATCAATATTTCAATATTTTATAGCGACCGAATGGGTTTTCCTTTTTTCCTGACGGTGCTTTAAGTGTTGTTATAGTTCCTGCTTGACTGTAAGTGCAGATTAGTCCATCACACCCCCTCGCGCCCCAAGGGGACGGCTCAACCGTGCCAGGCTGTTACAGCCCCAGATCACCCCCCTCCATCCTGCGGCTCGTCCCCCACAGCACGGCCAGAGCAAGAGAAAATATATTTTTAACCTCATAAATAGGTTCAGATACGAATCCCAAACCCCTTCCCAACAATCCCATCAAATTAGTCGACCTGTAGTTCGACACATTCGGGGCGAGACTCGATCGTTGCGTTTTTTGTCTCGTTGGCAGGATAATTATTGTGTTTTGTGCCTCGTGCCAGGCCGGGTCTCCAGTGCTCTCATGCAGATGAAGCCCTTTCTGACTCACTCTTCCCTTTTTTGTTGTTGTTTCAAATAATAATGAGATATTGTGCCGTGTGCGACTACACAAGACGCTGCTAAAGGACAGATAATTGGCTAATTCTGTAATCTTGCAGCTGTCAAAAGAAAATGCTTTCCCCAGGATTGAAACCTCCTGGGTTCGGTAATGTTCTTACATTTTAAAAAGCCTTCTGGTGTTTTGTATTAGCACATTTACAGCTAGAAAGGCTCAAGATTTTGGCAACAAGCTTTTTTTGCTCCTTGGTAGTCAGACAAATCTGCATATCTGAATTGTAGAATTGGTTTTTAATACCAAGGGGAACTGACATTTATCTGTTTATTTGGTAAAAGCCTGATTTTAATTTTATTTGTTTTGCCTTTCAAGCAAAACACAGATTGATGCGTTAGTAAAATATGGTTTTGTTTGTTTAATTTATTTAGCTTCTTAATTTTGGTTAATTATGTTCATTTAATCTTCTTGGTAAATTGATAAGAAACTGTAACGTACACCTCATGAGAACCATTTAGGATATGAAAATTCAAGTTGTGTGTATAATTAGCAAGGATTGGGTGTTATCCGTTTAATTCTATAATGATCTGATGCACTTTGCATGAATTGCAATAAACACTCGGTAGATCAAGAGCAAGTTCTGATAAATCTCTGACCAAGTTCATTCGCCAGATCCTGGCCCCAAGCCTTGCCATTGCAAACTCGATCTGAATCTCTGTGATAAACACAGGACAAACTGAAGCCAGACCGAGAACTAAACCCACGATAAAACAATTAGTGGTGTTTGGAACTGCATAAAAAAGCCCCTAAGGGTCCGATTTGCCCCCAAAGCTCAGATTCAGATGACCTGGTTTGAATCCAGATGAGGTTATAATGACTGGAAGCCCAAACTATCAATTTAAAGACATTTTAAATTATCTCTGGTCATCGCCATCCACTCTATATCTATCTATATCTATATATAAAACAGTCAGATCCAATGTTGACAGCATAGATACATGTGGGTGGGCTAGAAATGGCTGTGGTTTAGACGGGAAATAATATAATATATGATAGAAAATATAACATTTGATATATGTGTGTATATGGATAATATTGCTACAGCTGGAGCCAAGCAATTGCAAACATAAAAAGGTCTCTGTAGGGGAAGCAGGTTGGACAGAATGAATACCCGTCACATTTGTTTATTTATTAACTAATGGGCTGGCACATTTGTAAGTATGCTTTAAGTGCCTAATTAATAGGAATATCTTAATTGAATCCTAACAGTCATCCCACAATCATTATCACAGAAGGTGCCCGTGTTTGATGAAATCTGCCGTGAAAGTGCCGCTGTGCTGCACCCGAATCGCTCGCTCTTCGCCGCTGCTTTTCTTGGCGGTCGAGGGTCCTTTGGTGCGACTCCCACCCACCTTCTCCTGTTCAAACCATCTTCATTACAGGGAACGCCAGTCTGGGTCAACAAGCAGCCTGTCTTAATGCAGAGTACGTTCCGGCTGTCTTTCCCGACGTAATTGGCCTACTTGTGTGTACATCTTTTTGTGTGTGACTTCATTAGCACGGTAAATATGCACGTCTCCCAGTCGCTGTTCTCGTTTCAGGTGTCTCGATTTACACCGAGTAGGACCTTGTGTATTAACCTCCTTATCCTGAATAAAAAACGATGACTTAAACAAAACAAAACAACAATCCGCAAACGCACACGATCGGAATCCCGTTACTCTGCTGTCTGTGAGTTTTCTGTTCGCCATGAAGATTTCATTTCAGATTAAAAGGCTGCATTGTGAGGTTTCAGGTCTGGCCACCGAGAATCTCGCTGTGATTTTGGGTTTGTTTGTTTGTGTGTTTGTTTAGCCTGATCGTTCTGACCGGTTAGATGAAAGATAAGTCTGTCAATTTCAGGAAGACAGTGCAGCAAGTCTTAAGGGCAGTTGGATACAGAATACTCATTTTGGAAATTTAAAAATAAACCTTTGCTACCTTTTCTATGTTTGTCATTGTAGTTTATCTGCTGCCTGTGTCTTTGATAGTAATTTGATATTGATATGCATCCTTCTAATTACAATACTGTAGGCAGTGAGTCTAAATATAGATTTTAAGAGATGATGCAGTCTTCATCTTCTGAGTAATATCCACCCCCTGGAAGCCAAGCAGGAAAATGTTGCTCCCCCACCACCGTTTGATGCACATGATCTAATCCTTAATGAGGTTTAACAAGAACGGTTACCATCCGAATTAGTGTGTACGTAAGGTCTTGTCCAATATTTGTCGGATCCCCGCTCTCTGCCGCGGTAGTGTTGAGGAGCCCGGCACCTGGTTGACTCTTTCTCGGCTCGTCCCCGATTGGAGCCCGGCGTTGTTTTGCTTTTCCAAACGAAGCGTTGGTAAATGACTCACACGGGGCAGATTGATTTGCCCCCGACCTATTGCCCACCGTGGCGCACAACAGCGTAATATAGTCAGAGCTGGCGGATGTGCTGGATGAGTACTGGAGAGGGGGGTCCCATTAATTCTGTCCGTGAGCGAGTCGCTGCCAGAATGTGGCATCTCCACGGTAACTGGGTCTGAGGGCATCCGGTGGACAACAGAGACGCTGGCTTATAATTTCCTGACTCCTAACGCAAGGACGATTTACATTTCCGCACCTCCGCTCCCTGTGGACACACACACTTCGAAGCACAGAGATTATTAACAGTTATTAAGATAATTGTGGGTGTCAGCTTTTTTTTTTTGTTTTTTGTTTTTAGAGTGACTCTTTTTCTGCAAGTTTATTTTTACTCCGTGCCTTATCATACGCCGAGAGAACTGCGCCTTACCGTACGCTTCAGAAATGTAATTATCGGTTGATATCGATCGCTGTATTGATGTGACACACTTTAATCTGAGCTTAAATAAAGTGGAATATGCCCTAAGCACATGAACTCCAGATGTGACCCTCACCCCCCCAGGGAAAGTAGACAGTGGTGTTTTTGTAATTAGGTTTCATGTGCTTCATATTTATTTTTAAAATACAGTTCCCTGTCCTGGGGAGAGAGACGGCACAAACACACCATGTGGCTGTGAGGGATACAGCTGATCGCACAGGTCCTTGTTTTCATTTAATAAAGCCAGACTTCTAGATGATGGTTTATGTTTATAAAATGAAATCAACTAGATGTGCCGTGTGAAAGAGATGAAAAGGTACAATGGATGATTATAGGAATCTGTTTTTTTTTCTTAAACGAGTCTTATTTTGCCAGCCTTGAACTTGGCATCCTTTTCCCCCTCAGGAGAAGGAATCCATTATTCATGAAACCTCAAGCACGCGAGACAATAATCTCTGGGAACGGGCCAGAAATTTGATACTTATTCCCCTCCATCTCAACAAAATGCCGTTGATTAAATGCCGCGAAATCTGGTGACGTACGACGCCGAACTTCAAAAACCCATTATGGGGGCCTTTCGAACAACAATACAAAACTCGTCAAGAAGGAATAGATTTTTATTTGGTATCCCTGTGTGTTTCCTAATAAGATAGATAAAAAAAGAGCCAGGAAGAGTTTGTTTTGCATCCCCTCCAAGACACGAATTCCATAGATACTGTTACCAGAGAAACCTTAAAGTTATTTTGGCGATGGTTTATAGCAGGAGCACTATAATTGAGGAATGCAGGAGAAAGGATTCGAGCCTCTGTGGCTTAAGATAAAAGATTCCACCTTTAGCAGACGAGAGACATCCCAATAAAGCAGAAGGACCGTCCCCGGCTCTGAAGTCCCCATATGAGCGAGGCAGTGCCTGTGTCTGCCCGGCATTTGGCCACATTCTCGCCAACCGCTTCCATCTGTCCACATTTCGAGAACATTCAAAACACAGAATTTGGGTGGGAGGTGAGTCGGGCAGGCTTTCATTTTCAGGACGCTTCAGCCGCCGTGCAGCATAACTGTCGAGTACGATTATCGGAACTAACAGAATATGTTTGATCTCTCTCATCATTGATTTGACTGTTTGCCAGTTATTCATACATCTAAATAGATGTTATTATTATTCAGAAACATCAAGAAATGAAACGATAGACGTTAGTAGACTGTTTTCTGCCTCCCCACTATCCAAGTTGTACAGATGTACAGCTCTGGGGCTTTATCAACAGCTGCAGCGGCAATTAAAGGTTAGGGAAGGCAAGAGGCTAAAATGGAATAATGCGTTCACATCTTCGAGTTGCTCCTCGGGCTAAGTAGTGTCCTTTTTGTGCTCTTACTAACATCTGGACTAGTTAGTGGTGATTTAAAAACATTTTAATGACCAGTATGAGGGTGTGCTACTGCAGCAAATCAGAGCCTTTTTCTTTTAGTTTATTCTAAATATTTATTAAATATTAAATATTCCAAATATTTATTCTTCATCATTCGTGTTTTTCCTTAGGTCTAGAGGCAGCAATCGTCTAGCAGACCTGAGACGTGGTACAGCGAGCTGAGAGTGAGTGAGAGCCAAGGTTAACATCGTAGAGTATGAATGCATCTTCATATGTGGCAGGAGCAGATGCTGCAGTCGGCTAATCGCTCGCATCTAACTGGTGGTAACTGATGGGAAAATGATCAATTTTGCATGTGCGAAGGCAGGAAGAGAGACGCTTTTAATTACAGAGTGCTCAAACCACACTTTGGCAATGGCAATCGTTTTATCATAATGAGCTATAAAGAGACTCTCAAGGCCCTGGTAGCCAGCCGTGTCGATCGATGTCGCGCGTCTGGCCTTCCTAATTATTTTAGATGTTTCCCGATGTTGAAAGTCGACATTTCAGCGTAGCGCGTCCTTTTAAACCAATGCCGTATTATCCAATTACATGTTCAATTACAAGCCCCACCTCCAGAGCCCAAATAAAGACCACAGTTGGTCATTCAGTGGCTTCCCACCTCCTTCAGTCAGTTTGCTATATTCTTTTAAAGCGTAGCGTACGTTCAGTAAGGAAACACAGTAACCTCACAACAGACACAACTCATTTTCATTGACGGTGTTTCTGAGGAAGATTTGAGACCGAGAGGAAAGGCAGAAATATGAATAAGAGGTCAGGAGAAACAAACAATAAGGCATGTAGACAAAGCTGTCTGTATGGGTTTAAGATCACAGGGTCAGTCTCTGATTTCAGAAAAGCTTCCGACTCAAAGCACTAAGGATTTGCAAGCATCTTTATTAAGATGTGCTGTGCATGTAGCTCGGCTTAGAAAGGTGAAGCAGGGATTTACAACAGGCCACACAACAACAGACAACGTGTCAGTGCCTTTTCTAGAATGGAAAGAATAATTAAAAGGATATCAGTTGATAGTTTGTGCTTGTGCATTGTTCTGTCATTCGAAGTGTTCAGATACCAAAGTAAACGAGAACTGTTTTGATTTAGCTCCTTTTTTTGGCAGGATTTATTTTGTTAAAGCATTTCAGACATTTTTTATGCTTTAATAAGTCCTTAAATACATGTTTTGCACAGACAACAACCATATGACATATTTTCCTTAAAAAATCAGTTTGAAGTTTCAGGAGCGGAACGCCTTAATCTTGCGATTGATTGAACCGCTTATGAATCAAACTTTGTCCTCCACACACATTTAAGTGACATAACCCTCTTTTTGGGAGTTGTATCTAATTGATTAGACAGAACTTCAAATGAATTCAGAGCAAATATATATATTTTTTTATTAGATCGCGATTTCTTTGCGAACCATTCATTAATTTGGGTCGCTTTTACGCAACTTTGTCTATGTGTGTGTGTGTCATGTGATACCATCTGTTTCCATCCCTGGACAGGGTTGAATTCTGGCTGGAGAGATCCCTACCCTATTCATTGCTCTTCTTATCCTAATTAAATTGAACTGTTTATTTCTTTAGCTCAAGTACGAGCGTCCGCACGGGCAAGGCCTATGGCTGGATTCTAGATTAATGTGGGCTGTAAATCTAATAATGTGGGCAGGTGAAGAGGAGTTAAACCAATTTGCACTGAATGATCATTGCCTTACGTTTGTGCGGGTAGCAAATTATGCTTCTGTAACCCTCAGTTTGAATTCCTTTTTAGTTACGCTAGTTATTATAAAACCGGCATGCGATCATAAATCCTAATAAAGACTTACAGGACGGTGGGAGGATAAATGTTCTGGCTCGTGTTGTCAGTGCTGTGGTAGAGACTGCGATACAATCTAAATTTTCACCCACCCTGTAATTGGAAATTACAACCCTGTACTGGATGGCTTTTCTTTTTTTGAGGTGTATAAAAAAGAAACCTGTGACCAAAACAAAAGCTGACACTGAGTACAGGTTTTGTAATTTGTGATTAGCAGGTGAGTCAAACTTCCATCTGCTTTTCTCCCGCGTCGTTGGGTGTAGTTTACAAGATGTCAGAAATACTGCATTGTCTACCCTTGTATGCATTTACCACAAATCAGTTTTCATATACAAACAAATTGGGTGTTACTACATGTTGCAACTAGATTTTCGGATGTATATAATTTGTTTTCCTTGGGTGTGTAAGTTCTTGAGGGGGGATATTGTCCGGTACTGCAGCAATGTATAATTAGTCTATGATAAATGTACAAACTCATGTCAATGGAATAATATTGAGGTCCATTACTCAACAAATGTAAAGCTGCCCTTTATTTTAGGACTATATGTATTTTGAAGGGTTAACCTCATGGATAACAGGTTTGGCACTTATACTATCTTTAAATAACTTGAACAGGATGCCAGAAACCTGATTAAAAAATGGATTTGGTATCATCTGATATAAATGTTATTTCCCTGAAATCACACACAGATCAGTTGGGTTTTTTCCCACCAGATGATTGTTGCTCATATGACTCTGCCGTCTGTAGGAAAATGTTTTCCTGACACAACAAACCGCATACAATTAATCTGATGATTAAAGGAACAACTTTCTCCTAAAGGTATCTTCCACTTCATATGCAACAAAAACAGACAGTGTTTCAGAACCACACATTCTGCTATTAATAATAAACAGACGTGCATCCATACTGTATCTTGCATTGTCTCTGCTTTTCTTTCATCGCACTGCAACCTTATCCTCCTGAATCAGATTACGTTAATGAGGAGAAAAAATGGCGGGGTAACCTCGTTTAGTATTCTGGCCATGATGAACAAGCAGTCTTTCCCTGTAGGCTCAAAACAAAGATAACCGGAGAAGATGATAAAACAGGAACAAGCTCTCTGAGAGGCGCGGTGCGGTGGATGACGTCACGAGAGCGGTCGACTCCTCGCCCAACACCTGGAACCGGACGCACTGCCTGCATCTTCACATTTCCATCGTCGATTTTTCATATCGTTGCATCTAAAGCTTTGTGTGATTTAAACGGAAGCAATTCCATGAATCCACTGTCTATTTCGGACGAATTCAACACTTCGTATTTTTTTTTTTTTTTTTCATTATTTACATTTATTAACAGTATTTTGTTTCCTTTTAATTCTGCTAATAAAAACAGATTTAACAACATCATGTTTGTCACAACAAGATTTTTATCATTAGTCTTTATTTCTTACTATTGTAATTTCTTGGGATCGTTTTGTAAGGCACAGACTTTCAAACAAGCTTCTTCCCACACTTCTGCACAGTCTAGATCTGTACATAATCATCACCTCAGTTACGTCATGGGCCATGGAACTGTGAACTTTGAAACGAAAAATATATTTGTTTTTAGGGATAGGATGCAATACTCATAAATATCAAATTACCAACCGCCAAAATAGAAGGTATTTCCAGGATTCTTTGCCATTGACCTTTAAGCTGACATAATTGCATGCTGCACCCTATCTTTGGTCTCAAGATATCTGACACGTGACTTTGAGTTTGAATGACTTCTTCAGATCAATGGAACCGAAAGCAGTGAGATCAAAGTAATACGTTCCTTATCACAGAAAGTTCATTGTCTGATGGTTTGTTCAAATGCGATGGCAAGGGACACTAAACAATCAAAGTCCCATTTAATCACCAAACCATTTTATTTTTCTTCCACTCTTTCTGTGTTGGCTGTTGTGCTTTGCAAGTAAAGTTCGTCGAATTTATAAATGCATATAATTTGTGCAAATTCACCAATTTTTTTTTTATTTTTTTTTTCAAAGGATTTAGTAGAACATTTTCCCATAACCTAATTTAAAAAAGTTTTGGTTTTATGTTTAAATGTTGTCCCAAATGTTATCAGTTACACTTTGAACACTAATAATAATATGAAATAGTGGTTCTAAAATGTCTCACTGAACAATGATTTTAATGAATGAAAAATACTGTATTTTAGTTCTTCCAAGAGAGCAAATCTTCTTATTGCTTTTAAGGATTTTATTTGCATATACATGGTCACATATTTCAACACACACATCTGGCACATTTTGGTCATTCTGTTTGTTTATATAGTTCTAGCTGTAGTGTAGTTTCGCTTGTGCAGTTGCAGTTGTGCCAGAAGGGTGATTCATAATTAACCAATCAGTTTATGGGTTTCTGAAAGCCAGTGTTAATTGGGCAATGGTTAATGCGTGTAGCGATGTCTCTCGGGGCTGCCTGTACATCAAGGTCAGCCGAAATTGCGTCACCTGAGTGAGACCAACAGCCACCCATGTTTAAGCAATAATAACGGGAATTGTAATATTGTTCAATATCCACGGCAGCGTTGGTTTAAATTTGTTCCAGTTCATTCGAAATGTGCGTCATTGAAGTGCAGTCTCGATGGGTTCGATGTGACACTGATTTACACATGTACACAACCGATACTTACAGCCAGGAAGTCTGGTGTTGAGATACCATAACTCTGATGGTTGTGTCCGAATCCCACTCTCCACTCTATAGACACACACTCTCTCCACAGGAGTCTTTCAATCACTACAAAGTTTGATGAATTTCAGTTGGGTAACTTCAGTTTTGTGTGTCATTTGTGATTATTTTCATATCATGCTGATAAACATTTATTTGCAGTTGCCTCCTTGGCTTTATGATCCCTATTGTTAGTTTTCCCTGGGTAGGTACATTTTAAATGAAGTTTTTGGAATAAATCCATGCCCATTGTGACCCAGGATATTAGGGAACATACAGTGTGACCCCCCTGAAGAGGTGAATCCAGCTGAAACATTAAAGTATTAATGCTATTGTCTTTGGCAATTAAGCGGGGATACTGGCATTGATCTGTTTATTTCTCACACTATGAGCTGTGACACAAATCACAGATCCCTTCAAATGCCCTCGAATCTGCAGTTGGATGAGCAGAAGACTCGGTCCATTAACAATCTCTACATCAAATATCCCGAATGCAGAAGAAAGTTTACAGGAGAGGAGGCCATTCGATATCTTTTGCTCATTTGACACACATATATCATATCATGGGTCTGTGTGTTTATTTGTTTTTATTTGTGTGTGTGTCTGTGTGTGTGTGTGTGTGTGTTTATATATCACAGTATTTAATTCTAGCCATCAGAGATTACCGAGGCATGTGTATTTGAAAAAGGACAAAGGTTGTCTTTACTTTGGCTTTACTTCAACAGCATTATAATTTCTAATCAATGACAATAATGCTTAATTTGATAACCTTTTGTTTACTATTGGAGATACTCACCATTAAGCACTTCAGTTCTTTTGCCTGTGTTTACCTTACACATCTTGTCAATGGAAAGGCTGGAATTGGCTTCTCTGGGAGTGATATTCATGAATGGAGGAGCCATGTACTCTTTGAATCAAATAAAGTGGCATAAAGTATCAGCTGTGCACAAAAAGTGAGTCCCATAATACATGCCTTTGTGTCATTGCTTGGTATCCAGTATCCGGTGGGGGACAATTAACATTTTCAGACCCATATCAAACTCCAATTCCAGTTGCCATTGACTCTTCCAGAATAGTCTTTTCTGGAATTGCAATTGAATTGAAAACGGAATTGCAAACGGAAACGGGATGGAAAAACTGGAAGAGACCACAAAACCTGTTGATATCTAAATATCATCCCTTGGTTTCCTCTTTATGAAATCATAATATGTCATTCTCAACGTTTTATTTATTATGATCAGTGAAGGCGATTAAATGATGTTTACTTGCGTGCCATGCTTTCTGATTTTAGATTTTCCGTCTGGTTTTAGTTGACAGCTAAATAATAGATGATTCATAACCAAATATAAAGTGTTTGTGCAGAACCAAGGCCTCTAGCGTTGCCTTTATCCAAAGCTGTATCGTCTCTGTGATAAAAAAAAAAAAAGGGTACAATCAAGACCTCTTATGGGCAAAGTTGACTATTTGGGGGCTTTTCTCACGTTGCTTCTCTCGTGTCTGTGTTGTTTCCCCTAATATAACTGCTCTGGTCGTTGTAAGTGGATGGAAATTGCCCTTCTCGTTGTTCTTGCATTTCTGTCCCCCGTGACAAGACACAGGGGTATTCAGGTTAGCAAAACTGGCTCTGTTTCAAAGAGATCTGTTACTCTGGCCAATTAGTTTGACAAGACAGAGCTGAAATCCATACCAGGAGTTACATTATGAAATCAATCTCCCTTTAGCTTGCATGTCTTGTCCCCTTTGTTAGGGGCTGCCATATATTTTATGCTTCTAATGCAATGTCAAGCTTCGGCATTCCTTGAAACTGCCAAAAATTAAACCAGTAGAAACCATAGCTATTCTTCAGTAAACGATACTAAGAAAACAATAGATTAATCTTAAAGTAACTGTCGTGTAGACAAAATATTTATGCAATGAAATCATAAGTGATTGTTAAGTAACACTAAGATGTTAGCACCCCTTTTGATTTTTATATATAAATCTTTCCTTCTTCATGAAATATTTAGATGAGCTTTCATATCTTTTTAAGGACTGTTATTAAACTGCAGTCCTTCAGACTGTCTTGTATATAAATGTCCACAAAAGTACGAGTGTCTGTGTCTGTCTATGACTCGAATACATTAATATTGTGAAAACCAGCTGTGGTGCTTTATTTCCCTCTTGTTAAGTTTGACAGTAAATTATATTCATCTGGCTGCGTAAACAACACGCAAAAGTCAAAAAGGTCTCCTGCTGTCGGTCAATGTTGCGCTAATAGCAGCTTTATCCAAGTAGCTTAAGTGCTGCAGAAATTGCGTCTGGTTTCTCTCTGTGTAATAATGGCATTGTTCGATGTTGTGCGATGGGACGTCAAGTCATAGTGGAGATTTCTACATCGCATTGACAGCCTCTGTGTTCGCGTTTTGTGTTATTGTAGCGATCACGGTCCAAACAATATGTACAATAACAGTCATCAGTATTCACGAGCGCGCTGGCCGGTGCTGAGCCCAAACACTAATTTGAAATCCTGGAGATTATGTGATGATTAAAATGCTGCATTAGTCACACAATGTGACACAAAGTGAGTGACTCACAGCCGATGAGTTCTGGTGATGCCACTAGGGTGAAGTTTGACCACAGATTTCTGGGTGCAGTTACTGCGGTACACATGCTGTTTTCGGCACCACAGGACTTCACTTGACTGTCATGTCCAAAACACAATACGGCATTGTGTTGTTGTTGTGTACAGATGTGACTGGATTGTATGTGGTGGTTTCTTTTAAAACTTCAGTCTCGTATTGACAGTATTGTTTGTGTGAGTCTGCTAGTCCGGACAGATCTACCTTGTACCTTGTGATGCTCCTCGCTCTCACAATAAGTGTCTTTTGTGCTCAGAAAACTGTATTATATTTCCAGCATCTATTGTGTAGCGTAGCTGTGTGTTATGCCGTGTTGCCCTGTCTTGGGTCCTGTAGCGCCTGCTGAGAGTGAACCTTAAGGCTCTTCGAGGAGGAATCCAGGGAGTGTAAAACACAGTTGTCATGGGTAGAAATCCAGTTTCCAGCTTTACGAAGAAATAAAAACAGTGACGGCTGATCAGTACAGCCCATCGAGGTGTGTAGATCTGAAATCCCACACTGATATTGTAATACATTCTTCGCTTCTCATAAAATGTTTATGGGCCCGGAGACTCCATCTGCAAAAATCTATCCCTCTGTGTGTCTAACTCTGCTTATGTTATGAAACATATTTTGAGTGGTAAGTTTCTTAAACAGCTTAGCTTCTGAGGCACACATCTGCCTGTGCCTGAAAAACAAAACACAACATTTCACTAATATCAGGAAACTGACCTCAAAGAATGGATTTTGGAAAGGCATTGTTTTTTTAAAAGCATAGGATAATGCTGCTGGTTTACACAACCTGCAGAGAAAGTCCTCGCTCTCTCTTAAATGATGGACGAGTACGTCAAGTTCACAGCGACAAAGAAGCGTTTTTTATCTTGGTGGAAGTCAAATAATTTTCGGGTTTAATGATCTTCCACTGAAGTGTGTGCAAGATAACAAATCACACAAGCGGCTCCGTGGCCTGCGTAGCAATAGGATCACACCGGATAATTATGAGCGATTATTATTATTTTATCCCCAGCTGTATGGTAAGAACCACTTATCCAATTATTATGTTTGGTTACCTGACTTGTGTCTTTGCAGAAAAAGGGTTTTGTCTCATTACTTCGATGCTGACAAGCTGAAGATAAACAATGAGTAAACCCCTCGCTCAGAATGAATTAGTCATATGATTTTATTGTCTGCGTTGGTAAGTGAGATTGGCTGCCAGTTTGTTTATAATAGATGTAAACCTAGCAATAACAAGAACAACAACTTAAACGAAATTCTAATTTTAGAGCACAAAATGAAAACATGTTTGCTGAAGCCACCATCTGGATACGGATCTGTTTTTTTAACCCACATGTTTGTTTCCTTGTGTTAAAGGATTTGTTCTTAACTTATTATAGTGCAAAACTGATGACTAACACAGGTTATTGCACTATTTAGAGAGAAAATGACTGCATTATCATTCATCTGGTATCTTTCATTTTCTCGTTTAAATAATATAAGAGAAACAGAGCAACAAGGGGCGGGCTGTATATGTCTGCTACACTGTAAATAACCGTCCTCTCCATAAAGGACATTGTTTTTTGTGAATGAAAATTTTCTGATATAGGGTTTTATCGTCCTAGTAAATGCAGGCATTATTTAGATATACGAAAATAGTAGCTGATCGGTTTTATGTTTACCTCCTCTTTATTGCCCAGATAAACCCTGTGAATGGCACTAAATTCCAGCGAGCAAACATCCTTTAAAAAAAAAAAAATGTTGAAGAGAACATGAAATACTGCATTTATTTCCCCCTTGGGTTCAAAGCTAAGTAACTGTCCCTTTAAGATTCAATGAACTGCCAGCAAATAGCATCCTTTACTCCGAGAGTCAGGGATAATGAGCTTACTACAAGTTAAGATTTATGGGTTTCGACAGACCTACATTTCTATCCACTAGACACAGTTTTAACTTCCAATTCCCTTTTCAAAGCTGTGTTTTCTCTCTCTTCTCCACGGTTGCTTATCAGAGGGAGCAGACTTAATGATTTCAAAAACTGTATTTAATGTGCTGTATAGATTTTTTTTTTTTTTTTTTCTTTTGCATTTCCATTCTGCTGCCTGTTAAAGGTTTATGTGCTGCATTCAATAGATCACATTAAACACAATATGATCCGTTTTGATGCACAAAGGAGCACCCTTCGTCGCACACTGTCTGCAGTCTTGCTCACCGACTCTTTTTAATTGCATCGTGTTGAAATGCAAAAGCCTGTGTTTTTGAACGTAATAAATGGGAGTCCCCCACTGTGCAGGAAGTGCCCTGAGTTTGAGAGAGACAGTGCCTCCGTGTTTAGAGGGTGTCCCGTGTTAGATAGCTGACTGTTTGGCATTTCTCATCGCTCTACAGCATCTCGAGACGAAGGCACAGCGTAAAACCTTTGATCTGCAGGTAAGAATGAGGGGAAGAAGGGAAAGTTGCCATGGAGAAGATTCAAACAGGAGTGATCCTGCCTGGGAACCTCACCTTGGTCTTAAAATGATTAGATAACCCAGCCGCAGAGACGGGGATGTGCAAAGGTCAGTTTCAGAGAGATAAAGCGGACTAGTCACAGCCCCGGAGCGCCTCAGATCTTCAAGGTGATCGAATGAGAATCGGAATGAATCGCAACTACAACGGATTCTTGTGTGTTTCAGTGCGATCAAGGGTCAGGACCCACTCGGCTTAGTGGATGGGCCCTGTGGACGAAAACGGAGGGAGAGTGAGATCCGGATGCACACTGTGGGAACAGGAGTGTCCGTGTCTGTTTGAGGGACAGGGATTCTAGGGAAATGCATGCTTGAAGACTGTATTGGTGATCTACCTGGCAGACCTGCTGGCGTCCCCAATTATCCAAACATCCTTGCCCGCTGAATGCAACAGAGTTTGGCGGATAATTGCATGGCTACTGAGGTGTGCTCTCGAGTCTCGGAGAACGGAGTGGCGCTCATTTTGCGTAATGACATTGAACCATGAAATGCAAAGTGACATGCAATCAAAGTGAATGAAATGGGATTTACAGGGGTGCCGTCCATTCATCCCAAACCCAGATGATGTGTCTGAACACGTTTTCCTGGCTGAAGTGACAATGAGGAGCTGAAGTCCAGCGCAATGACGAACATTAAAAAGTTCTCCTATCGCCGTCACTCCTGCATTTGGTAGGTTGTCATCTTTTATTTTTTTGACAAGGATTGTATAAACGTCACGCAAACGCATTTCAAGAGGATAATGCATACATGTGTATGTGTTTAATTGGGCCCCTGTCCTGTCAGGGAAAAACGTCCTAACGGGAGGGTGATTTATATTTTATTATGCAAGTAACGGAAAAGTAATTAGTGTGAGTTTGTGGGTTTTGCGTAATTGGAACCACTATAATTGACAGAAGAATTGCTTATGTTTCTGTGGTTGTCATACATTTGAACCAAAGGAGAGTGTGTGGTTTTCAAAGTTAAAACTAGCTGTGCATCACCTGTTTGCTTTGGTTTTCAGAATACAAAATTATAGTTCTCACGTGGAAGTGTCTCCCAATGAGATCTATATCTATATGGGCATTAGTTTCTGTTTACATAAGCATCACATTAATGTGTTGTTCTTCTGAAAGGATGCATCATCTTTATTGCAACTTTTATAGGTATACAGTACATATAATATAGATATAGTAATGCGTCATTCTGCGTGTTGTGAGTAAGAGGTTAGTAGACTTGGAGGCTTTGAAACTGGCTTAACTGACACCCTGTGAGCGGTCAGATCAAAGCCAGAGCATGTGCTACAGCTAGAAAACCAGCTAGAAGAAGAGATTGTACTGATAGCCATCTGCTGATGTCTATGGGTTGCAACCAAGTATTGAAACTCACAATTTAATTCATGATTGTTAGTTTGTCCAATTACTTTTGAACCCCTAAAATTGGGGGGACCACATATAAAATGGGTGTAATTCCTACACCATTCACCCAATTTGGATGTATCTACCCTCAAATTAAAGATGAAAGTCTACACTTAAAGCATATCTTGATTGTTTCCTTTCAAATCCATTGTGGTGGCATACAGAGACAAAATGATGACAAGTGTGTCACTGTCCAAATATTTATGGACCTCACTGTATATGACACTCAAAATAAAGTGTTAACTGGTAATGTGTGCCTCCTCTCAGCATCTCGTCTTCTTCAGCTGTCTGTGTCTCGGCTGCTGCTGTTGTTGTCTGAGTGCGTCACACTGGTCTTTCTTGACTACTTTGACAAATCGCCGTGAAACTCGTGGCGGAATGGCCTCGGCCTCGTTCACCAGTCACTGGAAGCTTTGTCTGGTGTCGAGGCTCTTTTCAGAGAAGCCACGCTAGCCGGGATCTTTTCATGGCAATACACAAGCATGGAAGGCTCGACATAACTGCCATTGACTATCAGTAGTATTTATTGTATTCATAAGTATTTATAAGTATTCAAACACCGCCTCTCGATAGCCTTGTGAAGCAACATCAGTTAAATGTAGGGCAGGTGTGGGCAGGCAGCCACCGGTGGGATGTGATGACAGTAAAACAAACGAGTAGGAGATTTAATGCAGCTTTTCAACCCAGAGAGAGGATGTTACAATGTATCTGCATTCAAACTGGGACGTGTCACATGTGAGCAAACACTTCCTCAGATCTGGCTGTTATAAAACTAGGACAACAATCTGGACACCTGAAGGTTAAGCTGTCATCTCGTACATTTCTCTTGCAAACAAGCGATTTGAGAGCTTTTTTCATGTTATGTAGTGTTGTCGAGTACTTTGAGATATAGGGCTCGATTGAAACAAAAGTGTGACCCACCTGCTAATAGAAAACTGCAAACCTGCACTTAGGGGGGCTTAGTTTTTTGTAAGATGCTTCATCTCATAAATATAACCACTACACGTCTGTAGTCCGATACATTTAGGAGGTTCAACGTTTGTAATTTGCTGTACTATGATCTTATTAAAGCTAGATAGCTTTCTGTAAATTAAATACCTCCTTTCATTTTGGTTATTTGCAACATCTTTCCAGAAGAAGTCCTTTTAAAAGTCTTTGTAGAATACAATTATTAATGAAAGTGTTCCATTCATTCATATTGGAGCCTGACCATTTTTCTTTTCTTCTTTCTCTCAGTGTAAAATGTGTTTTAGCTCCGTCGAGCAGTTTTAAATTAAAATTATAATCTCAGTATTGTTAATGTTGCCCACATATCCGATGGAGGAATAAATCATCTCTGTGGAGGGAGGGATTGGAGAGCTCTGTCCTGTTCTGCGTTGACACACACACACACACACACACACACACACAATTATTGTTACTGCTACAGATGCATTGATAACATGTTCTTTGGAGGTCACCTGGAGAGATGAAAGAATCTGTCAGGCGAACGCGGCATCGCGCAGCTGTCTGGCACGGCCCTGTTATCCTCCTGTTGACGTCATCGCTCACAGCTAAATTGGTCTGTAGAGCCATATAAGCCATTCAGGGTCTGAATGACACACGAGGGGACCAGAAAAGACCCAGGAAGATGGAGAGAATTGAACGGTGGACCAGTTTGTGTTCCACGCTTCAGGTTTTGTTTTTTTTGGTCGAGTGGAGCTTGGTACATTATTCAGCATCATGACCGATGTGATGCAAATGATTCCTGAGGACTGTTCTGCATTTTAAAAGAAGATTAAAAAATCGAATCTGCTGCTGTTTGAAATCATAACGACTGTGATTGCATTTAAATCATTACTGGCTGGGATGTTCATGTCCGTGTCTGTTTTTAAAGTGTTCCTCTCGGTCTTCCGAGTAAAACGTATTGTTTTCCGCTAGAGGAATTCAGTACGATGAAAATCTATTTGAAAAACAGTGACGGACACAAGCAGGGCTCTGTAACTGGATTCAAACAGTTGTCCACATCCCTGGTGACCCACACTGCTTTTTATTTTTGTATATTTGCACTCACCCTTTGTCAGCAGCACAATAAGATTAGAGCACAGTTAGTCATAGTAAATGAAGAGGAAGGATAAGCTTAAAACCGGCAAAACAATATCACAATATATCAAGTGGACCGTGCTACATCTTTGCTCCTGCTCTCAATTTCCGGACAGCTCCCTTTCTGCGTGTGAGTCGCTGCCACAGCTCAGTGTATCCTCTCATCTCTGTGAAACGCAGCGCCAACTCAAGGTCAGGGTTCGCCGTTACGGAGTGGCAATGGATGACAGATTACTGCCCAATCATTTCAAAGGAACATTTGGGTAAACCAGAGTGAATCGGAACACATTCGCTGTGATTTCTCATCTTGAATATGAGTATTTTAAATCAATGCCCTGGACCGAAATAAGGTGCACAACTTATTTTCGTCTGAAACTTTCTGTGAGGTAGAACAGTGATTCAATCCTTTGGACAGAAAAATGTGTATTATCCTACAACAGTCATAATGGCAACATTAACTTTGATTAATTTCATTAGTCATTTTACCAAACATTGCTGCACTGTTTCTTTCATTGGATAATTAACATTTTGAACCTTTTGTTTCCCTTATTGTTCTGTGTTTTCAAGCTCACTTTATGAAGTCTCATTTCTGACTGTTAAACCAGGTCCAATGAATCTGTTTAGTCATTTCATAATGATGCTAATGACTGTGAAATCTCATAGCTTATCAATTCCCTCAATTGTGTACTGAATAAGGGCAAAAGGACAACAAAATCTGATTGAGTTGCTGTACTTTCCTGCTTTTTATATATTTAGTTTCATTCAAACTTGTCAAAGCATTTTGGAACTCACCACCGTGTCTGTGAATGAGATTCAGACATATGAATAATGGATATTCGATATCTTACTCAAGTCAATACAAAGCATCCCATCCTAAAAGTGCCTTTTACCTTTATGCTTACAACAGACCCTTCTTATTGCACTGGTAATTATGATGCAATGAAGTCTGGTTTTATTTTAGTCTTTCTTCTTAAATCTTTCTTTATAAAGCAGAGCAAGAATATGTTGTTCCACGGTCTAAATGTTAATATGAATAGACTTTGGAAGGACCGTTACACTGAGCATTGACTGGTACACGAGTCTGCATCCAAATCCCCCCCCGATGACTAATAGGACTCTAGATCGGTCCTGCATTATCCGACGTTTGAGTCCTCTAACTGTTCCTCATCGGTCGCCTCTCTTCGGTGGCCTAGTTCCAGGCATGACTCACCCGTTTAAATCGAAATAATATTAAGAGCCTACATATCATTCCCATAACTTAGTGTCTGTCACGAAGAATCAATTCTGCATGACGGGAGTGCTTGGGTCTGATCTCTCATGAATCTGCCCTTGTTCGTTTCCCAAAGAGGGCTAGACTGTGGTTTTTCCAGTTTACCTCCGAACCAATAAGTATAAAAGCTATATATAGATATGTACAGTATAATGCCGAGACGCATGCCTTTTATCCCATTTCGCTTCATGTGCAAATATTCTTTTATTCTCCCTCTTTTTTTAGTAATTTGCTCCGTAGCAGACCGGACCGTAATTGAATAGACCTTTGTCAGCTGTCCTTTAGGTAAAAAAAAAAGTATTTTCACATGTAATTCACATTTGTATCCGCTTATTCGGATCCCAGCTGGGCCGAGCTGTCAGTTGTCGCCGCTGAGTGACAACATCTTAAACCTCCCCACCCACTGAGTGGGTGTACCGTTTAGGCTTCGCTCGGCTCGGAGGGGAGGGCGGCCGCGCTTCTGACGGCGCAGGTGCACCGCGGGGAGGAGCTAATCCTTATTCCCTGGGGTGGGACAAGGTGGGCTAATTGGGTGGTTGTGCAGAACATGGTGTCAGAATGGTGGGAATGTGGGGCAGCCTTGTTTACCCAGTTCAGCTGTCATCGATGTGTTCAGATCTGGTTGGGACAGCTGGAATAAAAAGCGTTTGTTTATACACAAGCAAGGGCCCGGCTAGTGAGCCCTGGGTACTGGACAGCTGCTCAACAGCCTGAGGAACAACGAGGCCGAGCTGTGAAGCTGGATCTGTCTTCTCATTGGTTGTATGACATTTCCCAGCAGCCCCCAAATCGAATGGGCTAGAGGTGGCTACTTCACCTGGTTAAACCGCACAGTTTTATTTCTTGTCGCTCACTGTCCCGTCTGACTCTCCATCTCGGCTGATTCTTCTCCGGTTGGGAAGAGAGCACAGCACTCCCTACCTGTAGCCGGGAGAGGACAGCCCATCCTCCACGCCGAATACGAGATGCAGTCAGAGATTTACAAGCAGAATGTACGGGTCAGCTGTGCGTCAGATAATTTTTTAATTTGTTGTTTCTGAAGCGGACGATTTGGGGTTTTAATAATGGATTCACAGAGTAACACTGCCCTACTTTAAAAAATGCGTCAAGCAGGGATAGTGAGAAAATGGGGAGCTGTGTAGTCTTTGAGTGACATCTAGTGGTGTTCACATCACAGTCACCATTTCAATATCTGTCAGGAAATTGCCATCTAGCGGACATAGTGGATAATGCAAACTGCCTGAGATTTAAGGCCATTTTCAGCTCATAGGAGACTGTCTCTACCCAGAACAGAGTCGATATAGGCCTCTAATAGGTCAGGTATCCTTCATTCCTGTGTTGTATTAAGTGCGTTTTTCTGTCAATGCCTAGATTTACCCAAACTGTGAAACATCATCAGACGCAGAGAGCTGTGACAATTGGATCTAAAACCTAAAGAAACTGTTAATTAATTAGGCCAAAACACTGCTTTCAATCAAGACTGTTTTAATGAGCATGAAATATAGTGGCAATTAGAAATAAACTGATGCATATTGCATTCTTCCTTTCTCACAATATATTCTGTGCCATTAGTTTTGATCCCTAACAGAGTAACAAATGCCAATTGGTCATACGTTTAAGATTCTGCGCTTGAAACAGTCGGTGGCATGTATAATTATACGATTGCCGGGCGTTCTTGTCAGATTTTTTTAAACTCTCGACCCTGAAGCGAGCCAGTCGTAGGCGATGTTGTTCTGATGTCTGACTCTCTCTCTGCAGAGGGTTTTAGTCCTGGCCAGAGTTTCCGGTGAAAGGCCCTCCACGCTGTTTCTTCCTTTAAACATGCACAACTGTTGTATTGACCCTGTACAAACAGCACAGCTCAGCGTCCTTTACAGGCATTTGACGTCTCTGTACATCGAAGGAACACGTGGAATTCAAATGGCCATCAGACGGCTGGTCTTGCTGTTGATACGAGGATTAAGCCACGGTAAACAGCACTCCCAGGTCACCAAGGATTCAAACACATAAACAAAGCACAAGTCTTGGTAACTTTCAATGTGTATGTAAAGATTGTTCATCTGCGTCTGTATAATACTGTATTTCATTGGCACTAAATTATCGTCAGTTGTTGTTTTGTTGTCGTAATATAATCTATTCGAAGCTAACCGTCCTCTAAATATACAAATGTGAATGCAGTGAGAAGATACTATTTGCAGAGTAACAGAATAATAATAATTATGAATGTACTTCCCGCCTGTCCATCTGAGATGTACGTCGATCTGCAACATATCTCTCCATATTCCTAAACTGTTAACACGTCTTTTCGCTTTTCATATTTTCAAGCAGCCGTTAAAGGCAAAGTAAGGAACAGTGAATAATTGTCCGCTCTCTGACGGGCTGTGTAAATATCAAACATGGCACTGAAAGCTTTCTGAAGGAGCTTGTGTTGTTTATACGCAAGAACTACTGTTTATTTAAAGGCTTTGTATAACATTTCCAAACCACACCACAAATACACTGAAGGGGTGTTTTTCTCTCGGTTTCGCTGCGTGTCGAACTGAATTAAGCTGGATGTAGTAGAGGGTCTTGTCAGGATCAAATAAACAAAGTTGGATTTTTAACTGGAGTGACAGCTTTGGAGAAACTAAAACACAAGTGATCTAAGGGTTATCAATTTCTGTTTACCGCGGTTTTGTCGAAGCTGTTCACTTGAGAAAGCTGCAGGATGAATGTAATACTAGACTGACGCGTATCGAGAGCATATTCTCCAAACTCTCCCGAGTGGGTGGGGAGGTTTAAGATGTTGTCCGAAGTCACCGGTGTGGCCGGCAAAGTCTCACTATTAGAGCTGATTATGTTTTACGTAACTATAAATACAAACGCACAAATAGGATTACCTTGTGTGTGCCGTAACCTTCTCATATTTCAAGCTAGCGTCAGATTATTATTTTATATCTGTATTTGTGGTTTGTTTACTCTTGATAAGTGCATGTCAGATGGTTGTGATGAAGTCCATTCCTCTAGATCCACTCCACATGTCAATGAGTGCCCTGGCTGCCTGTCCGGTTAAAGGAGAACCGCATTGAGAAGGAAGTTATTTGCTTAAGGGGATTACTTACTATTCAGGCTGATATTCTGGCAATGTGTGACAGATAATAATTTGGGAAATGTTCCGGCGGTCTCCGTGCCACAGAAGCAGGGTTCATTTTGACTTCAGCGAGGACGTGATCCGGAGGGCGTACGCCAGCGGACTCAGGTCTGATGTCAATCGGTTCTTGTTCTCGGCTGTTCGACTGTAACAGGGAAAATGTATCTTATCTACACTGCCTTTAAAAAAAGAAAAAATGATTGTATTTTTAGAGGTATTGGTGCATTTTTAGGTATACTTTAACTTGTTTATTTTCCTTCACACTTTTTTGTTCACATTTGTTTTAGTTGAGTAATAAATGCTTTATTACCTGTCGTTGTGAGCGCCTATTTTGAAGAAAATTAATCAGAAAAATTGATCAGAAATGATTTGGGTGTATCTTTAGGTATTGAAGAGGTTAGGGTATGCTCAACTTGTTCCATTAAGTAATGCACTTGTTTTTTAATTGATCGTTTTTTAACCATATGAGATATATTACCGCTGTCTTAGTAATGTGTTATTAAATGAGTTGTAACATTGGTATTGAATCTTAACACTTCTGGTTTGTCACAAGTTTAAGGATTATTTTTGTTACTTAAACACAGTAATTAACATGACAGGAAATATTACTTTTGCGGAAATAGTTCTGAATAACACAAAGTACTGGAATATCTGACATGCTTTTGTCATTTTTTCTTCATCAGAGTTACGGTATTTATACTGGAACGGATCCAGCGTTTAAAATGTTTAATTTCTAGTTATCTTTATAATGATTACTTACAATTTCAAATACCTTGTAAGAGATTATCTCCCTGTAAAACCGATAACACTGAAATCAGATTGTTGGAATCAGTTGAAATTGCAAGATCGTTCCGTTTTCCAGTAAGTATTCATTACCAACGCACCATGTCTATCCATCATTGATCTGATTCCTGAGAATAGGACATCAACTTTTCCGAGATAAAGAGATTATTCAAGAGTAGGGAGAGGAAGTGATGTTGAAACTCGTCAACATGGAAGAAAAACAGTCGCTGGTATTTATTCAGCTTGGCTGCTGAGCAGACGGTAGGGGAATTGCCATAGATCATAGGAAATCAACATAAACAAGGTTTGTTATGAACACGGCGAGGGGTCGTTCCATCTAGGAAAATAAAAATATGAGTCTTGTCTCTCTATTTTCCTCTTTGTATATTTAATTTAAACACAGACGGAGACAATGATATAGTGCCAAATAGCACAGGGTGACCCCTTGTCTAGCATTGATGCTATTGCCAAGGACTGCAGCTGTGCTCCACAAAACATGTCATGGAAAAATATCCCACACTTTAATCTGCCCGAGCATATAATGACTCTTAAAGCAATGTTTGTGTGTTTCTGAATGCTTGTTAAGAGTACAGAACGTGTCCCTCTGGGCCCTCTTATTCAAAGATCCCTACAGATGACAAAACCAGTGCTCTGTGGAATGAAGTCTCAGTAGAGTTTATTTATTCTCTCCAAATACCATGTTTTTATCTTCAGATTAGATGAAGTTAGCTCTTCTATAAGGGGAATGTTAATTATTTTAATTATCACCTGCTCTGGGAAGTGGTCTTGCTGGTCTCCATTGGGACCCCTTGTAACTCCTGCTATTTGCATTATGGGCTCTTTAATAGTTTTAACTTGTGTACACAATGAGTTAACCATATAAATCTTAGTCCCTTTGATGCTTTTAAACATACAATAATGTTTCACAGGGGACCAGCCCCCGTCCCCCCGGAGAAAATGGAAAGCAATCTTGGACATCAAGGCACACGAAATGTGTATGACTCTCATGACTTGATAGTGGCATTACACCAGTCAGGGGTAACTTAGCTTCTCCACTCTGTTTCAGCTCACCAGCAATGTTATAAACTGGTTTTCTCTACTTCTTACACTGTGTTTGTTGACTCAGATGTGGTCTTTCTTCATTGTAGCGTACAGGTGAGTAAAGACAGTTATATGTCCTCTTGCCACGTAGCCTCAAACCCTATCTCTCCTGGATCTGCGTCAGTGACCACTGCCAGAGATATTAAGTTGAGGAGCTCATCCTTGCAGGGCGGTGTTTAACTCAATCCTAGATCACTGTCTGTCCCCAAGTTGTACAAGATTTCCATAGGGTCCCCAACCTAAAGCCCAACTGGTGCTTCTGCCTTCTCGGGACTAAACTAATGACACGGGCACAGGGAGAAGTAGAAGTTGTCATATCTTTGTCTTCCTGGGAAGTACCATTCCTCGTCGATCGAACGACAGGTCAAGGAAACTGTAGCCCATAATATTGTCTTCTGATCCGAGAAAGTTATTATTTTCAGTGGCTGCGATTTCACACTGGCAAAGCCTCCAACCCCAATCTGTGACTGTAAATGTGACAAAGGTATTCATCGCATATTGCAGACTGGCTCTTTTTCTATTCAGGGACAATACTGTGATGTTCTTTCTTTTTCTCACTGCTTCTACTATTAATAATTTTTCAGTACCTGTTGCGACTCAATTCGACAAATTCTCAACAAACATGCAGATGACACGTAGTAAGAAGCTTTTTTGTAAAGGAGTGTTTTGTGCATAAAGTTTCTTTAGATAGTACAGGCCTAACACGACACAAAAGCCGAGTGTATGAATACAGTTATGTAATGTCTGAACTCCTGTTGACCTCTGATATTAGTTCTAGCTGATTAGTTTTGTTCTGCATGTGTTCACAGTGATGGTCCAGATAGTTTGAAGACATCACCACCTATAGACACGAGGGCTAAAAAACCTATTATGATTTCCAACATATAATCCCGTTCTTGACCTGATAAATCACATTTTAAATCCATAAAATAACGGATTTGGGCGACTTGTGTAACAGTGGAAAATGCTATACAGATATTTCCGATCTGGGTGAAAGAAATTGATTTGTATTTCGGAAGATTGCAATGTGGAAAGCCTGATTTAAACGCCAAATCCTACTTTACTTAACTATACCTTTCTTTATTCTACATAGAATTCACCTTTTCACTTTCTAGATAATATTGTGTTATTTTGCAGAGGAAGTTGTGTACCGTGAGTTGTGTACACACATCTCTAATGATGATACACATCCTTTGAAGTTCTTGTTTCAACTACTGATGTCAGGCCTATATTTTTAAGTTTTATTATTCTTATTATGATTAATAAATCGCTGTCCCTATTGTCCACAATGGGCCGATATGACATTAAATACACACTGACATCATTTGATTCTGATGCATAATACACTGAATCCACCACCAGGCATTTAAGGAGGCTAATGAACACACACTCCTGCTGTTCGGTTGCCCTGCACTGCGGTTTTGCTTGTAGGTTTCAGTTTTCATGCGCTTGTTGTGACGTGCCTTTGACGCGAGATCTGAACTTTGACTCGCTTACTAAAGCTGGAATGTGATTAAAAGACGGAGAGCTAGAGAGAGCCCTCGCCGAGCAAAGCCTACTCAGAATAAACACAATGCATATGTTTTATAGAAGTGTTTCAAACCACACAACGTGCATCAGGAATATGATTAATATGGTAAACTGCAGTAGCGTAAGCCTTCAGAGCCGATGCTAATTTGCCTCTGTGGACGCTGCATATTCATTGGGCCGCGTGCGTCTCTGAATTCATTCACGGACCGGCTGAGCGCTGGGACACTGAGCCTGGATTCCTGGTGACTGAAGTCCTTGTGACCTTGTGTCGGGTTCTCCTGTTTATTTCAAGGGGCTGAACCACTGTTTCTGTGTTATCTGTCTTTCTTTCTTTATTGACTTTCTTTTTATTTATTTTTACTGTGCAGCGTACCACTGGTGCTAATGTAAATATTGTGAGTCGCTGCTGTAGTGAAACCTTTGATGGCGGATCTGTGACTTTGCTTTACTGCATCAAAAGTTTTAGAACACCCACGTTTTTATTGAAATGTACGCAGTTTAATGTCTCAATGTACTCTGAAATTAAAGCACAGAACAAATAAACAATAGGAGATAAAAAAGAAATCGTGGAATCCTGTTGTTATATGTGTAGTAACACACTATATAACTCTGAAATGTACATTATTTTTCAGTTTTTAACCTGGCAGTTTACCGCTTACCTTTGTACAATTTCAGGTTATTCACTGGACTTGAACTGCTTAAATTTCAATTAAAAATGTAAAAATTGGGGTGTTTAAAACCTTTTGCGCATTTGAGTCAATATTTTCTGAGATTTTGTATTCCTACTCAGACCAATTATCAAACCAACCCCCCCCCCCCCGATTTCAGAATGCATAGAAGGGGTGCGTAAATGCTGCGGGGGGGGTATAAAAACCATATTTTTCACATCACAGAATGCTTCACATTGCTAGTAAGCTGAGTGTCTCGGCTTCCCTGGGATACCAAACACTTGGCAAACAACACAACAGTGAAGAGTAAACATGGGATTAAAGAGAAGCGCATGGATTTGGTACCAGAGGGGTTTGTCAGTTTAAGGGGTTAAATTTTGTTAAACAAAACGATTCCATGATTTATTTTTTTATCTGCAATTGTTTTTGTTCAATGCTTTAATTTCAGAGCACATTGAGACATTAAACTGCGTACACTTCAATACAAACTGGAAAAATGTAGGTGTTCTAAAACTTGCGACTTACATACATATATGAAAAAAGCAGGCAATTTATTACAATTGTTGCTATTAAACGCAAAATTGTCTGTATTTGGCCTCCTCATTCCTTGCAATCAATTAACACTTAAACAACATTCAATACTGTTTACAAACAATGAGACATTTTCACATTTTACAGTCGTATTAATGCCCCGGCAGTAGTGTTTGTCTGTAATTTATTTCAGGAAATTGACAAAATCGATGCTTCCAATTTATATAGAGGTTGTCGGTTAAGCCAAAGTGTTCGAGCAGATGTGTTTTAAGGGCTTAATTAGCGCTCCAGTCGGGGTGTCTATACAGACTAAAAGACCAGTGCTGTTCAAATGTTCATACCTGGAATGCCGGTCACAAGGTGAGGTCAGGGGACACCACAACACCCGACACACATCAGTGTCGCAAGTCAAAACCTGTGTGTTTCAACCCCACACAATAGCCAGTCTTTGACCAAACTCCTGGCTGCATGCGTCTTTCTCGTACCCTCATCGTTACACACCAATGACTTGCAATACGACACACTATTGCATTCCTGGCCTCTGAAGCAGCCCTCTCTGACTCTGACACTACAGGACTGGTTTCCATCTTGTGAGGAGTGTGGGAATCACCATTTGTGTTTGTTTGTTTGTTTGTTTGTTTCAGTCTTGGTTGATGTTATATAATCCCTGCAGTGTTATCTAAATACAGATCGGAGAGTCTGCTTTATCCTCTTCACTTCCTGGGAAATCCTTGAAACAAATTTCCAAAACTTTACTACTAGGGAGGTATATTCACACTGATCAGATTTGTTGCTGATTCAATTGTCTGATAATTGTTTGAAATTGATCCTAATAGTAGTCCTCAATATTTGTAAAAGTAGTGACGGAGGAGACACTTGTTTCAGCGGACAAGTATGAAACGTTTACCACAGACCAACCCACACAAACCAACCACAGGAAAAAAAACTCCTTTATATGAGTGAGTTAAAAAGTAACAATGACACATTCCTCACCGTTACGCCTCTTTAAAAAGACAGTTTCTTCTCAGGCGGTGTTATGACAGTAAATACGGTCTGAGTGGGCATTCTCCCTTCATTACTTTTTCTCAGTACTGTATTCTATAAATGAATATGTTTTTCCAATACAAGACCTATTGACAGGATGCATTTTAATAGGGGTTGTTGACTCGTGTCATGTGACTTCGCAGCATCATGATACAGCGTGTCTCCCAGTCAACCGCTGTACCAAGAAATGAGGTTCAATGGCCTCACACATGAGAGGTTTATAGTGACACTGACATTGACCCGTGCCGTCCCTCTGTCCTCTGTGTCCTCAGCTTTGATGTGGAGAATGGCCCGTCTCCGAGTCGCAGCCCCCTGGACCCCCAGGCCAGCCCGGGCTCGGGGCTCGTCCTGCACACCAACTTCCCCGGACACAGCCAGCGGCGCGAGTCCTTCCTCTACCGCTCGGACAGCGACTACGACCTCTCGCCCAAGTCCATGTCCAGAAACTCGTCCATTGCCAGCGAGCTGTAAGACCATCTGAGCCCGAGTTGTGTGTGTCTCTGTCTCTCTCAGTGTGTGTCTCTCTCTCTCTCGCTCTCTCTGCCTCTTTCTCTGTCTCTCTCTCTCTCTCTATCTCTCTCTCTCTGCCTCTCTGTCTCTCACCCTCTCTGCTTCTCTCTCATGCGCTTTTCTTCTCTCGCTGTCTCTCACTCGCTCTCTCTCTGCCTCTCTCTAACTCTCAATTCAATTCAATTCAATTCAATTCAATTCAATGTAAGCTTTATTGGCATGACATTTGTATATAAGTATTGCCAAAGCATGTGATATAATTGATGCATATAAACAATTTAACAAAAACACATACATCAATTAAACCTCTCTCTCTCTGCCTTTCTCTCGCTCTCTCTCTCTGCCTCTCTCTCTCTAACTCTCTCACACTATCATTCAGTTAAATTCAAATTGAGCTTCATTGGCTTGATCTCTTTCTTCCGTATTGCCAAAGCATGTGTGATACAGCCGATACATAAAACAAGAAAGTATAAATAAATTAAACATAATTAAAATGAATTGGTCTCTCTCTCTCTCTCTCTCTCTCTCTCTCTCTCTCTCTCCTGATTTAATCTGATTTACCGTTTTAGGTCATGAATAGCACTGTCTGATTTCAGATAAACAGTGTATGTAGGAAACAAACTTTTTGTGTATCAACCGAGACACATGCACTTTATGGCCCAAGGGTCTGTGCAGATATATTTTAAAACAATTGGATTCAATTTGTATAGGTTTATAATTTACATGCACACCAGATCAGCGTTAAGTTTTATATATAACTGCTTCAGACTGTTCGTTACATATTGTCGATGGCATGGTATGAAATTCGGAATAATTTCCAAATGCGGTTTGTTTTCTTTCTCCTCCAGACACGGAGATGACTTGATTGTTACACCTTTTGCTCAGGTAAATATGACTTCAGAGCAATGTCATTATAAACTGTAATAGTTGTTAATCTCCTCTCTTTATCGTTTAGTTTTTTTAACTCAGATGTGAAATTCTGTTTCTCAGGTTCTTGCAAGTCTTCGCAGTGTAAGAAATAACTTTACTGTCCTGACCAACATCCAATGTGCTTCAAACAAGTAAGTAATAAACTTGATGCAGTAAAAAGTTTTAATGACATAGTATGCATATAATGAGATACTAGGAATGTTAATATGTGATTTACTTTGAAATTACTAGAATGTCTCCAATATCTTTTCATGAATGATTGGGCACATTATTGAGGCCAAGCTGCAAAATTCATGTACCAAACCAGACAAACATGCAGCTCCCTGGATCGACCACTAGGGAGCAGGCTAGTCCATGTCTCTAATTTAATAAGACAACATCAGAGACGCTTGAATAACAGCCCAGAGAACATTTCCTTACATATAACCGCACTGACATGTCTGGCTGTTCCTTCACTAAGATGCAGGGCTTTTCTCAGGTAAAACAAAGCAACTATGCGTCATATTTTCAGTCATAACACATTCAGGTTTAATGATATCTGCTTCATATACAGTATATTAACGTGTGTCATCTCACTTTATGATGCTGTATATATGGCAGGTTGTAGATTCATCCACTTAAAAAGACGTATCTGTGATTTTAGGAACCTCTGTTTTCTTCCTTTTAAATTGTACAATAATTGGCTGACACTGGTTCAGTGCAGATAAAGACAATGTGATCTTACACTCGTTTATAATAATGAGGGGCGTTTTTAACTGGATGAATCATGAATGTTTATATGCACATCTATCAGGTTGCCTGTCATAGATGATGTCATGGTTTACTGACCTCAGTAAGCACTTGTATTGGAATAATAAATTAACCGTACTTGGCCTAATTTGATTCAAATTATTAACACTAACATCAATGTTCATTAGTGCTGCAACTTTCCGCTAATAAAATAGTTGATTTATATTGATCATTTTTTTGAATATTTGAATAATCGAGATACAGAATCATCGAAGCTTTTAATCATTTTATACTCATCATAGCTCCACCCTGTTAATGGCAATTAAAAACGTTACATGATGTAATAAAATACAGAATCGGGGTGAGTTTTATGAGAATAAGAACTATTAATTGGAAGATGCACAATAGCTCCCAGATTGCAGTGCAATAATATCAGGCCAATTTAAGTGATTCGTTGAAGAAACGCGAATGACAGCAATGGCTGGAATTTATAAAAATTATTGCAGGGGCAAGGTAGCCATGAGGAAAGTAGAAAATATGCACTTTGGTTTGCTTTTTGAACCCCTACCCCCCTAACTGTGTCACATATTTGTATGTGCTGTAAAATGTCTGTAATTCGAAAAGCATATTTGCTGCGAAACAAAAAAACTTTCTTGCCAAAATGCTGCCACGATTATTATTTTTTTTGCAGGTGGCGGCAATATTCTTCCGTAGTATGATACAGTGACATGAAGTTTCACAGTAAATATATATAGTTCTTTACAAGTGATGCAAAAGTAATTATGACAAAAATAGAAGTAAACTTGCCGAGTAAGAACTATAACTTCTGTCCGACGCTCAAGACGCATGGATGTTTCCGTTTTAAATGCTCTAACATTGAACTTGTACTGTTGTCTACGGACATATCTTTCTTAGAAAGTACACAAGATAGTTCAGTGCACTTCTGGGTTAATTCCAGACGATTGAGCTTTTGTTCGTTCACCTTCCGCCATTTTGAAAGTTCATCGAATACGTAACTAATATTGTTTACGCTCGACTAATTTTATTATTCGAATGTTGCAGCGCTAACATTCATGTTTGTCCTTTTTATTACCATTGACAGCAGACTATGACAGAAGATTGACCTGTTGCATCCTGATAGGACTTCATAAAGATTATTATAAAGCTTGAACATGTTGATTTTTTGTGTCACTTAGCCATATTTATTGGGTTTTCCACAGCAATTGAAGAAATACGCTTTCCTTCATAGGCCAGACACACTAATCATATTTAATAAATCACAACCCTGACCTACTGCACGTCATACTGCAACAAACGTGCATATCTGGAACCAGATTAAAACCTGATCAATGTAAAAGACAATCTTAATGAACTTAATTAATTAAGGCAAGCTCATTGACACGATTGGTTCTTGATTAATCTCAGTCTCTTTGAGTGGTGTGAAATTGCTCAAGGTGGTATGGTTTAAAAGTGCTTTGATGCCCTTTTTTCAAACCTGATTAGTGTGCAATTGAAGAATATCTGTGGAACAGTGGGGTGGATTTTCTTTATTTGATTTAAAGGGCTACAATGACATTCTGAGGCTATAGTATTTATTATTATTGTTTCTCTAGGAGGTCTCCCACCGCAAATCAACCACCTATAACAAGAGTCTGCCTGCCAGGTAGGGTTAAATACTTCTCCTAAATTAAATTTAAAACCGTCTCTAGATAATTAGTGACTCCAGTTTCACATGAATGCAGAAGATACACGACGGTCCATTGAGGTTTAGCGGGATCACTAGGGAGGGAGTGATTCGAGGGATTCCCGGAAAACCACAACACCGCGTCTCCTTAGCCCGAGACAAGGTGTGCTGCAGACACAATCTGTAAAATACACAAAATTCACAAGCCAAGAGAGCTGAACACAGGAGCCATTTCATTGTTCCGTTACATGCATGTTTGTTTTTAACAATGTGTTTATTTTGTGTGTTTATTTTTTAAATGCTCTTGCTTACGTGTACAGTTCTAGATTTATGAGGTTCTAAAAGTGTTTTAGTTTCTTGTTTTTGCAGTGAGACAGAAAGACAACGTGGTGTTTCTTCATCGTTTTCAGAGCTTACGTGACAGGCCACATAACTTGAACTTGTAACCCCCCTAATCACTCATCGACAATTACTGACTTTTCTTCATACAGTAATTACACGTTTACCATTGAGCCAGGGGCGGCTTATTATTTTGTCTTCACTGCACTAAGACAGATTTAAGGAAACAGTGTTATTTCCAGACCCTTAAACTTCATGAAGCTTGTGTGAAGGTAATGTATTTATTTTAGGGGGTTTGTGTCAACATTTTTTTAGAAGACTGAAAAATGCATGTAGAGGGTCTATATACAGTATTTTGTGTGCATACATGTGAGAAACTATGCAAGGCATTTGCCAGAAATTCAGATTTTATTGTGCAGCAGAATAGTATGAATAGTTTGGTGTTACAGAACATTTATGGTGGCAGCGTAAATTGTAACGATTTCAGAAAGTGTTTCCTGGATGTGTCAGTAGAACAGTAGCTTTCTGTGGTGGTCTTTCACATCCTGTTTGTTTGCATACACTTACACACAGCTAACTATTTGTGAAGGACACCATTTGCAAACTTTCTCACTAAGGAAGTAGTTTTAAACATTTTAAAAGTTGAAGCCCAATTATCCACTCAAAGCTGTACTGCAATTGAAACGGATGTGTTTGATCTGAAGTATTGAACTGAGTAGCAAGGAGTTTCAGACTTAACCGAATCTCACACATAACAGTTGCAGTTGTTGTTTGTGATGTGTCACAAACAGTGAGATCCGTTGTGGACGTAGCCTCTTGAATGGCACCGGTAGGACGACGCACTTGAGACAGAGGACCCGTTGTGCGTTTCATTGTAGTGCCTGACAGAAGTCGAGCTGGAGTCGGGGATTCATTTTCCTGTCAGCTGCTCCCGTTAGGCTCAGAGTTTCAGTCTCGTCAATCTGGATTGACGTCATTCGGGGTGCATGTGGGTTTTGTTGACTTCCTGTAAACACAGATGGACGGACAGTTGCATCCTGCGCAGGAAGACAAGAGAATGGCACTATTGGTAAATCTGAGTTTGGGATCGGTTTTCTTTTAAGAAGCACTGGCATGTCTTAAGGGATTCTGGGTAATGTTATGGTGTAGCCATCATTTTCTTTAGAACTTTGTCTGTACAAAAGATAATTGTTTAAAGGGATGTACATATAGATATGATTTACACCCTTAAACCTATGCCATTCATTGATTAATTTAATACAAAGAAAAAATGCTAATTAAACTATGCTTATGTATCCATTATATCTTTTCAGTTTTTGGTGAATACCAATTAGGGTATAAAGAAAAACTTTTAATTATACATGTCATTGACTGGGTTAAGTGGAGTGGCAGGCAAAAGTATGCAGTGGCAATAGGATGTTTTTACCCCACTGTCTTGCCATTTTGTTGTTACATGTCCACAACCTACTCTTTACTTTCAATGTGGGAAAGATTAGGGGGGTTAAGAAAACAAATCAATTAAAAATAAAAACCTGAAAAGTCTTCATTAGATAAGTCGTCACCCCCTTTGCTTATGACGCTCCTAAATCATTTCAGGAGCTACAGGGAAGTTTGCCAGTGTAGGGGACAAAATGGATGGCGCTAAATACAGGCAAACCCTTGAGGGAAACCTGCTTCAGTCTGCAAAAGACCTGAGAATGGGACGTGGGTTCACCTTTCAGCAGGACGATGACCCCAAGCACACAGCCAAAACGGTGGAGTGGCTTAAAAACAAGACAGTCGATTTCCTAGAGATTTCTGTCCACCAAACCGGACAGATATTGAACAATGTTGCAAAGAAGAATGGGTGAATATTGCACAATCCAGATGTGCAAACCTGGTGGAGACTCACCCCAAAAGACTCAAAGCTGTCATTGCGGCCAAAGAATGTTCTACCAGGTATCGATTCTGGGTTCAATATTTCTCTAACCAAGACATTTATGTTGAATTTTTGTTGTTGTTAACTGTTGTTTCACTATAATACATCTCTTGCCTCTTCAAAGTGTTGTGTAGGTTGTGTAAATCTAAGACAAAAAAGGTTTTAACACCACAAACTGTGAAAAAGTCCAAAGGGGAGGATGCTTCCTATAGCCACTGGAGTCTCCTGGTTGAGTCAGTGTTCAACCAACTCAGAAAATATATCACTGATGATTAAGTATATTTAAATGAGTAACATTCATGAGAGGTGAGAAAACTACACCTGCAGGTGTTGTGTGAGTGTGTGTGTATTATGACTCTTATTAGACTTCTTCTTTCTTATATAAACCATGTTACCGGATGAGTTATAAGACTCTTACTTCCCAAATGAAAAAAAAAAACTCGAAACAATCTTGCTTAACAAAGTGATGTAACAAAAGTTCCCCCTTTTATTGCTAATAAAGACAATAAGGAAAGGGAAAAAATGATTTCCTGTCGGGTCCTGAGCTTTGTCTTCCATGTCAACTAGACAAAGTGTAAGAACAGGAAAAGACGGCAGATTTTTCCTGTTTTTGTGTCACTGCCGTAACCTGTTGGACAAAACAGTAGTTGTTTTTCAAAAACCAATTAACAAACTACCTGTCTGTTAGCTGACTGGGAATGTACATGGCATTGCTTTTAATTTCCGAGTGACCCGATTCAAGACGTTGCTCTGGAGTCGCAGTTCTTAAATATTGCTTGGATTGACACTGTTACGTAAAGTCATAACAATAGAAAAAACATAACGGGGAAGTACTTGATATGTATGTTTTGTCGGTATAGACTGTGCGATTCCAAAATATTGACGCAACAACATTCAAAACACAGCATTTCACAATGTTTTTGACAGGATGTAGCGCCCCACTGCCCCCTGAAGTCAACAAGGATGGCTCCATCCTTGAGATAGATGGCTGTGGGCCATGAAATGTCTAAAATGCTTTTTTTCCTTGAACAAATATATTGCACAGCATTGTGAATCGAATTTACACTCTCTAAACCAGGGAAAGAGTTTGTCCTACACTTCGTTTGCTATGTCAGTTTCATATCACACTCGGTGTCAACGTAATACTTCAAAACATCTTAATAGTACTAGTTGTGCCTGCTGTGCTACAGTTCAAGACAGTTCATATTGTCTTGGCAAACCTGAATGCATAGATTATCTCGGTGTTGGTTGATCTCCGGAGATGATATGACAGATTGGCTCGAAGGAATTTTGTCGTGATGACTGGAGTAGTTGTAACAGGTAGATTAGTTTCACACTCCTCAGCTTTGGTGGATGTTTTCAGGATTCCTGGCAGAAGGATTTCCTGTTGATGGTGTTCAGGGCTCGGACTGTCAGACTCTCCAGATTTGTCTTTTTATGAGAGCAATGGAAAGACCCAAAGCGCCCCAGTGTGACCGTGCATTTAGCTCTAGCCCTGAGTGTGTCAGAAAGCTTTAGCAGTGCCATGATATCTATTTTGCTCACTTCTTCCTACCAAATATACACATGCTGCTGTTTTTGTTCAGTAACCGTATGGCTAAATTCCCTTCAATTAACCGTCAATGTGTAATCCAAGGGGAATGATTAAAGAATTACCATAATGAAGAGTTAAAGAACGGCCAATTTCTGTTTACCTGTGGTACGCTGCAGCCGAAGTAACAGTTTGATTTGGTTAAAGGTAGGGGGGAAATCTGCGCGTGTCATATGTGGTGTTGAGGTGTGTGATGTTTTGAAAGATGAGGACAGATGCTTGTAATATGTGAGTTTGTGCTGTTTGCTCATTATTATGGGGTATACATTGAACCAAGCAAAAACAGTTCCTTGGTACTGTGAAGAAGGTAAATATATTTGCCTGGATTCTGCCTTTGTCTTAGAAAAACAGCATTTAGTGCGCAAAGGGTGCATCGCTTCAATAATTATGTCACTAGCTTCACTATTATTATTATTTATTTCTTCGCAGACGCCCTTGTCCACTATCACTGAAAAATAGAACAGTGGGCATCGTAAACATCGTGGCATTTGTCATCCTCCCCTCCTGTGATTGGCAGCGCACTCATGGGAGAGATGCGGGCAGATACGTCAGCCGTCCTAGAAGAATAAATATTTCCCAGAAAAAATGAATCAAAAAGGCGGCTTTAAGCAGTTTGGCTGTGCATGACAGCATTGGCGCTAATCATCGTTGATATTCTTTGTAATCGGGTCCTGTGACTGAATATAGATAAATACGGGCACAACAAGCACCTTTATCCCAAATCAGAGGTCAGGGTGTTTTGTGTTGTGCGTGTGAATTTCTTGAAAAAGGACAATCAATCAGGTGGGATGCAGTGTTTAGTTCGATCGTTACAGTTATCTGAAAAAGACAATACTGTTCAGAGGTGGGTGGCCTATAGGCAGCTTGGCTAAATGTACTGGTGACCCCGGACTTCTGACCGATCATATTTACGACCAATTTTAAAATGCAAAATAGCCCCTAAACCCCCCCAATTTACAACCACAGCTCGCGTTTATGACAGTGTACGATGCAGCATCCATTTTATTGCATTATTTGAAATATTTTTGCCCTTCACTGTTTCTGAGAACAGGAGTAGTGATGCAAATTCCCCCACCTTCTTTTTTCCAAGAAACCAAGTTATTTATTTGTTTATATATATTTGTTTGTAGTTAATAAATGTTTGTAAAAGCATATACTACTGTTTTTATTTCGTTTTCCTCCATTTCCGTCATCATATTTGGTATTTTTAGGCTACGAAGGGCATGGGATTCCAAGAATGGAGGCTTCATTTATACCACTGTGACTGTGGGAAATAAGGGCTTGACTTACAACTTATAAAAGCTCCACTTACCACGGTCCTCCAGTAACCAACGAGGTCCTAAGTGTGAGTTATGCGGGTTGCCTGTATACCCCATAACAATGTGTAACATTGCGTGTTACTATGGGGAACATGTGAAAAAAATTTCTATCAAAGCTGCCTATTGGTTGCTGTGGGCTGTCAGTCTGCTTGAGTGACAGGCCGAAGCGGCCAATCGGCAGCTTTGTTAGAAACATTGTCTGGTGAAGGAGATCAAAGATTACAACTGGATCACAATGTCAAGTCAGGTGTGCTTTTGGAGTTTGTCAAGAGTTGTACACACTTCTGAGAGGCTGCGAACATCAAAATTAATGATTACATTTTAAACAGACTACAAAACCACCATGTGAGTAAACATGCATTTTAAACGCTGGCACTGAGACTATATTTCTGTGAGCAGCAAAGAAAAGGCCTTGTTAATTTATGAAGTTAGAAAAAAATGTAAGCACTTTGTGAAATTAGATTGAGCATGTTTATTAAGTTATTTCTGCGCAATTGCGTTTTATGAGGGCGACCGCTGAATCCTTTGTGAGTCCTGCAAACTGACGTCTGTTTTTGATAAATAAACGATGCAGTCTTTTCAGGTTATCATCAGATTGTAAAAGCATCAGTGGGGCCTTTATATGTCGGTATGCCCGTGTGCTTGTTTTCTCACTGAATACAAAGAATACATTATCAGATCATTCAAAAGGCTTTAGAGGCGCAGCAATTACACGGTTGGCCATGTGTGAGTAAATGACTGGTTTTGCTTACGGGAAGGACTGTGAAACATCCTGTCCCTTCAACACCCTTACTGTGGTATAGCGTGGTAAAAGCGTTATACGGCACATTGAAATCGTACTCGAATAAACCCAAGCAAAGCAAATGAACTTCACAGTGGCAGCTCCAGAAGAAAGACACACTGTTGATGTTGTAGACGTGGGTGTTGTTTGTTGCCCGTCTCTGTGCTGATTACATGCGTCTCTCCATAGTCCATTCATCTTGCCTGGGGGTTGAGATCTTTTCATTGGCCTTTGTGTTGCGGTAAAACTAACATTTATTACAGATTGTGTTGAATGTTGTTACATTAATTGCAAAGCCACATTCTGTGTGTTTCAGAAAGTCTTTATGGAGTCGTATACTCGCTCAGTAGGGATGAGGTCAGGTCTTGTGGACTAGTCAGTCTTCTCTTCATATTTACAAGATGGACTAGTATAGCATTTTCTTTCACCTTCAGTGCTGCACCTGTATATTTAATTTGTTTTTCTCGTCAAAATATCAACACTTTAATACCACCCTGTTTCAGCAAATACAGGGTAATATGTATTATATTTCAGGAGATCAATTCATACTGGTATACTTCGTGAAATATAGAAATTACGGCACGGAGGTATGGTATAATCTTTGAGCCAAACATCCAGGCAAACACCAGCACTGTGTTTAAAGCCGTGTCTGTATCTAAAACTATTGTTTATGCGTTTCAGTTCAATAGACGCTTTGAGCTGCATTCCTGGACGGTAGAGTCAGAAAAACCTGTGATATTAATGCTGTTAATTCAGTGGTTTCTGCTCCACAGATTTGTTTTTATTATGCTCGTTTTCTCATCCGCATTTTCAAGAGCTTTTTGTCGTACAGTGTAGAATAGTCTGGCAATGGAGAGACTGAGGACTGGGATTATTTATGCCCTACAAGACATTCACTTTGTGTGTTAGGTTGTGATTTTATTTTGGATCCCATAAAAGGAGCATTGGATACTGAGGGGTAATCTTTCTCTCTTTTACTCCGTGCTTCACCCTTCATCCCATCCTCACTTCCAGCACTGTGTTTATACAATAGCTTCACTTTGCGCGAGTCACTCGTTTTTTTCTGAAGTGCTCATTTCCTGCAGTTTGAAAATAGAGAAATAAAGTACTTAAAAAAACGATTTATCAGTGTGCATTCATCAAACAGCAATATACTACATGTAGGTGGTTTATTTTCCTAACACGTTTAGAAGTGCCTCGGGTGAATCCAAAAGCACAGGTATCTAACATTACAATTTCCTGATGTCATCCTTTTCCCTGGAGCGTTTCAGTCCGAACGTTTTCAGGGTGATCAAAGCCATTAAATGGAGACGGAGGTGGTTTTTAATCACACGAGTATTTACGTTAATGAAGAAAGTGATCCAAAGATCTGACTTCTTCTCAGACTGGTTTCTGATGAATGGTTTGTTAGCTATGAAGTCAACTGGGTTTCGTGAAGCTACAATAAACAATCTTGGAGTTTTCAAAATTAAGAAATGTATTGCACAGTCGTTTACAAAACCCTTCCAATGAATTCTTGGTACACGTTTGTTTGTGTTATGTGAAATTATTCTGTGACCAGAAGTACAAGATGCTATGAATACAGCAATTTCTTATGTTGTAACCTCGTACTTCAACCTGCCGGTCCTCATTAAGTGACATGTTGTTGTTGTCGTTGTTGTTTTCTTAATTATGTCTTGACGTAGGACGATAGAACAGGTGTTATTTCCCGGCAGGTTTCGTGATACTGATTCTTGACAGCGGGCGTGGTTAAAGAAGTAAAAGAAAATTGCTGAAAGCATTAATGTGAGTCAGAAGCCTTACCATAATTATGACACTCCTTTGACACTGTTTGCGACTCTTAATTTGTGAACTTCTCGTTGTCTTTCTGAGGAATGAGATCTTTCCTTTCGTTCATCTCCATGTTTTCCAGTTTGAAGGGTTAATTGGTCTGTTTGTTTCAATATGTATCTATAGAGAAAGGACATTTCATACTGTAGGACTTTATGCTCTTTTCCTCATCGGCGCTGAAGAGTTGTCACTAACAGGACGCTGAGATAACGAACCCTTTCTTATGGGAAAACACGTTTCTCACACTACAAGCGTTCATGGCAGTCTTTGCTAAAGTCCAACTGTCACTAGAACTTATTTTCCCCCCATAATGTGCCGCTTCTGTGAAAGTGTTTCTCTTCTGGACGGCCAGGCACTCAGCCCTACGTCGTCCTCCCAAGTGGGCCCTAGTGCTGACGCACCTCTCGGTGATCGGGGGAACTCTGAGGATCAAATCATTTCCAGAGATCATGACCCAGAGTTATAGCCCAGCGGTGCCGTAGTAAATTTAAACAGGAACCGTCCTTCCTGGAGACCCGAGGGCTTTCCACAGAAGACAGATCATCAGGAAATGTTGACTTCAGATCTTTGATTCTCCAGCCAAGCTTTTTTCAGCATCTCCCTCCCAGGACTGTGAATGAATCGGTAACATCAGCTAAATGGTTTATAGTACAGCTTTGCCAAACACTTATTGTAAAAAGCCCAAAAAGAGTAACTGAAATCCTAGCTTAATGTGGCATTTTATACTCATTCATATATTTATTCATATATGACTGCAGTCCTTACAAAGAAGTATACGGCGAGTGAAGAATATGCCCAATATTACACTTTAGGATGTATTTGATTTTCTACGATTGTGATAATGATGATAATTATCTGGGGTGGGGGTGGGAGGACTTACAACATAAACATAAATATCAGGCTATCTGTATATTCGACAGAAGAGTGCTGGACAGACTGCGTATGAGGCTGGTGTTTGATGCGCCGATCGCCCTCTGAAGGGATGTGGTTGTGCTGGCAGTGTGGAATATCACGTCTTCATCCCAAACTCCTTCGCCCTCTGTTGTGCGGCGCTGCTGTGAGACGAGACTTATGTTTATCACTCTGTGTGCCTGGAGACCGTGTGACATAACACATCATATTTACAGCTCTGTTCTTTGTCCAAACTCAATGTGCAATGTGCTCAGTGCCTGGCTGCTCAACTACATATAACATAAAACAAAGTATGATTTATCACACTAAGAATTAAGAATGTAGTACGTGTCCGTGAGTAAGCAATGGGAAACCACCATTATCATAACTCTTTAGCAGAGGACTTGTATTCCCTGTTTAATTCCCTATATAAACACAGCGATGATGTATTTCAAACTGGATTTTCACAGTTTTGAATGCTGTCTCCAGCTGTGTTCTCAGCATCTGGGATATTCCACTTCTGACCTGCTTTGATTGAGAAGATGTGTGTATCTTCACGTGTGCATCAGCTCTGAAAACACTGTCGGACAGGGTGCTCAACCTATCCTATCTAATCAGTTGGAAAGGACGATAACAGAAAGATTGGCCCACAAACACATACATATTTGTGTAATCTGATCACAGGCTGGTACAGAAGTCATGGTACATGTTGATCCCTCTCCCATTTTGTGTCTAGTGAGTGAAAGGTCCCATCAGCACTGGCTCATCTTGCGGATGGGTGCAAATTGTGAAAGTATTTCTTGGTAGTCCTTACAGTATACTGACGTGGTACTTATTTTTGTGTTACAAATGTTAGATTTTATCTCTGCGGTTCCCAGATTGCACTAATTATTAAGAAACAACAGGCATTCATTATTACAACAGTCTTTGAATCTGTCTGCCTGTATATAAAAATATTTATGGGTCAGACATGGTATTAATCATTTTTAGACTCCTCTTAAGTGTGCCCTCCTAACTTTATTCTCCAAAACCTTCCAGTAAGAAAAACAAAACCTGTCAACCATCTGCCACACATTGAGTTAAATACTCTCACAGTGCATGTACTTCTATATCCTGTTCATACAGACACACATGTATGTGCATACACACACCTACGGTATGAACAGTGACTTTATATGACTGTATCAATATCCTTGGGGTTTCATACAGACCATTGCAGACACATCATAAGCAGATGATTATGGGCTGTAGGAGCAGGTACAGATCACAGCAAACCACAAGTCTGCCTGCAGCCAGGGTCTGAGCAATTGATGAAATATTACAACTGTAAATATTTGTACTCATTTCATCTGTTTGCCAGATTAGTATTGGCTATAAACCACCTAGTTACGCGTGAGCTTTCCTGAAACTTGCTCCTGGTATCTAACGACCCTTTGCGAGTTGCAAAGTTCTCCTGCGAATGAAACGCTCGCTTCATTAAACTAAACGTCGTTGAAGGAGACCACCAGTCAAAACAACACTCCCAGAGAGTCGGGGGCGGGGGGTGGTCCGGGGCTGCAGCTGTTTCGGCCGGCCAGCTATCTTTGCCCCTTGGCAGCTCGTTGAGTATTTGATGCTGGCCGTTGCCCTTTGAATGCTACGCTTCCGACATGCTTTAGAGTGCAGAGGTAACCGTAGAAGTGAGCGAGAGGAAGATCCCTCGACTGATTTTGAAATGATGCGTGTATGGAGCGCAGAGTCTGTTTTGATCGGTGCAGAGTACCTGTATGTTGAAGAAGCAGGTGCATGTTCAGTCTAACACTTTGCAACTTCATTGCCAATTGCCTCACATAGCCCTTCACAAGATGAAGCGATAACGGTGTGGAAATCAAGGTGGATCGCACTGCTTTTCACATCCAAACGGCATGGGAATGGTGCCAAAGAGCTCATTTTTTATTTTGTTTACGCATGGGGAGAGAGGGGAAAGTTATAAAACATATCTTTAAAGAATCTCTGCTGTCTGAATTTGCAAACTTTCCGTCTATTACGAATATATGCAGTATATATATAGATATTTAACATTTTGTCTTATGGTAAATTAAAGCTATGGATAATATAAATAACTAGCCACATTTATAGTTTTATAGTTAGATTTACTTGTATATCTAAAGGAATTCGGTCACATTTAACAGAATTCCGTTTCTTCTGGATGCTTGTTATTCTGTTTCTTTGTGAACTCATTATAATTCCCATCCAGAAGGAAGTCCAGTTCAGGTTTTTATGGCGTTCGGCCCCAAACCGGTCCTTGAAAGCTGGAAGCATGCACCCTCGTAAGTATTTGAATTATGCAATTGACGTCAGCACAGTCATAAAGTAGACGGCTGCCCAACCCAGCAGTATTCCCATGCCAAACGCTGTGAGCTGCCCTGCAGAATTAAAGAGGGAGGAAAGGAATCAACCGACTCCTTTTGTTTTGATATTTCAATAGATTTAGCCACCAAATAAACGCCACAAGAAACTTTCGGTCTCTGTTTTTGTGCAGAAGCAAACAATGGTCCCTCTGTCAGGCAATCAATTTCAATTCCCAGAACGCTACTGTAAGGGGAAGGAGGAGAGTACAAAAACCCCCTTCTGATATTTGACTATCCTGAAATCATTACTTTCCCTTTTAAATGAGATACTTTGGACTCCCTACATCAGAAAACGGAGAGAAATGTATTCCTGCCGATTGTGTTTTGCACATTCTTGATGTGCGACATTTAATTTATTCTCTGTTTTTGTTCGCCTGCATAAAAACCGAACAACAAGACTGAGCTCTTTTCGGTTTGCAGGAGAGAAACGGGATGCGGGTTCTCGGATTCTGCTCCGGTTTCCTTGCCCAGGATATTTCCCTGACTTTTCCTCCTGCAACACATTGTCCTTGTATAGTAGTCGCCTGTTCTTTATTTCATACTTCGATCGTGTGTCATTTAAACAAAATGCATTGTTTTACTTCAGGAGAAGATCCATGCAAACTCTTACTCGCATACTTTGCACTGAATAGATGGTTCACAAAGGGCTAATGCCCCCTAATCCATGCTAATAAGACTGTTTGGGGGCAAATTCAAGTCACAATAACAATGCCACCATTGAGATGTGTGCGTACCCTCCCTTTGGGGGCTGGCAGTTCAAGTCAGGTGAAACAACAAAGCCATTTCTATGTTTCAGAATGCTTTGACCCAATATCTCTTAATACAATTCCCGATTTATCTTATATTCCTAGTTATATTAACCTCGTCCTGAGTGCATCTCTGGGTGTCAGATACCAATGCAAGACCTCATAGCAGCCTGACAATTTTGCACGTAACTCACAAGTCTCATTTGGGTTAAGTGAGAACACAAACTTGTTTGTTTGTTTTGCTGGCAAATTCCTTGACAATAGTGCTGTTGCATGAGTGCGTGAAGTGTGAAGTGTGCAACGTTGCGTGCCACGGGAACCCAGAGCAGGGCTAATCTCTCCCCCGGTTTGTCTTAGATGTCAGAGGTGACCCAGGGTAAATATGTTCTCAATATTTCCAACCAAATACCCTCTTTCTTCTCATCATGGGTCTGACAGTAAAACGGGGCACTGTAAACATTTTGCACGACAGGGAGCTTCAGCCAGATATTAACGAGCATAACTCGATTTAACTCCGCACAGAGGTGGTCTTGTGCGTGCGGACGGTTCTTACTGTAGATTATTGTACACCCCGATTTATAGTCCCAGCATATTCCTTGAATGCAATTCTACACAACGTGAGGGAACTAACGTGGGGGATCGAGTTACGCTCAGTGTTAGAGAGACAGCGATTTGTAATTTGAAACCTGAGAAAAGGGTTTGAAATCCAATCGCTTCTTGGCTTTATGTGGTGTCACACCGCAACTCTGTTCTGTGTGTTTCAGTCTCTGTCTCATTAGTAAGAAAGCATCCAGTTTATTCTACATCCCCGGAATGGGACATTAAACCGAATCCTATTCAATATCAATAAAAACCTCAGAAAAGTAAATTGGTTATTCACGCTTTGGCCGGGACACTCACAACATGACTCTACGATCTGTAATTGCCTTTGAAGATGCTCACATTAGCTTTTTAGTATTGCTTTTATTATTATTATTATTATTATTATTATTATTATTATTATTATTATTATTATTATTATTATGACATTTCTTAGTGGACATCCAGGGACAACTTACAATACATCACATTATTTTTACATACAAATACCCATTCATACAGCTGGGTTTGTACTGGAGTTTTCCACCAGTTCGAGAGCTGCCCCATAGGACAGAAAAACTCTTGAGGACAGAAACCACACTTCTAGATACTGTTCCCTCTTCATGTAAAGCTATTTTTACTCCGTTCTTCCTGCTGGTGTGTCTCTCGGTTTCACCTGATGCACAAGACTATCATCTGTGCTCATGGTGTTGTTTGCCACATTTTTCATCTATAAACACAGTAAGGGGTGTGAGGCCTGAATGGGTCCAGCCTGTTTAAAGTGTTTTCTTTTATTTCTCTTTCTCTTGACGTGTCGGGTTCCGCGGTTCTCTACTAGTGCCTTTGTGTGTTTCATTGTGTCTCTGGAAACGAATTTGAACATAAAGTCTGTTCCTTTTTCTTGGCAGGGTGCGATTGTGCCCTTTTAATATCAACATTAGCGGGGTCTGATTGTTAGTAGTGTGTGTCTCAGTCGGATGAGTTATAGTGAATCCAGTGACACCTGGTTTACGGTAGATTGTGTAAGACTGAATACGGTGCGCTTCTCTTCTCGGTGAAACAAAATAACGCACGCGCACTGGCACATGTGCTTATTTCATGGGAAACCAGTTTCATTCTTCCTTTCATATTTCCTGGTAGTGGTTCTAGGTTTTGAAAAATGGTGTTTCCACATCACTGTTTCAGTTTTAGGAAGTCAAATCATAGTTTTTGTTTTTTCTGTACAACTTTAACCCTACTGGGAAGATTTAGTCAGTGGCAGGTCTTAAAACTCTTACTGTCTTCTCAAGACTGCGGGTTTAAGTTGAAGCCTGACAGATAAGGAAAATCGAGACTGGAGTTTATGTTACTTTATGTCACAGATCTGAAGCAGAGATACGTATGCACGGTCTCTGTTTGTTTGCTAAGTGTATATCACAAGTATATCAGGGGAGATTTATTATTTTTGTAACGGTGCAAAGCTAGACCCAATACTCTTTAACCTTTCTGCAGCAGAGCTTGATTCTAATAACCAGATGACCTCATATTTAGTGGTAAGAGATCTGTGTATTAATTTCCTGGCTCGCCCTTCTTTTAGAGAAGAGCCAGCAACCACATCAGCGCCTGCCACATGTGGTGAGCGCCGGAAACCCCCTTCTTACGTGTGTGTGGTGAACCAGCTCTGAGTCTTTTTCATGTTTTATGAAAGACGAGCCTGCATGATGCAAATTGAGGGGACTAATATTTGTAAACTGTGTTTTTGTCGGAGAGGAATAGTTACTTGACGCGGGTATTATGCGTGGAATTACTGCTTCATGGCTGCGCCTCGTCCAAACAAGGTTGTGCGTTATTCACAGTGCAGTCTGAATTATTTTAAATGTCAAAACCTCGTCGTTTAGCCTTGAACGTGGTCGCTAGACGAGGCAGTGAGGTTTCCTGAGGTTTTGAAGTTTAATGTCTCCATGACTTGAATTCTGCTGTCACACAGAATGACGGCTTCAATTTATGCACCACCTGTGCTTGCGAGAAGTCGGTAATAATAAATAATCTTGTGACACAAACGAGCAATCCGAGAAACTACCCAGGCCCCGGAGTTGTGTTACAGCGGCGGGTCTCTCTCTGCGTGTTGTTGACGAAACCCAGCTGCAGCCTCCGCTCCGCTCCCCGTGTCAGTCCACTCCGGGATTTTCCAGTACTTTGGCAAAAGGTCTGAAGTCTGGAGGGGAGGATTTGATTTACTTGGCAAACAGGCAAGGGGCTGACTGTCCTCAGACGGGGGAATAGGGTTGATGTCTCATGCTGCAGCGCAAACACAGCCCTCCTTTGATTGTAGCCCCGATCAGAGAGGGGGATCTCGGTCGGCACACAAGTGTGAACCGTTGCACCTCTTGTGAACTTGTCTGGGGCAGCAATTTCAGACTGTGCCGTTAGGAAACCTTTTTTTTGTGCACGTACCTCTCCGACACACAGGCTTGACTGTCTTAGAAAAAACTGATTTGATCCCTCAGCCTCCCCCTCCCTGTGACTTTTAAATAATTCTGTGAAGTGTCTGAGCTTATCTGAGGAATCAAATACACAGTTGGTTCATAGCTGATAAGAGGTTGTCATCCCTTCAAGGAAACGTCTAGCGCTTCCTCCACATAACCGTACGTGTATGTAAATGAACTCGAGAGCGAGCAAGGTCCTCCCACCGCCGTCCTCACTCACTCAGGGTCTCACTGACATCAAAGCTGACACAGGCCAGGGGGCAGGCTTTCCACGTTGAGAGAGAGAGAGAGAGAGGGAGAAAAAAAGGAAAAGGGCTTCAAGTTGCTATCCCACCAGCGTGAAAGAAAGTGACACCTTATACTCATGATGAAGGAGCTCTGTGCGAAGCTCAGCAGCATAGGGCTCAGCCGCAGCAGTGACAGTGCTCTGGAAAGCATGGAAGAGCTCGACCCTAACTACATGTCCATGTGTTTGTTTGCAGAAGAGTCCTATCAAAAGCTAGCGATGGAAACTATGGAAGAGTTGGACTGGTGCTTAGACCAGCTCGAAACGATTCAAACGTACCGGTCTGTCAGCGAGATGGCGTCCAATAAGGTAAGGATTTTAATTTAAGACTCTTTTCATTTTTAGTGAGGCACTGGGATAAACTTTTTTTTTTTTTATGAAACAGGAAGGCAAACATTAAATATTGCAGTGTTACTCCAAACACTTCAACATGTGATGATAGTAGTTTTATAGATTTTATGGATTTATACTTTAGAATTCTGCAGTATTATATTTGTATTTATTTTTTGACACAGATTACGTTTTTCTTGAGTGTCATGTAATGCTTGTGAATGAATACTTACAGTAACTGTCTATGCAAAGTGGAGATACTGGGTTTTTGGTTTTGAGAGTATTTTCAGACCTTGGATGTTTTGTGCATGGTGACATATTTAGTGTCTGTTCAACACAGAAGTGTATGAAGATTGTACTTGTCCAAATGTTCAAATTCTCCACAAATATGGTTTTATCCAACTAATAGATGCACTGATCTCTGACATACCTAACGGAGAGATTCAGAAATGACAGGTCTGTGTTTCTGTGATGGCATGCTTACTTACTAAGGAAATATAAATACACGCTCTTAGATGTAAAAATGTTTTATCTGTGTCCATTTGCAAGAACACAAATGAGGCGTTGCTGATGAATTTGATTAATTGAATCCAGAGCAGTCAGTGGAAATGCATTCGTTCACACCGTTAAGAGTTTAAGATTTATATAATCAAACTGAAAGGCACTTGATTTCCAACATGCATAATATTTAAAGCTCCTTTTCAAGATAATCAAACTCTTGCTTGTGCATTAAATTGAACAGAATTTATAACTTCAATAGAGTTACAGAAATCCAGATTATATGTATTGCATCTATTAATATTAGCAGTCACTTCTGTACAAAATAAAACCCCAGATAAAGAGAGGCACAACCGTTTTGCATAACAGGAAACGTGTCATGAATGGCCCGGTCAGAACTCAATCAATGCAGAGGAAAGACCGGTCCAAACAACAGCAGCGGGGCTCGGAGTGTGGCGACTGCACGAATGACCGGTGTTTTTCCTGTTCTGCGCTTTGGTCCTGGTTCCTGGCTCGGCAAAACCGCTGCAGAAAAGTTCATTTCCAGACGGGGATGGGGGGGGGGGGGAGAGAAGGAGAGCCGCAGCTGGTTAAAGTGTGACTCAAATTTCCTGTCTCCTTCCTGATCCCCGCTCTGCCAGACTACAATGGAGAGGAGAGGAGGCCAGCCGAGCCGCGGTGTTATTTTTTTGAAGCCACCAACGTCATCAGGAAGACAAAAGAACACAATTCATGCACACACAAGTAATCTGACTTGCAGCTGGTCAACAGAGGCAGAGATGGTGACTCCAGATGACATTGTCAAGGTTGCTTTAGTAAGGGGCCTGGCGTGTTGATATTTCGGACAATATGCGTAACGAGGACGTTGTAAAGAAGTGGTCCATCTCTCACAAGCAGATGTGAAAAGCTGACATACTTCCCAAGTTACAACCTCACTTATGAATGCATTCTTCCAGTGGTATGAATGCCTAAGGTGTTCAGATTGGTGTAGAGTATTGAATCAGGGACCAAACTGACAAAGGAAATACTTTAAAAACATATACAGCACATTAGATATGCTGAGTTGTGTAAAAAATGGTTGACATAACAAGATACAATTCTAGTTGGTCCCGTTCCATCTCTAAAACACCTAAACTTACTGTTCTGTAAATAACACTGGTCCTCGGGTGATTCAAGCATAGAAGTATAGACATGCATTTAATCTGGGCTGTTTTTTCATGCAGATACACCTTAAATGCATTTTAAAATAAGCCTACGATCCCAAATCTATTTTCCTGCACGAAAAGAAACGTGTAATAGGTTTGCTTTGGGGTAAATGTCTAAAAAAGCTCCTGAAGTTGGTCGTTCTTGTTACGACACGTACAGCGGAGGAATTTGAGACCGTGATAAACAATTGAGACATATTACGAATTCTTTCTGCTCAATAGAGTCTGCGGTCATTGCAGTCGCTTACGAACCACTTTCAACAGGACAGACCCATCGGGGCTTCTAGGAAAACTAATGTTTACAGTAAACACATCGCTCGTGAAGATTACACTTCATTTCACAAGCTCACCTCTGTAGATTTTAATGATATCTAAGACTGTAAAACAATAAAAACATTCACCTTTTTAAATTACTGTAATGATTATAATCTCTAGCTTATTCCCATTGTAAAGCAGTCAAAAATGTTATTTATAGTGGGGGGGAGAAAAGTGAACAGGTGAAGTTGAGCAGCTGTTATATTAACTGAACTACATCCTTGTCTTTGTTTGTCTGTTAATCTCTGCTGTGTAATGGTTTTCAGACCAGCCTATTAGCTCAAATCATAGTTTTGCAATGTGGGGATTTTATCTTCACACACATACGTGTTGTTGTGCACCCTGGGGCAATACAGGAGGGCAGGATGTTGCCGGTAAATAACAAAGCGGGTCACAGCCACCCGGCAGAGGAGTGGCTCTCGCACAAGGAGAGTGATACCAGATGCCGCAGCTGTATCCTGCATATTTAAAGAGTACAGCGTCGGTGCCTGTTAGTCAGTAGTGCGATTGCGTTTCCTCCAGTCTGTACAAATCGTCTCGGCTTCGGAGTCTGTCTGTTCAAATGAAGAGACTGGGAAATTTTACACACACACACAAGAAAATGGGATTCTGTTGCCTTCAGAGAGAGAAAAAGTTGTGGGTTGTTAACTGTTGGAAGCAGGTGAGTGTCTCATAACTTTGTACTGTGTTGTCTGCTGTGTTTCAGGGTTGGACAATGATTTGGGCATTGATTGAGTCAGTAGGACACTTTGTTTGTTGAATTAGTAGATGTTTTGGGAGTCATTTTTCTGTGATTTTACAATTTATGCATTATTCTTGACAATTGTTCCAGATTATCAAATGCTTTACTCCAGTCTTAGTCTATTATGTCTGTTGTATAACAAGTAAGTGATCACAACAATGCTTTATATATATATATATTACCAAAATGGATGTAGAATTTCAAATTGTCTGAGGAAAGGGAAGATACCTATGGTGCACACAGGTATTTAAAAGGTCTGAGAAGTTGTGCATGGGACAAGATATTGGCAGAAATACTACAGATTTGCTCTTATGCTCCTGAAAAAGTTTTGCAGCAGTTTTTCCAAATCTTGTGCCTTTATCTGGTGTTGAAGTGTGCAGATGCACTAAGTCTCTCAGGGCACTGGGTACTAAACAGCGATAGCTCCCTGCAATGTGAGCAAATAGCTTTACTGAGCAGTTGACCGAGGTTGAAGATTAAATAACCAGCTTTGGAAGTTTAGTGTTCAGATCCTTTGGCTAAATTATTACTTCTGCTTCGAAGGGAACAATATATGAACGCAGTATTAGTGCAGCTCTCGTCTGTGCTTGAATCAACAGCAACGGCTAGTGAGTTTAGCTTCCTTTTCTGCTTTTTGTCTTTGTGAGGCATGGGGGAAGGCAAACAAAATAAATACATAAAGCAAAATAAATTTTGCGACAAATCTTAATGGAATCTGTCTTGGAAAAATACAAAGCACAAACAAGAAGAGTCTTCGGGAAAGCAGTCTGGAGACGTTTCCATCCTGTGATGCCAATATGTCTCAGTCTGGTTTCATTAATTTTCTCTCTCCCTCTATATATAAAAAAAACATCTGTGAGCTTAAACTGCCCGTCACCCGACACACAGGGGGCATTGTTAAAAAAATAAACCCTGGCAGCGAGAAGCGGACAAATTGACTTCCCCACATCCACTGACCTACAGGCAGTCGCTCACACAGAAGATGCCGTGGCAAAGAATAATCTTTTGCAGCCTTCTGAATCATTGCCACACTCGTTTCCTCCGTTTAACGTCATTATAGGTTGCGAAAGAAGTGGACTTCTGCATTTGATAATTGAATCAGATGTAGCAAGCGACTGTACATGAAACGTCAACCAGCATTGTAACATTCACAAAACGTATTCCATTCATTAAAATACTGGTTTTGCAATGTAATTACATTAAATATTAATATTGTTTCACACTGAAGCAAACAGGAGATGTAAATTGCTCAATTTGTTATTTTTCTGATCTACATATTGCATTTACTGCTCAAGAGGAATGTGTGCAGCTGTTTTGATAGGAAGTGTTTCAGCCCAAGTGCACATATCACAGATTCCTCATTGCTCCTAATATTTAAGACATACCTACGTACTTGTTTGTCTGAAATCGAGAAGCTGATGTGACTAATATGAGGAAGTGAGGTGCAATTTTGGGAAATATCTTGTCTCATATTTTGTTCGCTCGTCCCGTCAGTTAATAATAATACCCCGTTTTATCTGCAGAATTCCCCCATCACTGCGTGTCAACCGGAGATTCTTTTATTACTAGTCCAGAGATGATGATTTCTCATGTGTCTGTAATTTGAATATCCCTAGGGTAATTATTTAGAAATCGTGTGAAGTCCACTTTACCGACAGTGACAAAGAGACAGAATTTAATACATTTTATATCAGTTTTCTGTCAATCCACAATCGCATATAATCATATTTCTGTTGACATTATCTTCACTGTGAAATCGGTACAGCCTGTAGCACCCACTGGTGGCCAAATGAGGAAAGGCTGAATAAAAGGCAAAACCGCATCGAGAAAATAATAATCGAGGAGAAGTCAGAGGTCACTTGAATGGTCTGTTTCCAACATAAAGGAACAACAGTAATTATACATGTTGGCTTGGCAAGTGTATTTATGTATTATTATTGCTGTTATTGTTATCATTATCCAAATGTAGGATTACAAGTTAACAGAAAATGCATATAAGTGTGTACATATTATTAATATAAACACATTTAAAAAACACGATTTATATGTGTGTATATACTGTATTCCTGTGTGTTTGTTTAATTAGGCATCAGTTAAATAAGCAAGTACCCATAGTCCCATGCTGACGCAGTGTTTCAGCTGAAATAGTCTCAGGAAATCCTTTGAGAAATCCCCGCCTTGCACTTCTCCTCTCCTCTCACCCCCACGGCCCGGGAGAAGGTCACGCCGTGTGGAAAAACCCTGCGATAAGCATGTGTGTTGGTGCTGCCCGTCCTGTGAGGGAACGCAAACAGCGCCACATGCTTTATTAACTAATAATTTATAAGAATAGTCGTTATCGCCTTAGACAGACCATTTAAAACAAACATTTCAAGGTCTGAAATTGTTTCAAACAATATAAAGATGGTGAAATTATTTAAAACCTGAATGAAGAGGAAAGGGAACAGCTTGTGCTGCGAGGCAGAGCTCTCACGATTATGTCCGTGCTGCTGGTTCTGGCTTCATGTTCTGGGATTTGTGCAGCATGCAGTCCGTCTCCATGTGCAGCCACGCACAAAACCACATCAGAAATCAAACTGAAGGGCTTTTCATTCTACCCAGGGAAAAAAACCACAAAAGCACAGAATAATGTTGCACTAATAAATACACAGGATGATCTATATTTCTTAAAAAGGTTGCTGGACCATCCTGGTATGAAATTAGCGGCCTGCTTTCACAACGAGGTTTCATCACCGCGCGTCCGTGGGCTGGAGCAGATTCGCTGCGGCCCCAGCTGTCAGAACATCTTAGTCTGGCGTCCATTAATGGGGAATTCACTCGGCATTGCTCAGCGGTCCATACAGAAGAGCACATGGTGGATTCTCCCCCCGGGCTGCGCAGACAAATGGCAAGACATTGTGCAAGGAATTGTCAATGGTATCGGAGACTGTGATTCAGGTTTTACAGAGGAAAACATCTGACACGATCGCACTTTGATTAAAAGCGGCGCCTTGTGCATCACTCTCAGTCCCTCTATTGTTCTTTAACACAACAATGAAACACCTATAGTTTAAAAACAGATAATAGCATCCCTGGGGCTGAATCGTGTATTCTGGGTTAAACATTTACCTTTTAAGTGAGCTGGGTTTGACCTGTGATTTCACAGAGTCACATAAATGTACCCCACACAAGAGAGTAAAATATGGTTATAAAGGTATATATTAGTGGTACATTTAATTTTAAGACTGATCTGATACAGACCTCAATTCATGCTGCAACATGGAGCAATTGCGAATGATAATTGTTTGTAATTACAGAAACCATGCGAAACAAAATAAATATTCGAATTAGCCATTACTAACCTCGTGGGGTATCGCATTTTTATTGTGCTGTCATTAATCTACCACATTAAGACTCACCATTGACTTTTTCTTGTACCTTTTAAGACAATTAAACACACCACTGACAAAGCATCCTGGGAAAGACGGAGATATTGACATGTAGCGCGTGTAATGATTTTTAGAAAAGCCCCTCTTAGTCAGACACTTAACGGCATCGTGTGGAGCATGTGACTGCATCCCAGGCATGTCTGCGCCCGGCTCATCCGTGGTCTGTTTTGAAGGGAGACCTCACAGACGCGGCGCAGGGGGGTCACGTGATGCTGTTGCCATGGCGTCTAAATGTTCATTTGATTGGTGGTACTCGGTTCTAGGCCAGGGTTTCTACCAGTGGGCACGGTTGAGGTGATGTCATTGAGAACGGTGAGAAAACCAATTATTCCCAGATGTCTCCTCGAGAAAATAGCCAGTTCTGCTGAGACGCCAGACTCGGTTTACTGTAAATACACAGCCGCCTTAATGAACAGCCTTCAGATCGGGCGGTCACCCCTATTATGAGTGTCAGAGTGCATGAAAAAAAAATCAAAACATCGCCTCTATTTATCTGCCTGTGGGGATTTAAATTTCCACGAAAAACATAAATATATAAACTAATCAAACAGATGCAATCGTGTGGAACCAAGCATTCAATTAAATTAAAGGCAGTACGCCAAATCAAGGTCAGGTGAAAATCTGCGAGATGGAAATGAACCTTGGAAATGTGTGGCTGGTTCTGGTTGGGAAGTAAATCTCCCTTTTAATTAATAGGATGTGCACAAAACGATCATATTGTGTATTGTATCTGAATACACAAAACAGGGGTCTCTGAAGGTGTTTGAGGGTGTTGGTGATTTGAGAAATACAGGATAATGGATGTCACGCTTTTTGTGGAATAAAGAAACAAAAACTGTGGAAAGCATTCAGAAAAAGAGGCAGATTGTTCCTCGTTACATAACAACAACAACAACAACAACAAGACGGCAGTGATAGCATATTAAACCACAGCACCGCAGTGCTCAGGTTGAGAAGCAGGGGACCCTCCTGAATAGTTTTGCATACATAAGCAGGGGGCTCCCTCCATTTTCTGTCAAATCATGTGTGCTTCTGCAGAGTGATTCTGTTGCTGAGGCTCGAGGAGGAGAGAGGAGGCATGTCTCTGCAGCGCCGTGCATCCGAGCGAGACTAATCTGGAGCAGGAACCCCCTTCAGCCAAATAAGCATCCGAGGCTTTTCATAATTCATCAGTCCTCTGCCTCTGCCAGGGAACTGCAGACGCTCGGAAGGATTCTGGCTGCTCCATCCCTTCCCCGATTCCATTATCTCGCGCGTGCCGCCACGTACTGTAACCCAGCGCTGCTGCAAAGATGGAGTGTGTGAGGGGGCTGTCTGCCATAGAGGATACCAGACCCTTTTTTGGATTTGGTTTTTTTTTGTGCCACTGATTCCTAGCAGGAGACCCGGGATCTAAACGTGGGATTCCTCTGAGCGCTCGTATTTTTGCACAAGGAGTTGTTGGTGGCTTTGCTAAAACGGGGTCCAAAATGCCTGAGGCGAACTATTTGCTGTCTGTATCTTGGGGTTATATCAAGGTGTGTAAATTAGCTTGTTTTTAATTGATTTTAAATTGACTGTGTGTGAGAGAGGAAGATGAGATACTGTAGGTCTGGGGCGTACTGTACTGTAAGGACTGCAGGCTCTCCAATGCTATGATGATACTTGACACTGTACTGTATCTGTGCGTTGCATCCATCTTGAGCTGTGTCTGCAATTATATTTCGATGGGCTTCACAGCTGTAATTGTTTTTCTACAGCTTGTTTAAAATCGTGCATGTTAGGATTCAAGCCTGGCAATGATTTAGGCTGATGTCAGAAATATGTCAGGAGATGCTAATCATTGCATGGTTGAAATTGAATGGTTGTTTCTTCTCCTTTTGTGACATAAATGCATTTTTATAAGGATATAGTTTTAGAGCAACTATAACGAGTCGTTGCCTAATCCAAATACATTCTTCATTTGTGTATCATCATTAAAAATGCAAATTGAGTCGGGCTTTTCCGTTAAAGGACACACACACATATATATACTAATTGTGTATAAGAATCCCCTTGCTCTCCTCTAATGAATACACCAGGCTAGGATTGTTACTGATTAATATTTGTATGATCCTGTCTTTCTGAGTGTGAATTTGGTTGGAAACTAATGCATGGAGAGCAGAAAGGCTGGAGATAATTCAAGCCACTGTGTGTGAAATGTAATCAAAAATACCAAACAATGTGGTCAAATCTAACCTGATTCCCCCTTTTTTGTGTGTTTTACAGTTCAAGAGGATGCTGAACCGGGAGCTAACGCACCTGTCGGAGATGAGCCGGTCTGGAAACCAGGTGTCTGAGTTCATTTCCAACACCTTCCTAGGTAACTACACCACCACTTTATTCTTTCTTCCTTTCAAAAAATAAATAAACTCCTTGTAGAGACATCACACCAAAGCTTAACATAAGAACATGCTACTGAATGTGAAAACTGTCCTTAATGATCGTCATTAACACACCTGGCCAATTTTAGGAGAAGGTCCATTTTGTCTCTTCCCAGAAGCTCGTAGCTGTAATCGTGTCATTTAAAACACTTATCCTAACGTCCATCATTTTGGGGAAACAACTACTGCATACCCATGCGATTTTAGATGGGGAGGGGCAAGGAGGGGATCAATACACAAGTTGGTGCCATGACAGATATTCATATGATGCACCACACTGTCGAGCGAAACCCCCGAGCCAGGGAGAGGAGCTGCGGGGATTTTACGGTGCGAAATAATCTGAGGAATAATTAGTCCCACGATGGGAACAAAAAATCCATTCCCTGATAGATATTGAGATGGAAACGAGCCCTGAATTCCCTGAGCTAGTTAAAGCGAGCTTATTGGCAGCCGGAGAGAGCGGGGGGGAGCGCGGCTGGCGGGGTCAGGAAGCCCACCCTTCGTTCCTCATTCACACCAGAGGCGAGGGAGTCGCGGCCGCTCGCAGGAAATCAATCTCTCCCCTACTTAAGTGGCCGGGCACGTAGCGCGCCGCGTTGTAGCACCGCTGATTGGCACCCGTGGTATTTACAGCCATTTCTGACGGATTTCTGCATGTGGTGTTTTACTGCTGCTCACCATTCATCTCCGGGAAAGTGACGGGGAAGGGGAAAAACGACAACGGGGGGGGAATCTTTCGAGACTGTGGCCTTATTTTTTTTAATTTGGTCTTTGTTATCTGAGATTAGCGTCGTCCGTCCAGGAGGGTAGGGTTTCTCCGGCTCGGTTCTTTGCCTTTTTAACCACCTGCCTCCTAAGGAAAAAAACAAAACAATGGTGAGGTTTCAGCATTAACACTGCAGATATAACTGCGCCTCTGTTTCAATCCGGTCTCATCCGGTCTGCAGGGAAGATTCTGCGCTGCCGAATCTTCCTGGCTGTGCCGGGGGGTGGGACGGGATTGGGGGGGGGGCCCTCATCCTGCATTTTGCATCAGTCCCGGTGGTCCCCCCCAGTGGTCCCCCCCAGTGGAAAGCAGAACGGTAGACTCCGTGACTCACACCCAATTAGTGACAGGGAATTGTGACAGCTTGCCTTTTTTTTTTTAATGTTCCTGCATTGTGAAGTTGCCAGATGGGTATTCGTTTCAGTTTCCTCAAAAAAGAGAGAGAGAGAGAGAGAGAGAGAGGGGGAGAGGGGGAGAGGAGGAGAGGGGGAGAGAGAGATTTGGTGCAGAATTAGCGAGGAGCTGAAAGTGAGCCATCTGGGGTCGAGTTTGTTCTCCCCCTGCAATTTACCGCAGGAATTATTTTTGTAATAAACTCCCTGTCTGTCACCCTGCCCCCCCAGTCTCCTGCATCAGGATATCTATGCGTAATTTATTATTATTATTATTTATTATCCCCAATCCAAATATATTCTCATTTTACAGACCGCTGCAAACAATAGCCCTGCTTTTGAACCATTGGCAGTGTGGTTAATTTATTTTGTATTACTTTAGTCGAATATTGATTGTTTTAGATGAAGATTTTCATGTGAGAAAGGGCGATTTTTCTCCAGGCGTCGGCTTTCTTGTGATGAAGAGGTCGCTTTATGATTAATA